>NW_022145749.1:2054214-2636714 GCF_002938485.1 Sitophilus oryzae
CCTGGGAAATTTTCAAAGTAAAATATCTCTGTTATTTTCGAGGATATTTTGGAGTTATTTAAAAAAGGCAAAAGGAAAATATGTTTCTTTTGTCGAGATCTACAAGCCCTGCAAACTTAACTTTTGCACTTATTTGAGACTCACCCTGTGTAACTCAACCTCATATTCCAGATCTAAAATAGAGAAGCCACTTAAATTCTAAGTTGTAATTATTAAAAATAAAGAATTTCATTATTATTTGACTTAGTAGAGGGTTATTATTTCTTATAATATATTTATACGCTACCAAACAATTAGTATTTTTTGCATAAATTGTATCCATAATTGTATATAGTGCACTTTTCAGCTGCTGTCAGATAATTTCTGTTATCAAGCTAACTATTAGGTATACTATAGGTATGTTCGGGTATATTAAATAGAAATAGCTGTCGAAACAATAATTGTTTTCCATCGAATTGATAATTGATTAGTACTATTAGTAGTAAGTATATTTTTTGGTATTTTAATCTCAATTTTTATATTTACTTATGTAAGTACTTGCTCTTCATAAAATCGAAAAAAAAAACAAATATGTATATTTATGTATTTGGTAAGATAAAGAGATTACAAAAGCATCTTTAAGTTACGGTAAAATTTATATGTAGGTATACACATTGCTTTGGAGAATTTGGATGAAGATGCTGCACTGACAGATTATTATGCTTTTGTGAAATCTAAAATGAGATATGGCTTGGTCATTTGGGGAAATTGTACTGATATAAACAGAAAGATGTACATATTCGAAATATATTTGGGATGAAGCGTTTTGAAAGTTTTATACAAAAGGGTTTGGTTTGGTTTGGTACCTATAGTTATTATAGCTTACAATGTTTAGGACTCATAATATGTTCTTCTTTCTTTGCTGACTTGGTTTGGTTTGGTTTGGTTTGGAAAATAAATATAATCTTCTACCCAACAAATGCAATTATAGTTCATATACAGAAAAATACTGAGTTTTTGGTTATAAAAATAATTAATAGATTCCCTGATGAGTTGCGGGTCATGTCTCATGGAAAGAAAAATTGAACTGAAAGACCAATTAAAAATCCATATATGATATTTTAAAGATTTCTTTCCGGATTCGCATACCTGTCTCTCTTTTATGTTAGTTAACATATTTTGTTTTTACTGTAAATGCAATGTGGACTGTTGAGATAGTTGCTGCTGCTAGTAACTCATATGTATAATTAGAAAGACTAGGTACTTATTTTTGTATTATCCAATAATTTTAATTTTTAAAACATATACTTATTTTTTATTTTATTTTTTTATTGTCAGTTAGGTATTATTCTCGTTTGTCTTCTTTATGTGTGTTTATTTATTTGTATTTTATAATAATTAGCGTTAAGTTTGGTTAGGTTAGGTTGTAAACAAACAAGTAGTAGTTTAATAACAAACAAGAGCTCATTATGCATACATGCGGATTTATTATGGGTGAGATATTTTTTAATACAATTTTGATAAATTCAAATTTTCTATAATATATACTTTAGTAGTATCGGTGAGTAGTATTGTAAATATTAAACAGAAATCACCGTCACTCATCATTGTAGTATGTAATATTGATAGATTTCTCTATACCTAAATAGTTCGTAAAAAATATACCTAGGTAAAATGCTTACAAATTTGCGTGTATGTACCTACAACCAATCTTTATTGCTGATAAACTGATAACAAGAGTTACTACATGTGGATTTGTTACTTTTTTTAAATATAAATTTTATTTATTGTATCTTAAATTAAAAACTAAAAACATCTAATTTCCAGTCTAATTCATAATCCGGGTCATAATCACTTATAATATTGATTTCTATTTATTTTTATATAAAAATTAAAAAATATAAACAAAATTAATTAATAAAATTGTGGGTAACAGGTACTTACGTACCGTATGATCTATAATCTCCGTATAAAAACGGCGTCAACGATGGCTATGAAATGAAGATCGCTGTCACTTTTTATCTGTAAAATTATATGGGAAATGACATCGATCGTCATTTCCAAGCCAACTGGACGCCGTTTTTTTTTTCGTTAATACGGTATAACCCACGATAATATTTACAAAAGAAAAAAAATATATTTCCCTCCATAATATTTCCTTAATAGAACAGATGTGTTCTCTCCTTAAGTAAGTATTTAGGCTATTTTAAGTAAGTAGATCTTCTCACCTATTTAACTAATGACTTAATCTTTTTGATCGATCAAAAAGCTACCTATTATGGGTACTTAATTATTGTACAAAAATAGAAATAACCTCCACAATCACACAAGTTGATCCAAAATGTTTAAAGCGGCCTTTAAATACATTCTGACATTTTAATTTAACTGTTTTCATCTTTTTATGAGTCTTTTTATCATGGTTAATTTATTTTTTATGTGTCAGAAAAAAAAAATGAACACGATATTGCATTATACCTAGTAGGTATTGTTATTTTTGAAACGTAACTTACCTACCGCATAATTCAATTAAATAATAGGTACTTATCACGCAGGTTACAAAGGTAAGTACTTATCATTTGCACCCGTATGATAATTAAATCAAAATATAATTTATAATTCTACTTATTTCCTTTCACTACTAACCGTACGTTTGGTTTATAAAAGTCACATGTGCTTAATATCAAGAGCGGTGTTTATATTGGCGGTTATTCTCGTTTTTGAATGTCTAGGTATTTATACATTTTCTAAATACTTTACACTCTCACTTTCATTTATTTAAACATACCGAATACTAATTTTGTTAAAGACAATACTGATTTATAAATAACTATGATATGACAAGTTGTTCAATTGTTTTGATTTTGTGTTTGTCATCTTGTTAGGATGTGAGTAAAGTTTAGTCCGACGGTAGTTTATTTTCGTGGTAATGAATTACGAACAACAGTTTAGTTCAGCTAATATTATTTGTTATTTGCATAATGCATTATAGAATTAATGATTATTTTGTAAACTTAGATGAAAGAAGCATAGTATGTATATTTATTTGATTTTTTTTCAGTCAATGGCGACATTGTTTACAAACAAAATGCATCGCTTCGAGGAAAGAACGGGAGAAAATTCAAACAAAGAAAAACGTTTCATGAGAATATATTTAAATGAACGGTCAAAGCAGTTTTATTTATAAATCCCAACAAGACGACTCTTTCTGACAGCGCTACACACAGCATCTTTCCGGCGGATCTCGACGCCTACTCTACATGTCTGAATTCAGTAAATACACCGGCAAAACAGATTTAGACTAACTGAGATATGTTTCTTCTTTGGTCCATTGTGTGTTCCAGACAAAAAATGATTCATTTTTGTATAAGTATTTATAACGTACCTCCGACTCGGTGAGGTCGATAAGGCTACTCTTTTCCTCGGTGAGGTTCTCCGAGGACCTCTTTTCGTCTTCGTCGTTACCCTCGTCTTTAAACACCTTAACCTCATCGGTGCTGCCGAGATCATCGCCACCACTGGACGAGACGTGTGGCATGATTCACTTGAAAACACGACACAGCGGCATCACAGCCCGCTCACTGGATCACTAGGACACGTCATACGGAAAAACCGCGCGGCACCATGACACTCACACTTTTGATCTGTTGTTGTTTACGAGCACGCGAATCACGGACTGTCAGTAAGTGTCGTAACACGTGCCGTTGACAGCAGCCTAACGGCGGCGCCCTTTACCAAACACTAACTGGCGCTGGGCGCATAGAATCAAGCAGGCGCGCTTCTCAGTTCTCTGTCGGGCCCGACCAATCAGCTGCCGCTTTGATCTGCCGAGGCGGCTCGCAGTAATGGCAGCCGCACGACTGCGCACGACACCGCCCGAAAGTCCTTACCGGCGCCTTCGATGGTATTTAAAGGCCGAATTTTTTTTTGGAAAATTTGTTGATGTGCGGCGGACACTCGTCAAACGTTACGTTTCAAAAGCTTTAATTCTAGGAAACTGCAACTGGCCGTAGAACAGTATTTATTTGTGCTGGAAAATTAAACAAGTAGGTACATTTAATATGTATGAGGTAAAAACGAAATGAAAAACTTGAAAATAAGAAACAAAAGTCTGTTTTAGTTGAAGTTAAAAAATTAAATAAATAATAAATGTTGAAAAATTACTAACTGGCAAAAATTTTAAATAAATAGGTATACCGGGTGCGTCTCAAAAGAGGCTCACCTCTATAACATTTTTATTTTTTCAGATAAAAAACGAGAATTGGTATGTTAGTATATGACATAAATTAAGATTGATTGACGTATTCACTGGTTTTCGGTCACTTCGTGTTTCACCGGAAATGGCTACAACTTTTGATTTTTAAATTTTTTTACTTTATTCGATAGAAAATGACACTCTGAACAGAATGACATATCATATGTCAACTTTTGACATTCTTGCTAAAAAAACTGGATAAAACAGAGGACAGTCGTCTTTTTGATCTCACTGTCCTCTTTTCTCTCGCGTTTTGAAAAAGTTCTCTTTTTTACATACCATACTTAAAATCTAAAAAATATTCGTCTATCGCTACAATACTTTAAAAAATTGTTAATATGTCTCTTTCGCTACTCCCACTCATTTGTACAGAAAAGAAAATGAAGAAATATTTATGTACAAGAAATATTTGTGAAAGCGAAAAACATGTTTAACTATTTTATGTTTACTTATGGGTAGCTTATGTTTTAAAAAAAAAGTTTTGTAGAAAATGGTTTTGAGTATAAACATTTTTAAGAAAGTAACAAAGACCATCAATGGCATACTGTTTACATATTTTTTTGGTAAATTCTAGGCATTTGGGCGAGGCATTTTTTTTAATTCAAAATGTCAGAAGTCAACATATGATATGTCATTGTATTCCGAATGTCGTTTTCAATCATATGAAGTAAAAAAATAACGAAGGTGTTTGGTTTGATTTAAAAATCAAAAGTTGTAGTTATTTCTGGTGAAACAGGAAGTGACCGATAACAGTTGAATACGTCAAGTCAACCCTAATTTATGTCATATACTAAAATACCAAATCTCGTTTTTTTATCTGAAAAAAATAAAAAAGTTATAGGGATGAGCCACTTTTGAGACGCACCCGGTATAGTATAAAGCTGTTTTAATATTGAGATATAGTAAGTATCCTAGCGACAAAAAATACTGTCAAAAACAAAAAATCAGTCTTTCAAAAAATATGAAGAAGCAAAGTTTTTCAGAATTTAATTTTACATCTATCAATTTAAATTGTACTTTAAAAAGTATCAAATTTTAATATACTTCCGGAAAATTAATTAAAAATCTATTGTTTTTATAGATTTTTTTATTTCAATTTCACACGACAAAGTTATCTAACCTAGAAATAATTCCTTCTAAGCAGTTTATTTACACTCAAACTAATAATGTTAATTTTCACTTTCACTATATTAAACTTTATTTAATGCACGTGTCCTTTTTACGCCAGAAACATTGGCTTATTGTCTATAGTCTGTCCAACAACAGGCTCCATGACAGTGACAGTTGTCTCTGTCATTTTAGTTCACAGCTAAATTGCAATATCATCTTCCTTCGCTCGTTGGACAGACTATAACTTATTTTAAATTCAATAAAAAATATGTTTTATTTATTATTCTTGTTATAATATATTGAGAAAAACAGCGTCCAGTTTGGTCGAAAATTATAAAAACATCAATAATTTACCTATTTTCCTATAAAATTCGATAAAATGGTAATAATACCTAACAAAAAATGTTAAAGGAATGTAAGGTAGAGTGATGATGAGTAATCGTGATACAATACATACATACAATTTAAAAATCACTGTACTCCTTTCTATTAACTTTTTTCCTGCCATCTGATTTTTACTTTATAAAATATTTTTTTTCTTTAATTAACTTTGTTCTTTATAAGCGCTAACAAGAAAAATTGTGTGTGCACTATGTGCGCATATTTGAAATAAAACATCTAACTAACAGCTATTAAAATTGAAGAATTTGAAGAAAGGTTTGAAAAAATGTAGTTTGAAAGGTTGAAAAAGTATAAATTAATAAATAATTTTATTCACTTTTACAAAATTTGTATTAAAATGATCGTCCGTCCGTCTGTCCGTCTGTGGACTCTATTCGGGTACCTCTATCCACGTGTCAAGTTTTGTTCCAATAGACGCATAATTAAGAAAAATCCTGATGATTTCGTCCATTTAGAGGTATCAGTTCGAAACATTGAGGGCGTCATCTTGTAGCCCGTCCCCAATTATGCCGAAATCGACCAATATCATATCCTGATGAAAATGTAAACAAAACGTCTTATCAAACTTTGCAGGGTAGGACCGTGTGCACCGTCACACACATAGCCTACCCACCAAATTTGTTCACGATCAGACGACATCAACTTTTGACGTTTCTTACGTCAAAACTAACTGTCACAGTGACACGTGTCGTAGATTGTCAAGTTGGCCTTGGTCCAATCTATCGACATAATAAATTTTATTTAAATCGGACGATTTTTTCTAAGCCGTAGGTTGTCCTTACCACTTCCTGTCCCGTGTCGTGTCACGGCCTTGAATTTTTACTCACAACGCGCGTAAAGTAGTTTCACTCCAAAAAATATGAAAGCTATGGCTTTTATTTTTTATTTAATGTTGCTCCGGCCGGGTTGATACCTATAGTAGGCCTATCTGATCCTCTCCCGCTACATCATTATGCTAGTGATTAATTTCTTCTTCAGACATTTATTTTACTAATTTATGGACTGTTTGTAATGATGTACAGGTTAGTCCACCACCCGATTACTTGCGGTCTTCAACAGGTATTAAGAAGCGTAAAAGCGTACTGTTTTTTATTCAAAATTCCATGGTATTTTAGGGTGTTACTTTTTTAATAGTATTTACTTCCAATCTGTGATGTACACGGGTCTACGTACCGGACGGTACTATGTGTGGGAGGTTTGCACGTTAATTGAATAGTTAGATTATATAAACTTACCTTGAACTCGTGTCATTTGTTGATTTATTTCAACTAGCCATTTTCTGTATAATCAATTCGGTATACAGGGTGTCCCAAATTGGAGCCTCATCATTGGGATCTCTGAAACTAGAAAAGATACGAGGTCGATTAAATGGGCGCAAATTTGCGCAATTCAATGCTGGTCAAAATACCACTTTAAAAGTTTAAAAATTCCGAATAGTTCCGTAGCTTTTTGGAATAAAACGAATATTGGCGATTTCATTTTTATTTTTATATGACTCTATTTTAAATAGATATAACACAATATGATTTTCACATTCTCATTGTTACATTTTTTGCATTTTATACAAAATTATCAGTGTTATCAGAGCTCTTAAAATTCATAATAGAGTCCAGAGCAGTCAACGGCGGCGGTGCCGACGCACAGAAGGGTATCTGATAAATTTAGGTGGCCAAAATTTGATTTGGCAAATGTGACCTTTTTTAAGAAACAGCAATATTATTGTTAAGATAACATATGAATACACTATATATTATGGATTTTTTCCACCTTAAGGAATTTTTGTTTTTGTTTCCATTGTTCAAGATAAGTGAACACTTATTTATTTGAATTATTAAGACAAAGTTTGATATTCGATACCTTTTGTAGTAGCTACTTTTCTTGAAAACGTTAATATGGATATTGATGAAGCAGGTAAATACTACAAGTTTTTAATATCTTGTTCAATATATTCGATGTAACTGTTCCTAAAAGTAAATTTAAAAGATTTGACGTTTTAAATTTTAAGTAAAGCTAGGTTTTTGTTATAGTTCCGTGTATTTCCCGCCTAATTTTTTTTTAAATTGTGTAGATGGTAGTGTCTAGTACACGAATTTAAAAAGTTTAGACCCGATAATATCCGATTTTTCTTTTTAAAAAAATCATGAAATTTCACACAATTATAAAACTTGTTAATTTTTATTTCGTTATTTAATTTTAGGACCATCTGGCGTGAAGATATTCACCAAAAAGCAATTATTTGATATAATGAATGAACAAGAATTGCCAAATATATAACAGAAAAACTGTGTTTTTTAGAAAACTTTTTACTTTCTTACGATGATTTCTCGGATGATTGTAACAAAGAAATAAAACATAAATTTTCAAGATTTAGGGCCGAGTTTAAAAAATGGTCAGAAGCAAGTTTTCAGAAAAAATATTTTCTCAAAAAAATTCTACGTGGCTTGAAACATCTTTTTGTTTGCCAAAAGCAGTGCCAAACATGGGAAGACCTAAAAAGTCGTTTTTTGAATTGAGTGATAGAAGTAAAAGAAGAAAGGCCAAGGAAGTTCTTACTAAAACAGATGCCAAGTTACTTACCTACGCGACTCAAATGCAATTATATGCAGAAGGACATCGAACTGCATCAAAGTTAGTAAAATAAATACTTACTGATCCACACGAAGCGAAACAATATAAAAAAGCAGTGTCAAAGAAAGAACGCATTTCTCCCTTAACCACATTTCAAGCTCTCTCAATGTTTGTGGAAGCCACTTGACAAGAAAACAATATGAAATTATTAGAAATTCAGCCAAAAAATTATATCCATGCTATAGCTTAATCCAAAAAGAAAAAAGAAAAAGTTATCCTGACAAAGAGGCTTACAGAGTAACCGAAACATGCGCGGAAATAAGGCTACAAGATGTGTTGGCTCTTACTGTCAGAAGGTGTGTCTTTTTTTGGAAGAGATTTTAATAACACTAGGTGCAGATGAAAGAGAATCTTTAACGCTTATCTACAAGCGGGGTTGTGATGGTTCACAACAAGTCCAATTCAAGCAAAAATTTGAAAGTTCTGAAGACTCTGGCGCGAATATTTTTCAAAGTTCATTTGTCCCTCTTCAGTTAAAATCCAGATATAATGATAAATTAGTTTGGGAAAACCCCAATCCTTCTTCGCCTCGATATTGCCGCCCTATTAGAATTATATTTATAAAAGAAACATCAGATATAACTAAAGAAGAGATTGCATATATCCAGGCAGCTATAGATTCTCTTGTTCCAGCAGTAATAAATTTGCAAGACAAACAATTTCTTATACAGGGTGGCGCCTCTCATACGCCGCGGAAGCTCCAAGGAGAACGGTAGTTTATATCGAAATGAAATTTTGACAGCATATGTAGGTTAACTGAAAGCATTTTATAAAAATATACAGAATTATACAGGGTGTCCCCAAAAAAAGTTACACATCAAAGTTGTGTTTTTTCTAATGGAACACCCTATATATTAATTGATTTTCGGATTTTAGGAAAAAAATAAAAGTGAGTTTTATTAAATAAGCATATACCTAAAATCTAAAGATTTTGACATATTTCACATTTTGTGAAAATGAAGAGTAAATTTTAAAATTCAATAACAGCTGTCTAAATTTTAGTTGACCCTGTATAGCCTGATATTTAATTACAGTAACCATGTATGTTAAACCAAATTGAAATTTGAGCCAAAAAGTTATACAGGGTAAGACAAAATTAATATGGAACATTAGTCACTTTAAAAAGCAAGTTACTCCTTTATTTTAAATGGAACACCCAGTATATTTTTCCGGTGTTCAATGTGGAATTTATATATCTTCAAAATATTATTAAGGTTGCCTACCCCTCAGAGAAAGATTTTCCTAGATATTTTAATTTTTATGATTTTTCGTCATTAGATCTTTATTATTTGAAAAAAATCTAGGTGGCTGTGTGGTATACCTTTTGTTAATTTAACAAAAATTAAAGATTGTAGAGTAAAATACTCAACGGAAATAAAAAGATACACATTTAAAACATATTTTAATTATTACAGAACTAAAACTAGACATAAACCTATATGTGACAAAAATTAGCTAGATGAAATCAAATGCTGCATAAAATGATTGTCTTTTCAAAAGGATCTTCTCATTTTAAAAGGTATATGTGGAAGTCTACCTGGAAAAGCAGCTACAATAATTTCTCTCATGTTGACAATAGTTGGTCGAGTTTTGTAAACACTGTCTTTAACATATTCCCATAAAAAATCCAGACTAGATAAAATCAGGAGCATTTAAGTATTCTATTAATTGGCGAATGCATACTGCATTCACCAACTAATAGGATCATATCATCATATCAATTCTCTCTGATGTAGGATAAGTTTGCATTTTCGGCAAATTTCTAAGAAATTTTTTTGTTTTAACTGACACAAAATGATAACTAGTTGGCAAAGTTGGACTAATTAGACAGCTATGTTGAAGTAACGTCAGACATATCATAGCCACCTAGATTTTATCAAATAATAAAGATCTACTCAGATCAAATCATGTAAATGAAAATATCTAGGAAAATCTTTGTTTGAGGGTTAGGCAACCCTAATAGTATTTTGAAGAGACATGAATTCTCCATTGAATATCGGAATAATATACTGGGTGTTCCATTTAAAATAAAAGAGTAACATGCTTTTAAAGGTGACCAATGTTCAATATTAATTTTGTCTCACCCTGTATAACTTTTTGGACCAAGTTTTAATTTGATTTAAAGTACAATAGTTAATTTAACTATATATTAGGCTATATCGGGTAAATTCCAATTTAGGTAGTTTTTATTGTAATTTAAAAATTGTTCTTTATTTCTAGAAAATGTTAAGTATGCCAAAAACCTTACATTTTAGTCATATACTTCTCTTATAAAACTCACCTTTATTTTTCTTCCAGAATCAGAAAATCAATTAATATATAGGGTGTTCCATTACAAAAAACACAACTTTGATACGTAACTTTTTTTGGGGACACCCTGTAGAACTCTCTATATTTTTAAAAAGTGCTCTGAATTAACCTACATATGCTCACAAAATTTAATTTCAATACAAACTGCCACCCTGTATATCATGTTATGCTTTTCACCATGGTTGACGGTAAAGTTTGTAATGCGGCATGTGATAACTTATCTACTATGAGGTGCTATATGAGAATTTTTTTTCTAAAGTAGACCTATACAAAATATATAGGGAGTTGGAATATTCCGTGGACATAGAACAACTACGTCATTTTTGAACCAAAATAAGTTAATTGCATACAATTTACTTCTATACAAAAGTGCTTCGTTTGTCTGTTAGAAGGCATCGGTTAAAAATAAATCCGAACGTTACTTAATTTAAAATTTATGAAGATTACTGTCAATATCATTTGTGATTCTAATATTCTAATGCCGGGTTCAGACCAAGCAGACAAAACAACGACAAGACAGAAACATTCATGTTTTACGATAAAGTTGTAAGAAATCCAATACATTTCTGCGAAATTTTTGTCTCATTTTTGTTTTGTTTCAAAATTCGGAGACTTTTCAATAGCCCGTCTCGAGTCGGTAAAGATCAAAGTGTCTATGTTCTATGTTTTGTTCGTATATTTTACGACAAGTTGTCGGCGCAGTGATGGCGTGTGCTGCCAACAGTAGGAGACCAGTGAAATCACACATGGTTAATAAAACTCATTCGCAACAACTAAACTTTTGACTTTGTTGTACTTTTGTCCTTGCGGTGTAGACAATTTGTCTCAAGTTTGTCTTGTCAGAATTACCCATTTTTTGTCGCAAGTTTGTCTTTTTTTGTCCAAAATCGTCTTTATGGACTTTTTGTCGCCTTGGTCTGGACCCGGCATAAGATCAAATTCCATATTTTCGCCAACTAGATTATTAGCGCATACTATATTATTTTATGCCAACCAAGCTTGATGCGACAAGAAACATTTTTTATAAGTCATATTTATACTAAAATTTATGTACTTATTGTTAGTTTTCACCAGGGTTGGAAGAAATCATGATTTAAAAAAAAAATAAAAAAAAAATCAGATTTTTTTTATTTTAATTCAAAACAATGTTTAAATCGGATTTCCAAATGACTAGGACTTATTTCAAATTAAAGTCCTATCCTAAATGGCTAAATCTTTATAACTCTGAGCGATACCAATAACATTAACAATCTACGGCGCGTGTCATTTTTCCCCATCGGTCACCATGTCACCAATATATTCCGCAAAAAAAGTCGCTCGCTTCAGATTAAAAGGATTTTTCTTAAAACGTCTCAAAAGTATTAATTTTTGTCATTTTAACGGCTAGGCATAAAAGTAAAGCACTGTTACGCCTAAGCACAAAAGTACAAAAATATATTATTAAACTGATATTAAGTGTCAAATTCAACGAGTGTACACATTGATTCTCGATTACTGTTAGTATTATTTGCAATGTTTGAAATTGATTAAAAAATTATTTGTAATGTTTTAAAAAAATAGTGTTTTATTCGGAGTAAAAATGTACTTTTTGTGCCTGCTTGTACCGTCGGAATAGCTTTACGATGGCCCTACAAATGTACAGCATCGTCAAAAAGTATAATTTCTACTCTTAATAACACAATACACTGTTGATCGAAAATAGTCTTAAGTCGAGAATGAAATTAGTATTATCTAATGTCAAAGTGTAAATTACTTACTGCAATTTGGAAACATAACAACGTTTCAAAAAAAATATAAAACAATATATTTTCTGACAACGTTTATAGATTTTCGGGAATGAAGATATAGTCTCTATATCAGAAGAACCTAGCACTAGTCTGCGAATGATATGTATTCGAACTTCGAACAGCGAATTTTTGTCACTTATAAATTCGTACATCTATACTAATATGTTATCTGTGCTAATATTATAAAATTCTTAAGTGACTGACATACTGATTAATCACGATCCTGCTCAAACCACTCAACGTAAGAAGCTCAATTTTGGCATACAGGTTGATTCTAGGGTGTAGAGGTTCGATAAGAAGGGATTTTTCGAAATTCCAGTTCCAAGAGGGTGAAACCACCCCTCAAATATTACAATATTTTTTATTTAAAAAACGGTCAAGTTTCCGAAAAAACGCGTATAGAGGGTGTTTCGTAAAATCTGGTCATTGATTTATCACGATCCTGCTTAAAGCGCTTGACGTAAAAAGCTGATTTTTGGAAAACAGACTGACTTTAGGGTGTAGAGGTTCGATAAGAAGGGATTTTTCGAAACTCAAATTCTAAGGCGGTGAAATTATCCCTCAAATATTAAAATATTTTTTATTTAAAAACCGGTGAGTTTTTCAGAAAAACTCTTAAACACGTATATTATATACGGTCTCGTCTCATAAATAAGTACAATGTAGTACCCTTTTCTGCGTACTGCGACCACACATTTTAAAGCCTAAACAAACAAATTTCAACATGCCCCTCGCTTCCCTGCTCCCTTACCTCATTATATGCCCTTGCATCATTTCTTATTTAGTCTTTTTTTGTGTGCGGTACGACCCACATCGAATGTCGCGTAAATATCTTTTACGATCTTTTATCGATTTACGATCGCGCTCTCGCTCCGAAGAGCGGAGTGTTTTTAGATTATCTTAAACGGATGGATAAGCGATTAAAGTTATTAGAAAATAAAAACATGCATAAAAGAAAAAGATTAGTGACAAGTTCGGAAGAGGAAAGTGTAACAAGTTTTGAGAGGCAGGCGAATAGTAGTGATTATTCGCAAGATTCTGAGGACGAGATTAGAAGCAGTGTTTGAGATGTTAGAAATAAAGGTAAATAAACATATAACATATACATATACAATACCTGAATAGTAGGGGGAAATTTCTTCTAAGCTTGGGTTTCTTCTAAGGTATTGTGGGTGAATACCTTAGTGAATGCTTATATTATCTAGATTTTTCCACTTATCCTTATATTACACTAATATGGCAGAGTACGTTGGTGGTTACTCTAGCTTGTTTATAGGACATTAAATTTATTCACGTTAATTGTAGCGGAGTACAGTGGTGGTTACTCTAGCTTGGTGGGTATGTATTGTTGGTGAATACCTCAGTGAATGCTTATATTATCTAGTTTTTCCCACTTTTTACAGTAATACAGCAGAGTACGTTGGTGGTTACTCTAGCTTGGTATATATGTATTATTGGTGAATATTTATCGCATGGCTGTCTTACTACAATAATATGGCAGAGTACGTTGGTGGTTACTCTAGCTTGGTTTATAGGACATTAAATTTATTCAAGTTAATTGTAGCGGAGTACAGTGGTGGTTACTCTAGCTTGGTGTGTAGGTATTGTTGGCGAATACCTCAGTGAATGCTTATATTACCTAGTTTTTCCCACTTATTACATTAATACAGCAGAGTACGTTGGTGGTTACTCTAGCTTGGTATATATGTATTATTGGTGAATACTTATCGCATGGCTGTCTTGCTTTTATTTTCAAAGTTGGTAGTCCCATAAGGGCACGTTGGTGGTTGTCCTTATGGAGTGACGTTTTGCTAAGCTAGCTGTATAAGATTTATAAACTCCTTAAGCATGAGTTAGCCCCAATATGTGTTTACATATCATGATATTTTCTTATAGGTGAAAGCGCTAGTACACTTATTGAAAAAGGTATTGGAAAGAGCCTACCTAAACCTTTCTAGGAAGGTTTATTAGCGGTTTTAGGAGATAAGGTAGACGGGAAAAATACCACGACACCACCGATTGAACCGGAAATTGCAGAAAGATACATACACATCGCAAAAACCGGCCTTGAAGAACCCGTTCTTAACCTATTAATGGAAAAGTACCCCTCTCCAGAGAATGCCACCTCTTTAGGACCACCACAGTTAAATTTAATGGGGAAACAGGCCATACATGATAATGTGGAGTGCAGAGATGAAATTGGCTAAAATTCAATCAAGATTAGCAGCCAGTTTGTCGGCTATAGGCCAAGTAATGGCAAAAATTTTAGAGGAAAAGGGAAAGGGGGGAGAAAGGAATATAAAGCATTATATAGAGACCCTAAACGACACAGAACGTTTTATAACTGGTGTTATCCATTCCAAGTCAATATCGAGGAGGGAACTAGTGTCTTTCGATTTAAATAAAAATTGGAAAACCACTCTAACGGAATCCCCTTTGGATACCTGGTTATTTGGTGAGGATTTGGAAGGAAGATTAAAGGCGGGCAAAGAGTTGTCCGCCTTTAACTGTCATCCAGTCAGTTAAAGACTGTCAGAAGTACTCCAGGAAGAATCGTATCAAATGCAGCCAGATCTCGGTCCACGCCGCATTTAAACTTCAAAAGTCTGCCTCAACATCAGCAGGGAGGGAAACGGGACAGACTCATGTTCGAGAAACTTCCTACAACCGCCCACGTCAAAGGCGGACCTGGAACCGAATACAACACTTCGGCGTAAGGTCGCGTTCTCAGGGAAGATGTATAGGGATAATAGATGTATTATGGCATGGTTGCAAGGTTTTAAAATTCCGTTTGTGACGAGACCATCACATAACATAATCTCAGGTAGACATAAATGGTCGGTGCAACAACATAAGACAATTGAGGGCAACGTTCGGAGATTGCTTAGTATAGGGGCTATTTCTAAGGCACAGCCATGTAAAAATCAGTTTATTACAGAGATATTCACGTTTCAGTTGTTTATTTAGATGATTTTTAATTACTAGGAGATTCTTATGATGCATGTTTAGCAAATGTATTAGAAACAATTGGACTACTCGAATATGGGGTTTATTGTAAACTATAAAAAGAGTATTATCTCCACAAAAAATTGTGACGTTTTTGGGGTTTAAATTAAACTCTATGGATATGACTATTTCTGTTCAAGAGGAAAAAATCACAAAAATAATTTTGCATTTAAAAAAGTTTTTAAGATGGAAGAAATGCACTACAAGGGAGTTTGTAAGGCTAACAGGGAAGTTGATATCCATATGTCCAGCCATAAGTACGGTTATTTATATACCAAATTGTTTCGAGAGAGAAAAAAATTTAGCGTTAAAGAGTAATAAAGGAAATTATAACGGAACTATGAAAATTTCTAAGAAGTTATGTGTTGATACCGATTGGTGGATTCGAAACATACCTATTAGCAAAAACTTATTATCATATAGTAAATACTCTATGGAAATATTCTCTGACGCATCAGATATTGGATGGGGTGTTTGTTGCAATAACATAAGTTCTCAAGGTCTCTGGCCTACCTACGAATGAGAAGAACACATAAATTTTAGGGAGTTACAAGCTGTTTATTTTGGCTTGAAAGGCTTTGCTAATGACTTATCTAACGTTTCTAGCTTGTGCAAGGTAGACAGTGTTGTCTACCCTATATGCCAGTGCAGTAGTGTTACTGCACTGGCATATACCTATATTACATAGAACATAATGTGTTCAATTTCCAAGTTAAACAATATCCCTCGAATAATTTGGCAATGGTGTGAGGAAAGGAGATTATTTATCGTAGCCTCTTATATTAGATCTCAAGAGAATAAGGAAGCTGACAGGGCTTCCAGGGAATTTAAGGTCGAGACAGAATGGAGTTTAGCGAGCTGGGCATTTGGGAAATTGGTCACTATAAGTGGGGTTTACCGGAAATAGATTTGTTTGCTACGCATATAAATGCTAAATGCAAGAAATACATATCGTGGCACAGGGACCCAGATATGTACGCCATTGATGCCTTTACAACAAACTGGGAAACATTTTATTTTTTGCTTTCCCTCCATTTTCAATGGTCCCAAAGGCTCTGCAAAAAGAAAAAAAATTATTTCTGATCAGGCAGAAGGTATAATGGTTGTACCCAACTGGGTTTCGCAACCTTGGTATTCGGTTTTAAGGGCGATGTTAATAGATGAGCCGATTATTTTTTTAAATTAATAAATATTTACTTCTTTTAGCGGATCTCCCCACCCGTTAGCCAACATCTTTCTCTGACGGGAGGTCCGGCTATCAGGCAAGCCTTGCTCTTAGGGAATGTTCCAGAAGAAGCGCTGGAAATTTGCATGTCTTCAATAACAAGTAACACCTTAAAACAGTCTAACTCAGGGCTTAAATAATGGTGGGAATTTTGTAGCGTTAAGAACTTAGATCCCTTCTCGGTTTCGGGTTCCAACGTTCTAATATTTTGACTCAACTCTTTAACGAAGGCGCATCTTTTAGCTCATTAAGTTCTTATAGAGCAGCCATAGCACAGATAGCGGGCCCAGACCTCTTACAAGATTTTCGTATGCAAAGGTTTTTTAAGGGAATATATATGTTGAGACCTAATAAGCCCAAGTCCGAAAATACCTGGGATCCTACGTACGTAGTACTTAATTATTTAAAAATAAAAAATAATTATGAGTTAACCTTGGAGGGGCTTACGCATAAATTAGTGACATTACTGGCCTTAGCATCGGGTCAACGTTTACAAACACTATCGCTTATTGATATAAGGGAAATTTTTCGGAAGTTAGGGGAAATACATATAAAAATTAGCGCAAGATTAAAAACATTCGGTAGAAATAAGCCGCAACCCTTTTTACGCTTACCTTATTTCAAGAAAGACGCTAATTTATGCGTAGCTAGCACGTTAGTAGAGTATCTAAAACGAACAGAGAGCATTAGAGGAAGTATAACTTCTGTTTTCGTAACAATCAAGAAACCGCATAAGAAAACATCCACTCAAACCTTGGGGAGCTGGATTAAAATTGTCCTAAATAAGAGTAGGATTGATACGGATCATTTTACCGCTCATAGTACACGGCATGCTGTAACTTCAGCAGCTGCCAGGAAAGGGTTAAATTTTGATACCATCAGACTCGCTGCTGGTTGGTCTAAAAATTCTAGAATGTTCGCTACTGTTTACAATAGATCCTTGATGGATAATGCGAATAGTTTCGCTGAGAAATTAATCTTTATATATTTTCAATATAGAAATGGGAGAAAAGATTATGTTGTTGTTATTACTTTAAAAATCTACATTGTACTTATTTATGAGACGAGACCGTATATAATCACAAGATTAAACGAACTTACCTGAAGTGAAGTTCAATCTTGATTATATGAAGGTCTCGTCGAAATAAATAAGTTCCCCTCCCACCCTCAACCTCAATTTACAACAACATAATAAGTATCTTTAAATTGACTAAATAAGAAATGATGCAAGGGCATATAATGAGGTAAGGGAGCAGGGAAGCGAGGGGCATGTTGAAATTTGTTTGTTTAGGCTTTAAAATGTGTGGTCGCAGTACGCAGAAAAGGGTACTACATTGTACTTATTTATTTCGACGAGACCTTCATATAATCAAGATTGAACTTCACTTCAGGTAAGTTCGTTTAATCTTGTGATTTTATTTTGTTGTTTTACATATTTTAAGATTTTTTATAAATTTATACAGGGTGTTTCATAAAATATGACCATTGAGTAATCACGATTCTGCTTAAACTGCTTGACGTTTAAAGCTGATTTTTGGCAAACGGATTGACTGTGGGTAGAGGTTCGATAAGGAGTGGTTTCTCGAATCTCAAATTCCAAGAGGGTAAAAACGCCCCTCAAATATTACAATATTTGTTATTTAAAAAACGGTTAGACTTTCGGGAAAACGCTTGGACAACCATAATTTATTTAGTTTTTTTATATAATTTGAAATTTTTAAAAAAATCATACAGGGTGTTCCAAAAAGTTGGGTAATTGCTTAACCACGATTCTGCTTAAACTGCTTGACGTTAAAAGCTTATTTTTGCCAAACGGATTTTTCGAAAATAAAATTCCAACGAGATGAAACTACCCCTCAAATATTACCAAGTTATATAATAATATCGCCATATTGTTTTTTCTCATGCTGACATAAATGTGAGAAAATTTTATCCAGTTTGTATGTTAATGGAAATTCTTACTTTGCTTTATCATCACCATTTACAAAGGATTAATTCGACGCGAACGAAGTCGCTGGTACACGCTAGTGGTTAATAAAACTCATTCGCAATAACTAAACTTTTGACTTTGTTGTACTTTTAACCTTTTACCTTGCGGTGTGGACAATTTGTCTCAAGTTTGTCTTGTCAGAATTCCCCATTTTTTGTCGCAAGTTTGTCTTTTTTTTGTCCAAAATCGTCTTTATGTACTTTTTGTCGCCTTGGTTTGGACCCTGGCATAACATCAAATTCCATATTTTCGCCAACTAGATTATTAGCGCATACTATATTATTTTATGCCAACCAAGCTTGATGCGACAAGAAACATTTTTTATAAGTCATATTTATATTGTTAGTTTTCACCCTTCCCGTACTTTTTCTTGATTTTTGTAACAGTCACATATTTAAGTACTTAGCAAAACATAGACGCTCCATATCTCATTCATGTCGGAATAACGGTTCTTAAAATATCTTAAAAAATGTGTTTATTTTTTTAAAATTTGATGCCCTCTAACGGATAAACAAAGCACTTTTGTATAGAGGTAAATTTTATCAATGAGCTTATTTTGATTTGGGAGACAACACTGGGAGACCCTTATAATGCCTATATATAAACAAGGCTAATATTGCTAATATTTAATTTTATCGGAATTTAAATTATGGTGCTCTAAAACCGATAATAATACATCTTGTTTATTTGAATTTATTTGCCTATTTCAAAAAAGAAAATCAGTAGTAAAATAATAGCTATGAAAAATTATTTTTTATCCCTCTGAATAAATACAAAAGTCCAACCTGCAGCCTTTCTGTGTTTGGCCAACCGACCGCTGTCGAGATTTGCCTTTTTCTCGGAAAGCCCACCCCCGTTTACGTCGCAATTATATGTTTTCGTGGGGTGCACTTCCCAAACAAATCATCTTTTCGAAAAGAAAGGCTCGACCCTCCTGGAATCAAGAAGTGAATTACGGCCGTTCCATATACAGGGCGAACTTTGTATATAACTACCGGGGTTGAAAAAAAATGTTTCTTTTATTTTTAAACAAAATTTGTAGTTTGATGATGTAAAACCTTTTTTCCTGTTTACTTTTTTCTTCTTAATTGTTAACTAACACTTGTTTTAAATTCTGTTTTAAACTGCATATTGTAGATGGCACTCAAAAATTAAGAAATAAGTTGGATACCGATAAGGAGCTATAATAACTTCGATTTTTAGAGAGCTTAATGTGTTATATTTTTTATATTGTTAGCCCTATTTTCATGAATTTTTTAACAAAGTGTATATAAATATATCAACTTTAATTCATAAACTCAATTTTTTTGTTTACATTTCAGTATTTGGCTTTTTATACAGGAGTAAACGATTTAGATTATCTAAGGTAATCGAAGAGTTGATTTTTACCTTAACTTTAAAGCACCCTTTGCAATAATTTCGTGAGCAAATGATCGTAAAACATTATTTATCGGTCAGAAGTCAGAACCATGTTTACTGAGCATTTTATTTTTGGGATCATGTCAGTATACCGGGTACGTCTCGAAAGTGTCTCACCCCTATAACTTTTTTTTATTTTTTCAGATAAAAAAACGAGATTTGGTATGTTAGTATATGACATAAATTAGGATTGATTGACGTATTCAGTTGTTTTCGGTCACTTCCTCTTTCACCGGAAATGACTACAACTTTTGATTTTTAAATGGCAACCTCAATGTTTTTTTTTTACTTTATTCGATAGAAAATAACACTCTGAATCGAATGACATTATGTCAACTTTTACTTTTGACATATTCGCTCAAAAAGAAATTGTATTTTAAATTTCCATCTAGAGTGCCATATGGCTGTGTTAAAAACACTAATCTTTAATCAAGAAGCCTTGGAAAAATAGATTTGATTGCCTAATGTTTTTAGTTTTTAGTGTTCTTGACCGGTTAAAAGATGCCCAAATCGTATTTTTAATCATATCTCAATTTTTTCAAATAGAACGAGGATGACTCATTAGCATGGAAAAAGCATTTTTTATGAATAATTTGGTACCACACACTTGGTATTTCGAGTCAAAAATTGTCATTATGCACCGCATGTTATAATTTCAAATAAACCATATGCGAAAACGTGAAAAGTTGACATATGATATGTTATTCTATTCAGAGTGTCATTTTCTATCGAATAAAGTAAAAAAATACCGAGGGTTCCATTTAAAATTATAAAATTGTAATCATTTCTGGAAAAACCGGAAGTGACTGAAACAATTGAATATATCAATCAATCCTAATTTATGTCATATACTAACATACCAAATCTCGTTTTTTGTCGGAAAAAATAAAAAAGTTATAGGGGTGAGACACTTTTGAGACGCACCCGGTATACCTTGGTTAACTTTTAAGAGCGAAATGAACTTACCACCAACAATTTGCAATTATTTCATTTATCATTTCTTTTTGGTGTTATTGTTCAATATGACGAGGTACCCGAGGTGGCTTTGGTCTTTGGTGATTATTGTAAACTGTGAACTCTATACGATACCACTATGAATTGCCCAGCATGTTCGACAGATCTGAACCCTATAGAACACGTTTGGGAAATGCTTGATAATAGGGTTAGAGTTCGCTAAGCGGCATCAGTTTCATTAAATGAACTTCGCTTGATTTGGGTTTGGGCTAAAAAAGAAACGGGAAAACATAACAGAATATGACATATGATCTCTGACAGTATGAACGGACGTCTACAAGCAGTTATAGCGGTCAATAGAGGCAATCAAAGTTTTATGATATTTTTTACATTTTTTTTTCTGTTTGTATACCTGTGATTATTAAGGGCCGTTTAGACTCCCAGTTAATTTCGCAAACTGGTTTGCACAAACCAAACTGCACCAATATTAAACGATTTTATAAAACTCACCTAATAATTAAATACAGATTCGATAAACAAAAATTGTACACCCTGGAAAATTAACTAAGACCGTGAGCATACGGGTCGTCTCAAACTCGAAGCGGGAGCGTCTCGAACTTGGAACGAATCTCCCTCCACTCCACTTCCTACGTATCGCACTACGTATATAATACTAGACGGTAGAATAAAGAATAAGACGTATATAATAGTAGAATGGTAGACGAACGGATCATTAGTGGTCGACGCGGAGTGGAAGTGATTGATATACTAAGTATTTATTTATATAGGAAGGTAGAGTGGAAGGAGATTCGCTCGGAGTTCGAGACGCTTCAGCTTCAAAAGCCAGACGACCCGTCCGACCGACAGCCTACTTATAAAATTATTTTTGTTTATACATTGCTCCTGCATAGTCCTAAAAACGCGGTCCAGACTCTAACGACTTATCGTACGATTTGCCTTCATCGACAAAAAGTGCATATAAAACCTAGCGTGTGGACAGCAAGTTTGAACAAATTTGAGAGCTGGCACAGTTAAAAATTTGAGCGTTGTTTGTTGTTTGTAACTTGCCTTTTTTTAAACTTTATTTAAAGAATTTGCAAAAACTAACGACAACAGTATTTCCTCTATGATGATATAACAGAATACAAAAGAAACGACAAGTTGTTATTTGTCGTTGTAACATGGACATAACTTGCGTCTGTACGTTTTATCTGCAACGTCTTGTCGACGCAAAAACATCGTACGGTAAGTCGTTACGTCTAGATCGCGCTTTAATGACTTTTTGGCTATTTTTCTTTTCAAAACAGAAAGCTTGAGCTTCTTTTTCGTTAGTATATTCTGTGACAGAAAGTACAAGTATCCCTTCCGCCCCTTCTTTTAACGCCATTGTCTTTAAATTTGATCAAATTGTACAATTTGGATACTCTGTATCATGTCTGTAGAAAATCAAAAAGACTTTAGCCTTAGACTTTAGCAATAAAGAGTCTGCAACCAGATAAACGCTATACCGCTAGATATAAAATATGCATAAATTACGTGTCCAATAAATCCAGTAATGTAAATGGCATGGCTATTTTTGTATTTCACGTTGGTGTACTTTCATGTGCTAATTATTTGTTTATAAAAAAAATCATTTATATTAAATCAAATTATTTAAAATATTTCCAAAATGTTTTGTATCAATTGACACAGAATATATACTGTAAAATACAGTATGGATCTCCTTTTTGGTATAGAATTAATATTGGTTTAGCTAATACGAATAACTTATTTGTTTAAGAATCAAATTATTATTTTTTTGAGCGAATTTAAGTTTAATTAGCAGATTCGGCAGCTATCAGAAAGTTAAAATTAAATGTGTATATTTGGTTGCCTATAGTAACAATTTTTAGTAAACGTCACAAAAATAACCACTTTTGCTGTCACAGCGTTGCCAGAATTGAAGAATTTTCTTCAATATGAAGAATTTTATAGTCAAATTTTGTCGACTGAAGGGCTGAAGGATTTTTATTCAAAAAGAAGGCAATATGAAGGTTTCTGGCAGTTTTGCACAATAAAAATTGTTAAAATATGTAGTAGGAGTATTCATTGTTTATTTCAGTACATCTATTTTTTTCACTTGAAAAGTGTTAAATTAAGGAGGATTAAGGATGCCTCAGTTTAAAGATTTGTTTCTGTCAAAAAGTCCGCAAATTCGTTCACGTACCAGCAGAGATACCATAAATAAACTGAACTAAATTTCTTGATGTTGAAAAGAAATAAATAGGGAAACGGAAAACTCTAATAAATATCGAAATATATCTATTAAGTCAGCTAATCATGGCGTATTGCACGATTAATAATTATTCTCGGTTCAAGAAGTCATTGTAATGTCAAGAGCAGTCTGTAAGATTGTAAGCAATGAATTACTTGAAATTTATAATTCTGTTTTCTGTTGTCGAGTATCTATCACAGCATTTTTGGCCGTGTTATTTTTTTAATACAATGTTTATTTACATTGGTGACCAAAAATAACCAGAAATAAGTTTTTAATTTTTTTTCCTAATTTTAAAATATGTAAATAGACGAAATTTCGCGATTTTTCACAAGATCTGGATTTTTTGTGAACTTAAAGGAATATGAAGGTTTTTTTAATTCTTAATCTAAGATTTTAAACATAGATTTTAAAGCTGCGTTGAAGGAATTCGCTCGAAAATTTCTGGCAACACTGGCTGTCAACTACTCAACCTTTAACACCACACGTTGATAACTTTTAAATGACCTTTTTAAAATAACTATTTATTTTTCTTTTTATAAACCCTCCCAGCGTTGTTAAAGAAAGATCCACGAAAATGCTTCCTGTGTGCGTCAGACAAGTTTGTAAGAAAACCGTTCCAGCAAAAGTGAGTAATTTTCTTATGTTCTGTCCATATTTTAGATTAAGCTGGGTTTATAGACTTATTAACCAAATAGGAAGTACAAAAAATAATAGAAAATAAGCTAAAGTGGATGCAGCATGGCTAAGAGAGTTTCTAAGTATTTAAATGTAATAAAATTTGCTTAGTTTTTTTAATATAGGATTACATAATAGTTTGAGGTTATATTAGGATATATTTAAGAAATTTAATTTATTGTTGTTTCAGAAAGCCCTAGGATTAATTTCCAAGAATGCATATACTACAGAAGCCTCTTTTGATACTGCGGTATGTATGTTCTAATCTTGTTCTAATCAATATCCAAATGATATCACTAAAAAATAAAATTTTATATCATGTAAGAGGGATGGTAATGCCTATTTTTATTTGAATATTTTTGCTATTTTGGGTATTTAAGTGCTAAATATATAATTCATTTCAGGGAAATAATATTTTTCTATGTTTAATTTTAGAATTATAAATTGCACAAACTGGAAGAGGGCCCTTCGACTCATGTAACCATTAACAAACAAGAAGCTTTAACCATATACACTCAGATGCACACTATTCGTCGTTTAGAAACATCAGCTGGTAATTTATATAAAGACAAAATTATTAGAGGATTTTGTCACCTTTATTCTGGTCAGGTATAGTATTATAACAATTTCAATTGAATATAATTTTATGAATACAATAATTCTCAGGAAGCTGTTGCTGTCGGTATTAAGCACGCTTTACGTCCTCATGATGGTGTTATTACTTCATACAGAGCTCACGGATGGACCTACATAATGGGCGTACCTTTAGTAAATGTTTTATCAGAACTAACAGGTAGACAAGGTGGATGTGCTAGAGGCAAAGGAGGATCTATGCACATGTACTGTGAAAACTTTTATGGTGGAAATGGTATTGTGGGAGCTCAGGTATTATACCTTTTATATACATAGTTTGATCAAATTATATTTCACTATATTTCTAATTAGCTTTATAGTAACATTTAAGACATTCTATTCAATTATTTACTGTTCTTTAATCACATGATAATAGTTTAGTCTGGAATAATTGTAATTATAAAACTTTTTCTGATGAACAGAATGTTTTCTGTTTACATTCTTTTATGTTTATCCTAGTGATAAAGAAAAAGACACTGACACTTGTATTTATGCCTCATTTCTATCTAATACAGTTTATCTTCTAGAATAAAAACAAGCTATTTTTATGTCCCCAGGATTGTCTTTACAAGAGGGAAAACTTTTTTATTATTGGCATTTTAAGAAAAAAGCATTCTTCATTCTTCACAAAAAATTTGTTTGTTTTAAAATAGTTAATCCCATTTATAGTTTTCCAAATGTCCATACCGATTTAGAGAAAATTTAAAAAAAAAAACATGAAAATGTTGTTGAATTTTTTTTAAGTTCTAAAAATCAAAACGCGTTTCTGTGGTAATATCATTTTGTTTTCATTCTTTGATAGAGTATTATCAATTATATTTTATTATAATTATAGAATTTTAATTAACGTCATTAACGTCAACGAACAATCAACAAGTCAGGGTGCATCCATGCATATTTTTATTTTGCACGACAATTTGACGTCACATATGTATCGTTGGTTGCATAAAACTCACTAAAAAAGACATCCAAATTCGATTTTATTTTAAAAAACAAAAGATTCACCACCAAAAAAGGCAAAAAAGGCTAACTAAAGCAACCAATACTCATTCGTGCAACTTTGTGTTGATAGACAGTCAATTTTTATAAGCAAGAGCCTCGGCTACTATCAAATATTCGCCACTGAACGTCAAACTGTCGTGCAAAATAAAATCATGCTGCATACATCCATCATACCATCCTAAAAAAAACGGAACAGCGTATCGGCGTAACGACCTTGAATAGATTTCCAGTAATTCTATTGGCTGAAATTTACAGATGAATTTTCGAAAATTTCAGCCAATAGAAGTGCTGGAAATCGATTCAAGGTCGTTACGCCGATACGCCGATCCTCTCTTTTTAGGATGGTGTATGCTTGCCACTAAAACTTATAATTGTTTTGAAGCGCATACGTTGTAGGGCGCTGCTATAACGGTTGCTAAGAACAATCGCCAAACAAGAACAGAAATAATTTTCTCTTGTCAAAGTCAAAATCCTTGTGTGAGTTTAATCACAAAACATCTTAGAACTTCATCTGTCATGTTAAGAAATTAAAGTAAATAAAAATGCGCCTCTCGTGTTTGTTCGCATACTAAAAATTTCAATTAATGTCTGTATATATTTTTAAAATATTTTTTAAATTTACATTTTTTTATTGACAAAAGAATTGCAGTTTTGTGGGTTCATAAATATGCGCCTCTCAGATTTTTGAAAAAATTCATGGCTTACTAGTAGTCTAATAGCAACGTTTTCGAGAAAGTATTTTAAGAAAGCTGGCTCTTTGAGATATCTGTTACTATGCTATCTGGAACCAGCATGCGGCATAAAATACTTTCTCGAAAACGTTGCTAGCTCTACTAGTAAGCCATGAACATTTAACCGACTCTCTATCTCCAGTAGTTTGCGAGATACCCATAGAGAACATCGTAGAAAACTCATCCTGTATGTATATTTGTCGTAGGTATGAAAAAAGTAAAATATAAAATGGACAAACGCTTACTTACATTGCAATAAAACTTCCACTTTTAGTTTTGCAATCCAAACGCCATATTTCTATTTCACAAATAAAAATATTCGACCGAAACTTAAAACCAAACCAAACCAAACACTAAAATCACTGAAACTTCTGCGGCTGACAACGAAAACTGAAAAATATAACAGCACTTCTTGTTTTGGACCTGCATATCAACATTACGCTGTACCATTATGTTTTTGTTTTTGAAATAATATAAAATATCTAATTATAACTTCTGAATTTTAATATTTTAACATGATTTTAACTATTTCTGACAATAACTAACTTTTTGTTATCAAGATGACATTTTAGACGACAACTGACATATATGTCATAAAATATTTTAATTTTAAATATGTATGCAATATAGGTAATTTAAATTATCTAATTATATAATGCAACTTTATACTAAGAAAACATTTATACATTCACAAAATACAACAAAGTCTAATAATATAGTTTAAAAACAATGAAAATTGAACTAAAATTAAAAAAGTTAAGCGCAACTCTTTGTGTCAAAATTTAGATGATTAAATTCAATTAAATTTTCGCAATTTTTACACTTTACACCATTTGATGACCAGTTTTCTACTCCCGTTTATTTCCATTACAGAAAAAGTTCTAAACGGGAATGTTTTGTGAGTTTAATTTAAATTTTATTTACTCAAAACCCGTGATAATTGTGAAAAAGTGGCATTAAAAATTAAAAACTTAAAAAGCTGTGTGAACTGCAAAAACCATCGCTGACGCCGTTTTTTCTCGATCATACGGTATTTCATACATGTCCTTATATAAAACACTCTATATTTTATTTATAAAATTCAAAGAAAATAATAAATTTGAATAAACAATATTTGGCGACATAATTCCGTAAAAAGCCGAACCGCTTCGAAATTATCAAAAGCTTTGGTGAGCGACCGTTGCAAGAATAGCGCCAAATAGTATTTACATTTTACATTGCCCTTATAGGTACTTTCCAATCTACACTTAAAAGTATAATTTTTGTAAGAAATGTATTTCTGTTTCTTTTTAATGTTTTTTTTGTAGTATTTGTTTTGTCGATATTAGACAAAGAAACGGGATTCGATTACAGGAAAGTTCACATATAGTTCTTCTGATATAAATATTCTCTATATGGCGAAACGCGATCTGCCAAAACAATGAAAATTGTTTATTTTTTTAATAAATACCGTATGATCGAATAAAAACGGCGTCAGCGATGGCTATGAAATGAAGATCGCTGGCATTTTGTATGTAAAATTATATGGGAAATGTTATTGATCTTCATTTCATAGCCATCGCTGACGCCGTTTTTATTCGATCATACATGCGATCATACAGTATAAGTTGTTATGGATTTAAATAATTGGACCATAGTTAAATCAAATTAATTAAAAGAAAATGTAATTTTAATTATTTGGACAGCTGATATTTCAATTTTCTAAATGGAGCAAAAATACTTTTTAACTAAAATCTTTTATTTTTGGGATGGCAGAAAAGTTAGGTCTGTCCAGTCCTTTGAATAAGAAGACTAAGGAAGGAGCATAATGCTATCCATGTATTCATGCATGGTGGGCGGAAAAGCCACCATAAAAGCTCTCTAGGGTGGGGATCCTTGACAGTTCTGTTTGACGATTCATTTGACACATTTGAATTTGATTTGAAATTTTGTTGATTTGTCAGTCTTTACGGAGCTTATTTTATGTTATTTATTATTTATTCTACTACTGATAGTTGTATAAAGGCAGTAAATCTAGATGGAAATTGTGGCAGAACTTAAATTAACAGTGACACTATCGCGATTTATCGAAAAAGACTCTAAAATAGTTGGTTGTGTAGCGTGCGGTAGATCTCGGCAAAAATTGAGTGAAATAATGGAACTTTTCGCTAGTAAGTGACTATATAATATACATACGTGTAGTAAACCGATCATTTATGAAATTCACTTAAATTAACTAAATTATTTATTTTTCTTGCATTTTAGCTTTTATTTATTACTTGTCAAAGATTAGATGTCAAAGAATTTAGATACGTTAATTTGACTTACCTGCTTCAGTAGCGTATCGGATGTTTGTGTTAATAAATACTTATTATAACTTATCTATTTTTATTAGAATTATATATTTTTATAACAATTTTAATAACTACCAACATTTATTCACAACGTAAAATAAAACAACAAATTATTGAGTCTACCCCACGCCTACCCTACATCATAGTTTAACATTTTTTAAATAAAATTAGAACGACACTGATAAACCGGAATTTAAGTCGGCCATATTTGAGGCCCATCGCGGTGTACCTAAGATTTTTGATATGCTCCTTCCTTAGTCTTCTTATTCAAAGGTCCAGTCTGTTAGTCAGGGAAGATTTTAATGAAAACCCTCAAAAAATGACAAACTGCATTTCACTTTTGAATTAAGATGACAGAAAACTCATGTATTCTCTCTTTGAATGATTTTACCAATTAATTTATATTTTTATTAGGCGCCATTGGGAGCTGGAATTGCTCTGGCAGCCAAGTACAAAGGAACTGATGGAGTGTGCTTCACATTATATGGAGATGGTGCCGCCAATCAAGGTCAACTTTTTGAAGCATTTAACATCACAAAACTGCTAGACACTCCTTGTATTTTTGTATGTGAAAATAATGGCTATGGTAAGTTCATCATTTGATTCACGTTATTAAAATAATTCAGTTTGTTGAAAATATATTACTTCATTAGGTATGGGTACAAGTACTGAGAGAGCTGCAGCAAGTACAGATTTTTATTCTAGAGGTGATTATGTTCCTGGTATTTGGGTAGATGGTATGGATGTTTTGGCTGTCAGACAAGCCGCTAAATATGCTGTGAACTACTGTGCTAGTGGAAAAGGGCCTATTGTTCTTGAAGTTGTCACATACAGGTGATATAACAAAAAAAAAACAACAAATATAAATAACATCGCTAACTTTAAATTTTCATTTGCAGATATTCTGGCCACTCTATGTCTGACCCTGGTACAAGTTACAGAACGCGCGAAGAGGTTCAAGAAGTTCGTCACAGTAGGGATCCTATTACTTCCTTCAAAGAAAAAATCCTATCCAGGAATTTAGTTACCCCTGAAGAAATTAAAGTATGTCGTTGTATTCAGTAATGTTATACCATAGTAGAAGGAAAAGAGTAGTTGCACTCTCCCAAATATTTTCTGCCAGTTTTTACAATCTGTCGAATATCGGCAATCTGTCCGTCGACCTGCGAGGTTCGAGCGTTGCATCCCAGCACAGAGACGGATTGACAAAAAAATGAGAGCCTTACTGTGTGCTGCTATTGGTAATAATTTGCTAGTACCGAAAAAAACTGGAATTCCTTAGAGGCATGGTACCGAAATAACGGGTTCCGAAAACCAGCTCCGGTTCCGGAAACGCTATAACGTACCATAACCGTGAATCCCCCTATACGGGGTGAGTCTTAAATAAGTGCAAATATTTTTAGGGGTAGTATATTTTGGCCCCAGAAATATGAGGATTTTAGTGCGCAATTTTTTTTTGAATAAAAATTTGGAAATTTGTTTAGTTTTTAGTTAAAAAACATAATTTCTTGATAATATGGTAACTAGGGTTCAGAACCGGAAATTCCCAAAGAACCGGGACTCGAAATTATTAATTCCCGGTTCTTTCGGTACCTTCGGGACTCGGCAAGCAAATTTTTACTCGATGATCAATTTTTTTTTTATTTTATTTTATTGTGAACTCATATTTTCCTAAATACATCTCTGTGAAACTATGGCGAGTGCCACGACTATACTTTGCCTAGTTATACCATGACTATACAGCTACGTCAGTGGTCAAGAGACGCGAGAACAAGCTCACAATATAGTGGCAGAAAAAAAACAAAAGATTTGACCAGGACTAAAGCTACTAGTTTCCTTATACTATGGTTATACAATATGACAGAAAACCAACCGCGATGGCTATAAAATGAAGATCGCTGTCATTTTACATGTAAAATTATATGGGGAATGTTATCGATCTTCATTCCTAAGCCAACTGGACGCCGTTTTTTTCAATCACACGGTATTTTAACGGTATTAATTCATATTTTTTAGGAAATTGAGAGTAAAATTAGAGCCGAAGTCGATGACGCTACAAAGAAGGCCAAAGCCGACAAAGAAATAGGAATGGATGAAATCGCAGGCGATATTTATTGTAACAACTTGGAACATCCTATTAGAGGCGTATCTATATTCCAAAACTTCACACACAAAAGGATCGGACCTGCAGTCAATCATAACTAAAACAAAATAGGAAATATTTTGAATGGAAACTAATTCGAAACAAACGTGAAAAACACCTTTTAAACGACCTGCAACTTTGTAAATATTTTTTGTTGATATTTATTTTAGTAAGGAAAAATCAGTTCTAGAAATATCATTCCTAATTTTGTATCTCAGGTTATATTACTTTGCAATATTTTTCATAATTGCATAACTTGTTTATTCATGCATTAAGTTGTTAAGTGTCAAATTATAATTTTATTTTTGTTTATTATATTTTAATTGTTTATAAAATAAAAACATTATTCATTGAAACTTTGTATTACCGGTTTTTAGCCGACCATACCAATAGGTACGGTAGGCTATTAGGATCGGCAAAAAAAAAGTTTTTTTAATTTCACTCAAAATGTGTTATTTGGGTCATAAATGACCTAAATACAAAATATTTTCGTGGTGTCTGTCTGCCGTCTGTAACACGATAACTCAAAAACCGCTGAATCGATTTTAACCAAATTTGGCACAAAAATACTGTGGCACCCGAGAATCTGGCCATTAGTTTTTGGTGGGGGTGGGGAGTTGGTAAGGGGGTATAGGAGGGGGTTAAAAATTTAAATAAATCGTAACTTCAAAATTACAGTAGCTCGCGAAACGCGGTTTTCAAATTAAGATTAGTAATAATATTTGCAACAAAATTTGTAATAACATCAAAATCAGTCAAAGTCGCAGTTTTCGAGATATTAACATATTTTAGTATGGGCGGCTATACGTGCCTCCCGGCGCCAATTTTTTTATGTAAATTATTGTACAAAAATGTACACGAAAAAGAAACTTAGGTATATATTTTTTTTGAAATTGAGTAATATATACAATGGTACATAAACGCTAAGTAATGTTAGAATTTTCACTTTGGTAATCTAAAATTTACAATTAAATCACATATTGTTTTGTGTTTACTTAACCAACAATAATTTAGTAACTAGTCTTTATTGCTACTACTTTCCCTTAAATTTAAGTTTTTATTAAGTTCCAGTTCTTTAGACGTCTTCTGATTTTTCTTCTTCTCAGATTTTCTAGGTAAAATACCTCGAGCATATTTGATGCTTCTTCTTGTAACTGGATCTAAATCACCTAAAACAATATAAAATATTAATATAAGACATGTACGGGGTTTGTCAAAAAGTTATATTTACGTTATATACGGCGTCCATTTTGCTGGTAAATGACGATCGATGACACTTCCCATATAAAGTGACATTGATCGTCATTTCGTAGCCATCGCTGACGCCGTTTTTTTTTTCGATCATATTGTACTTATAAATTAGTAGTGGGAACTATCGAATGAATACTATCGAAACATTCGATAGTTGCAATTCATTCGAATAATTCGATAGCTAGTAAGAAAACATTCGTCGAAAACTATTCGAATAAAAATTATCGAATAGATGCGTCATCTGCCTTGAAATATTGTATTCTAGTAATTCGGCAGCAAAAACCATTTATTTATAAAATTCATTCATTTATCAAATTCATTTATTCATCAGGATTGATTTTAATGAAATATAAACTGGATTTTAGTTGTCGTCCGGCGACGTAGGTTCCTCCTAGAAACCCGACAGCGGTCGGTGGCAATGCTATGAAAGAAGCCGGCATCTTTGATTTTTTACGGAGTCAAATAAAGATAAGGACACATTATTTTTTTTATTGAGGTGCTAGTATTTACACAGAAAATACATTATGAAGGGCGCTGTTGCCATATATTCGTATTAGTTGGTATTAGCAAAGAATATTATTCTTTAGGATTAGTTAGTTAGGGATAGTATGTCTAATGTTTTGCATTTTTTTTATTAATATTCTGTTATTACACTGCAATAATACTTTTTATTTTGGATGTAGGAAAATGATTTTTAATGTTTTTAAGCAAAGACTGGTTTAATAAATAATAATAACAGTAATAATTTGTTATACCTATTAACAACAAAATTTAAAATCATTTAATAATATAAACATTTTGTTTAAGTAGTAGCAAAATATAAACAACAAATAGAAGTCAAAAGTATTTATATTAGATCCTATTTAAAAATAATATGGTCTCTAAATGGCAACGTTGGTTTATTAAATAATAATAGTTACAGAACTAATTTGTTATATTAACAACAAATTTTAAAATCATGAAATATAAACATTTATTAATTTTCGAAGCATGCAGTGTAATGGAAGGAAGATATAAATAAAAAATTAGAAATCAAAATTATTTATATTACTTTTTATTACTTTATATTACTATTTAAAAATAATATTTACTTTTACTGGCATTTACTTTAAAAAATAAATGAAATATTTCTTCGCAAAAAACTACATGTAAGAGAATTAGCATAAACAAAATACAAACATTGTTAACTTTTTTTTTAAATTGGCACGTGTAAAACTTTCAATTTAATTTTCTCATCCCAAAATTTGAGTTCAATAACCCCCCATTTACTTAACCACATTACTTAAATATGATTATTAAGTTCAACTAATTCATATTATTAAAACATCCAAAATACAAATATGTATTTTTAAAATTAATTGTAAATTCATCTCATCTCTCTTAAAAATTGTTTTTCCCTCCAAAATTTCCCATTAAAAAAATGCAATCTAATCTAACCATAATATACCATATAAAATTAAATAATTGAAACATCGGGCTACGGAAAATCACACAAATTTTCGGAAAAATTTTGACCACTTCGCACACAATCGTCAATTAAAAAAAACTACTATTTTAGTATTTTAAATATTTTAATAAACGCAAAAATAGCATAGTATTTACAAGGCGAAGTTATAAAAATTTGGAAGAACTAATAATGCACTGACGCACACAAAAATCAAACGAATACTAAATTTCATTTATCAAAAACATTTGATAGTCATGGCTCGTGGCGCAACGATAACCATTTAGTCGCACGGCGAGGTTGTCACTTATGCTTTAGTATACAAATGAATGAATGATTTTATTCGAATAAAACCATTCGATAGTTGAAATCATTCATTCAGTAACCATTCGATAGTCTAATTCATTCGATAGTTCCCATCGCTATTATAAATTAATATACTACAGTAAAACGCTACTTACCATTACCAAGATTTTCCAACCACTGGTCCATTTCTGATATCACTTTCCAATCTTCTGTCTCATATTTGTTCAGTCCGCAACATATATTTGCAAGTAATATTAATATCGTTCCTTTTAAATTTACATTTGAATCAGGTATTTGATCGAACAACGGAAGAAGACTATCTTTTATCTTTTGGTGAACCCATCCTGTCGGTTTATTTTTAAGAAATACTAGCAAAGTAAAGTCAGATAACCTTTTGGAGGGACATCCTAAAAGAATATAAAAATTATGAAGCGGATTGAAGAAATAATGGAAAAATCAATATAATGCTTACTGATATATTCTACTAGTATATCTCGAAAAATGTCTTCACAACTATATCGCTCACGAGGATATCCAAAATATTTCTGTAATAAGTCCTTCAATGGGGCAAAATTGTACCCCGGTTCATTCAAACCTTTTAAATAGCAAAGCTGAACTATTACTTTAGCTATAAGATTGTGATCTAGAAACAAAATAAGACTTTATTTATTATTAAATTTTTCATAACATAGACAGCAAAATTGCCCAACTATAATCAAACAATACTACACTGATTTATTTAAATTTATGTAAAAGTTTTATTATACAGCGAGAAAATATCTTAGATTAAGAATAAAAATATATATTGTCAAGGTGTATTACTGGTTGCATAACTGCATACTGCTAAAAAATCGCAACGTGCATTGAGGAACCTGGCGCATCCGCCAGAAAGTAAAGAAAATTATAGAATTCTTTAGAAAAATCTAGAAACAACCGCCAGGGGGTATATAAGGCCCGCGCTTTGACAGTTGGACAAGTTTGAAGTTTGAAGCCCGAAGTTTGAAGTCTAAAGTCTGAAGATAGTCTGAAGTTTGATAATACCGCGAAATACCGTTAGAGTAATAGTAGTTGCATAAGTTGTGTTGTAAATAGTATAAGTTGTGTGTACAGAGTGAAACAAATAAATTCGTTAAGTATTTTATCGTGAGTTTAAATAGTGGACCCACGGAATCCGTAACAATTGGTGTCGGAAGTGCGATTCAAGAGGATTTTAAGAAGAAATTAAGTGGATTGGACGATTTTTACACCGAATTTGGGAATTTTTATGGTTGGTACGAGACAGCAAGCGAAGAAAATGGAGGAAGTAAGCAAACTATTGGGCGATTTTATGGAGAATATGAGAAGAGAGAAAGCTGAAGAACAAGAAAGACTACGTAAAGATAAAGAAGAGGAAAAATTACAACGACAACAAGAAAAACAAGAAGAACAGGACCGGCTTGAAAAAATTTTCCAAGATTTGAAAATTCAACAACAAGACAAAGAAGAAGAACAGGACCGGCTTGAGAAAATTTTAGGCAATTTAGAAATTCGTCAGAAGAATGAATGGAGGGAAATTTTAGAAGATATAGAAACGCGCCGCCAGAAAGAAAGACAAGAAGATCAGGACCGTCTTAAGAAAACTTTAGAAAATCAAGAAATTCGACTTCAGAAAAGCTTGGGGGAACAGCAACAAGCAATGTTGGAAGTACGTTGCCAGGAACAGCAGAACCACTTCCAAGAAGCCGTAGAAGATCTTGAGGAACGCCTTCAGCAGAAGATAGAAAGATTGGAGATGGACCTACAGAAGACCAAGGCACAAGTAAGAACATCTGGCGTTCAAGGAACTGCGAACCTTAAGGCCCCAACCTACAATGGACAAACCACCTGGACTATGTACCACCGCCAGTTTGAAGCAGCCGCCGCTGCCAACGGATGGACCGACCAGGAGAAAGCAGCGGCACTTGTCATCGCGCTGCATCGAAGATTTTATTTGGTCGAGAATTACGGTTGCCTTGTGACTTGGTGTTCGGATCACCAGACGACAGCACCACGAACGTAGAGGACTACGTGGATGAACTGAAGGAAAGGTTATTGGGAATTCATAAGGCCGTGAGAAGTAAGATTACGCTAGCCAGTGACCGGATGAAAGCTCGTTACGACCTCAGAGCTCGGGATTTCAACAAGACGATAGGGTATGGTTGTATAACCCACAGCGCAAGAAAGGAAGGTCCCCAAAGTTAACTCCAGCATGGGAAGGTCCTTATACAGTCATCAAGAGGATAAATGATGTTGTGTACCGGATTCAACGCAGCCCTAGAAGTAAGATGAAAGTAGTTCATCTGGATCGATTGAAGAGATACCAGACAGGAAACCTTGATCGGGACGATCAAATTTGAGAAGGGGGCAATGTCAAGGTGTATTACTGGTTGCATAACTGCATAGTGCTAAAATCGCAACGTGCATTGAGGAACCTGGCGCATCCGCCAGAAAGTAAAGAAAATTATAGAATTCTTTAGAAAAATCTAGAAACAACCGCCAGGGGGTATATAAGGCCCGCGCTTTGACAGTCGGACAAGTTTGAAGTTTGAAGTCCGAAGTTTGAAGTTTGAAGTCTAAAGTCTGAAGATAGTCTGAAGTTTGATAATACCGCGAAATACCGTTAGAGTAATAGTAGTTGCATAAGTTGTGTTGTAAATAGTATAAGTTGTGTGTACAGAGTGAAACAAATAAATTCGTTAAGTATTTTATCGTGAGTTTAAATAGTGGACCCACGGAATCCGTAACAATATGTACTTATACCGGCTGTTTTTGGTAGATCTCTATAAAAGAAATAAATTTTCTCTTAACGGGTTTTCAAATAAATCCAAAATAGCCGAGTTAAATTGAAAATTTAAAAAAAAGTTTTTATATTTTTTTCTTAAATATTAAGAACCACTGTTATTTTTATTTACCACTGTTTCTGTTCCTCTAAATTTAATCTACTACCTATGTTGCCATATTATAAAGATACCGTATGATCGAGAAAAAACGGCGTCAGCGATGGCTATGAAATGAAGATCGCTGTCAATGTATATGTAAATTTATCAATATATATCAATATTATAAATTTTTTAATCGGTCGTCATTTTCCAGCCAACTGGACGCCATTTTTTTTCGATCATTCGGTATTATATTTTTTAACTGAAAACGGAAAAAATCGAAAAAATACCAAATTTTCAACACTTCTTTTTCACGGAAAAAAATCTCATGCGCGTTTCTGGCGTCAAAATATACCACCTCTAAAAATGCCTGTGTAATTCTAACAAAAAAAGAAAGTAAAAATCGAGCTATAATACCAATATCTACTGAAAAGAAAATTGGCACGCAAATGTAAAATCTAATTCTAACCAACTTTTTCCTTTGGTAGTTTGGTGCTTTTCGATATCATCTCATCTAATCCCACTTTTTACGTGTTTAAAGGACATTTTTAGTGAGTAGTTGTTATATGATAAATAATATGTCAAAAATTACTTTTTGATACTGGTTTGTATGTTTAAATAAAAAAATCCCATTTGTTATGAACTTTATAGAACGTTATAATAGTTGACTACCTACATAATATACAAAGTAATTATAATATTGATGTCCAACATAACTCAAAGGGAAATAACTAGTTTTTAAAAGTTATGTATAGTCTGTCCAACAAGAGAATATTTGAAAGTGATTTGTAACTTATAACTATGGAGTCACGGTTGATAGATTTATATTGGAGTGTAGAGATAAGGGGAAAGTATTAACTCTCTTCATTTAGAGTTACTGGATCGGAAAAAATTCTGTTCCCGTCGCGTCCGCTATTTAAACGTAACCTAACTTTGAATTTAAAACTTTGAAATTATTTTGTTTACTAGGTATTTTAAAACTAAAAGGCTAAAGTGCTTATTTCCAGTGCTTTATTGTTCAACGTCTGCCAGTGGGTTGAGGGCAACAAGCAACAAATTCTCTTAGAAGTCGTCATCTGCTGTAAACCTAAGCCTCTTTATAGGTTTCATAATATTGGAAGAGGTGGAATCCATATTTTGGGCCATATTTATTTAATTAAAACTAATCCCAGCTACTTAAATATCAAATTACCTAATAAAACTAAAGTAATAATTCAAAACAATTCAAACATAACCTAAAATAAAAGATCTCGCCGGCCGGCCCCGGTTGTCAAATACCGGCACATGCCCATTTAAGCAATTTTTAAACGTTATTTAGAAATAGCGCTTGGTGTAATTTATCCGCAAATTACGTCAGGCGGTAACGTTATTAGCGGGTGTTGCGTTAAAAATTGACTCGCGGATATCGTAACCATGAAAAGGTACGCGTAAATACTGCATTACGCTATTCGGTTTTCCGATATCTCTCTAATAACTGTGCCGGTCAGGCGCTGTGCACATTTTTAGAGGCCATAAGTGGGCGTGCTACGTGCGCAAACTAGCAACCTAACTAGTGCCCGATTCCGAAAATTGGAACCACGAAAAACAATAATGAAAAAACAAAATTTATAATCTGTATAATCTGTGCCTGTACCCTTCATACTTATAATTCAAAAGTAATTTTTTTCTATCAATTTCTCGTCTGTCGAAACGGCCCCTCCTCTCGCTGGATATACTTTAGTTTAGCTAACTATTTAAAACAGAAATCTTGTAAATTTGATAATATTTAACTTAAAACAGCTACAATTTGATTAATAAACGCTTCAGAAAAATAGTTAAAATTTACACAAACACAATAAGATATTTTTCAATAATAAAATAAAACCTAGTACCTGACACTTCAGACTCCATCGGTAAAACTTCTGCCCATATTGTCAATACTGTGAAAAGAATTGGCGGACCAAGATTTCCCATAAAATAAAATCCTTCACAAATGAACCTCCTCATTCTATTGATATCCTTTTTTAGTTTGCATATGGCGGTATATAAGCGGGCTATGGGTTGAACAATTTCAATACTAGAACGGTTTCTATTAAAAAGCATCTCTTCAGCGCCATCAAGGAACTGAATTAATATACCAGGATGAGTTGTTTTGTCCAACTTGGTCAAAAACCCTAATAAATAAAAAAGGCAATGAAATAAAAAAGAAAACATTAAAAAGATATAATGAACAAGAATAAAACTACTTCAAATGCTTCAGATTATTTCGATAGTCTTGTTTAAATGAATAATATGATACTAAAGACAATTACAATTTTTACATATTTATTCTGTTATGTTATACCCACTTTATGCACTAAATTCTAAGCGCTCTTTTACATAATTTCGAGTAGGTAACTTAAAACATGAATATTTCGACAATATACACTTTGATGCAAAAAAAACGGAAAAATTTTTCGTCAAGTTTAAAGTGTTATATATTTTTTTTTATTTTTAGCCCTTTTTCCTTGATTTTTTTAGCAAACTCTATATAAATATATCAACTTTAATTCGTAAACTCTTAGGTTATTTCAACTTTAGTATTTGACTTATTATACAGGGTAATGAAGTTCTTTTTTTCCCTACCTTTAAAACACCCTGGTACAGTAATTTCGTGAGCAAATTTTCCTAAAACATTATTTTTCGGCCAAAGTCATGTCTCATGAATATTTTGTTTTTTGACTTGCAAGACCAACACATGCCTTGGTTAATGTTTAAGAGCAAAATGGAATCTACCACAAGCACTTTGCAATTTTTTCCATTATCGTTACTTTTTGATGTTATTCTTCATAATGACGAGGTGGCTTTGATGACTATTGTTGTGTACGATTGAATAGAGTTCTTAGTGTTGAAGATTGTGCAAAATGCATTGGATCTTGTTGAAGATAGCCGGAATTATGAATATTCGCTTGGTCCTTGAAGAAGAATGGGAAAACATAACATAATATATTTGCAGCCTCATTGGCAGTATGAACCAACGTCTACGGACAGTTATAGCAGCCGAGAGGCGTATTTCCATAATATACCATGTAGAGAGCATAAGGTCTCTAAGCCCCGTCCCCAAGCTTAGTTCAACAGTGAAGATGTCTCTGACGCGGTATAAAATGGAATTGGGAAATGCGCCAAAATCGGGTATAATTCGTGTCGCATTACTGGCGTAACTTTTGATAGTATTAACAGTAATTTTCATTTACGTAAAATAGTATATATCTGTTCTTTATCATTAAATTAAAAACATAACTACAAATATAAAACAAAATATCAACAAAAACAACATTTTATTTATTAAATAATGTATAGTACCTATATTAATTTCTTTAAAATATAAGACACTTAAAGAAAAATAATAATAATAAACATTGCTATTTCCTGATGAACTGCAATGCTTAGTCTTAATTACAAGTAATAAAATAGTAATGTCTTTTGGCATTTGGGGTATTTTCGGTAATATTTTTGCTCAAGCACCATTTTTTCTTTTTTAGTCTGTTCTCTTCTGAAGGCTTTCCTGATGTGCCTTTTTTGAGAGCGCGAACCACAAGTTCTTCTGGATAAAGCTCTTGGTTGTACTTTAATACACTTGGTTTTTTTACAGTTTATTGTGATATTTGTAGAATTGTTTTTAACTGCCGCTCTGTATCAATATTTAATGATGTGACTATATTATTAAAGCGTGTTAATATTTCTAGCATCTGATTACTTTTCTATTTCTGTGTTAAACTTAGTATTTTTTCCATATTTGTTTTCTATAAAACATGCTGAGCTTCAAAACTCTTTTCTCTAAATCTTTTTTAACATAATCTCTAACACACTGTTTCCTGATGCACCTAATGCTTGTTTACAATTTGCGGTCGCAAACTGGCTAATTCAACGCAAAATACAAGAAGTGACTAAGAATTCACACGTGGTTTATATCACGTTGTAACGCTGAGAAGTCTACTCCATACTATACTGCATTTGCCGCCATTATCCTATTCCATTCTATACCGCGTTAGAGACATTTTCAATATGTCTTCAGTGCTGAAATAAGCTTGAGGGCGGGGCTTGGAGACCCTATGCTCTCTACATGGTATATTATGGAAATACGCAGCCGGGGGGGCTATACAAAATATTAGAGTATTTTTACAAGTTTCTTGTTTGTTTGTACCCTTAGTTATTACAGTTATGTTCTGTAATATCCTTGTTAGTTTTATTAGTGCCACTAATATTTTTTATTAAAACGAAGCCTACATCGTTACTTTTTAACGTTTTTTCAAATCTTAATAGGGCGTTTTCGTTGCTTTAAAAAAATTCAACGGTACGGTTAACGGATACGTAACCATAACCGCTATTTTGACAGATAAAAAAACATTTTTCGGACTTTCGGTTCATCGGTTCGGAGCCGACATACGATACGATAACCGAAAACTGACAGCTAAGCACAGCCCGTAGCGTAGTGTTTTGATTTTGGGTTTTTGTATTGTTGTTTGATTTGAAAGTGCTTTATATGACTTTATTGGGTATCGCTATATAGGATGGACAATTTAATTTTATTGGACTCGGATTTGGAGGATGCTATGCTGTTGGAAGGGTTTGAAAACAACATCGAATATCGAGCAGACTTTATGGGGAGTTCAACCTAGAAATATTATCTGACCAAGAGTGCAAAGCTAACTTCTGCTTTGAAAAAAAAGACATTCCTCGATTAGTTGAAGCACTAAGAATTCCCAACGAGTTTAATACAGATAAAATAAATAATCAAAACATAAACAAAATAGAATGATGTTAGGTTAGATCTGTATTCTTCAATGTTGTGTTTCTACAGCGCTAGTGCGCATGCGTACCGCTATGTTAACGGCTTTGGCTAACGTCCGTAAAATATCGGCAGCTAGCGGTTACGATATACGATAATCGAAATTGAAATGTCAAAGTTGTCAATTAGCGTTAACCGGCATTGCAATTTGTAAGCAACGAAAACTCCCTAATATAAGCCACCACGTGGTATTAAAAAATAACATCATAAAATAATGATAGTTGAAAAAATTGCAAATTGTTGGTGGCAAGTTCATTTTGCTCTAAAAAATTAACCAAGCATGTGTTGATATGAGTAAAAAAACAAAATGCTCAGGAGACATGGTTCTACTAAAAAAAATAATGTTTTTTCACTAAAAGTTTTTTATTACACAGGGTGTTTTAAAGTTAGGATAAAAAACAACCCTTCAATTAACCCTGTATAATCAGCCAAATACTAAAGTTTATAAATAAAGTATATGAGTATATTATAGAATAAAAGTTGATAGATTTATATAGTTTGCTAAAAAAATCATGAAAATAGGGCTAAAAATAAAACACTTTAAACTTGACCAAAAAAAAATCCGTTGCGTTTTTTTGCTTATCAGTGTATTTTGCGATATTATAGATTATATAATTCTTAAATGTATATCAAATAAAAAATAATTTAAAAAAATAGAAAATATGTAAGTGTAAGTCAAGTTCAGCCATTTCAGTGTTTAATTTGTAACTGACAAGACATAGATTGACCACCTACGTATATCTAAGCCATTTGAAAGAAGCCTTAGATCATACATATAATTTTTTCTGTCATACCTAACATTATACGTTGAGTAGGTGTCATAGCTGGACTTGGGGGATACAAATTATCAGCTTTGTCATGGTAATCCGTTGATAATTTACTTAATACTATCCTGAAAGTTAAAATATAAAATGTCATTGAACATAAATAATGTTTAAACCTTTCAGAGCTCATTGAAATTAAATCCGGGTTCTATTCCATTTTTCTCTACAAATAGTTACTATATATTTTCTTTAAATCTTAAATGCTTTAAGCCCCGTCTACCCAGAATCTGTCAGTCTTACCCGTTTAGTCAAAACATTGAGGTAAAACATTGTGTGTAGACGAAAAAAACGGACCGTTTTAAGGCAAATTTTAATGCAGCCGACATCCGACGATACGGTATCTATTAATTTTGTTGGTTAAATTTAAATACTTTGATTTGTTAGAATATTCGGTAGTTTTTAAATCTATCGCATGCTCATGTCTCCGTTTATCTGGTATGCGACCGTACATGCGGCAGTCGGCGATTTCCGAGCGCTCGTAATCGGACTTCACCTTTCCGTCCACACATGCGAGCATCGCCGAGCTCTGATAGTCACAACATAGAGACGAGCGCTCGTTCTCGTCGCCGAATTCAAACTTCCCCGTTCACACTAATCGGCGATCGGCGACGAGCGTTCGGACATCGGCATGCCGCAACCGCACATGCGGCATTTGGCGATATCCGATCAAGGCTTCGCCGATTACCTATGTGTGGGGAAGTCGGAGTTCCGCTCGTCTCTATGTTGTTGCTATCAGAGCCTGCATGTGTGGATGGAAAGGCGAAGTCCGATCACGAGCGCTCGGAGTTCGCTAAATGCCGCATGTGCGGTTGCGGCATAATACGAATAGTTTGTAAATGTAATTGTTCAAATTGAGTTGACTGGTTTTTGCACCAAATCCTTCATTTTTTTCCTCTCTTTAAAATGTAAAAATGATGTAAACTTACAAAAAATTATATGGATATAGACCATCTTTAATAAGCTATTTTTAAAAATATAATATTTTTGCAGTGTTACAAAATAATCTAATTTTTTATTATTTATATCTCTAAACACAATTCTTTAGAGATGACTATTACCAAACAAATAATGATAATGACTATTACCAAACAAATATTATTTTCACAATTGACTTTATACACTTTAAATATACACTTTTGTTGTAAAATTCCATGTTATTTTTTTCGACGGGGTTAAGTTTCGTTTTATTAAGACGGATTTTCTTTTCAAACGTCAAAAAAACATTAATTTGATTGACAATATAAAAAAGTTATTTTAACGCCTGGGTTGGCCTAGGTATCTTTTACGCCTAAGCATAAAAGTAAGAAAATATATTATTAAACTGGCATAGTTTTAACTCTGTCAGTTTAATGTTACTAACCATAGTTTCTCTATAAATAATTACTTACAAAGTATTACTTTTAATTTTTTTTATATTATTTGAGACGTTTAAAATTGTTTAAATAGTATATTATTTTATTAGATACAAAAATGATACTTTTTGTGGCGAGACTGTAAGTTTGACATTACAGCGACATACAAAAAGTCGTTTTTACTCCGAATAGAACATGCTATTTCTTTTCAAACGTCATAAATATTTTTTAAACAATTTTAAACGTTCCGAATAATATAAAAATATTTAAAAGTAATACCTTGTAAGTAATTATATATCGAGAAACTATTGTTACGCTTGTTGAATTTGACACTTTATGTCAGTTTAATAATATATTTTCGTACTTTCAATCTTATGCGTTAAAATGACTTGTTTATATTGTCAATCACGTCGCAAAAATTAATACTTTTGTGACGTTTGAAAACTGTTTCTATTCGGAGTAAAATTACTTTTTGTGCCTCGCCCGTAATGTCAAACGTACCAAAATTTGTGGCCTCGCCACAAAAAAGTATAATTTTTAATCCTAATAAAACAATATACTATTTTTGTTATAGAAAAAGAAAACTGTAAATCCAGTAACTATATTACTCCACTATTACCCTAAAGAAAACTACATATTTTAAAAACTAAATGGTTCTAAAAAGATATAAAATAAATACTTACTCTACTAAATATTTTACATCTTGATAAGCAAATTCAAGGGCAATTTCATTGAGTATTTTCTCCTCATTGGAAAAGAACATTAGCTTATCAATGAGTATTTTAACTTTACCTGAAAATATTTTTTTATAAAATTTCAATTTTACATTCTTTGTAATACTTACTAGGCGGTAATTGTAATGGCTTATTTATAGGTATTAATTTCGGTGTCTGACTGGAAGGAACTTCCATTATATCAGGCGATTTTGGACAATCTGGAATTTCCTCAATTTCTGTTTCGTTTTTTTCTGGTTGTGCCTCGATTCTTGTATCCATTCGCACTTCGGATTTCAAATTATCTGGTGATGAAGACGTGGTTTCATTCTGTGACTTGCAATTGTTCTTCCTCATATCTTGCATAACTCTGGTCAAAATGTCATCAGGCGTGTTGTTGCTACTCAGTTTTGACTCAATTTTTTTTTTCTTGGTGCTGAAACTTGACAATTCAACACCTCCAACTTCTACATCAGCATTGATTATCTTTGAAGGCTTTTTTAAACATGATACTTCATTGATATCACATTCAGAATTTGATTGTCTATTTATAACTTTACCACTTGAAATTAAAATATTTTGAATAATATTAATTTTTTTATTAGAATCCATATTTTTCTTAGCTCTCTCGTAATTAGCTGAAGATTTAGTTTTATTAATAGCTGCATTACATTTACTTTGTAAATATGGAATGCCTCTAATGTTGTTCAATATTTTCCTTTTTAAATTGGGTTTTATTTTTCCTTTTGCAATTTTCTGAGTACTCTGAATTTCTTTGTGCTCAGAACCTTCGCTGTCGCTACTGTCGGATATATCTTCTCCAAAAAGATCCTTCTTTGACAAAATCTTTTTGGTGCTTAAGCTATTATCACAAATATTACCTAAACTACTTTTATATTCATAATTACAATCATTATAACTATTCAAAGCCATATTGGAGTTAGATATCTGAACTATATTTAATTTAGTGCCAGTTTTAGATGCATTGTCATATTCTGATAAATTACTTTTACATATTACATTCTGATTCTCCTCTTCCCCTAGTAGGTCATTTCTGATTTCCCTTTTCCCTATTTCAAATCTTGTGTTTCCATGAATACCTTTCAAACCACTAGAATCACCTTTTCCTATGATATTATTTTCATATCTTAAGCTACTATCACAATTATTCAATACATTTCCATCTTTGCAATCATCTATTTGTACTTCCTTAAATGTATTATCAATTCTATGATCCTCACTCTCTGTAATATTATTATAGATTATGTTTTGAGAATCATGTAGTACAACAGTTGAAACATCACTGTTGATACTATTAATTGGAATGGTGGTGGGCAAATTATTTTGTTCCTTTTCAGTATCAGGCATTGTATCAGATATCTCAAGATTTTTATTTTCCTGTTCAGATTTTCTTGGACATCCCTTTTTTCTTTTTACCTTTTTATCATTGCTTTTATCATCAGACAGTCTGATTTTTCTTTTTGCTGCAAAAGTTCTAGAATCCAATCCATCTAACTTTGGAGAATCTTGTTTTTTAGCACTTAAAGGTATAAAACTAACAAATCTTTCTGGTGCTTTACGAACTCTTGAAGAATGTCTTCTCCTCTCAACACCTTGTGACTTCCCACTATCTTCAGACCTATTTTCATTTTCGCATGTCAATGGAGAACATTCTAATTGAGAAATATTAATATCTTTTAAGCTATAATTTAAATCTGCTGTTTGTATAGATAAATTAATTCTGGATTCATCTTGAATGCTTGATTCATATGAGTAATTATCATGATTCCTTGTATTTTGTTCATTTAAATTTGAATATAAATTACATACTTCTGGTGTACTCATTACTGAAATACTTTTTAAATCTGCTGTATGTTTTCTATCAGGAGTTAACATATTAATTTTTGAACAATTTGTTTGAGAAATAGTATCAGAAAAATTCAATGGCCAATAATTAGGAGAATTATCAGGGGTTTCTGCTCTAAATAATGCTTTTTCGGGACTACCTTTTGATGATGCAATAGGGCTTAACATACTAGGAACTTTATCAATCAAATACTCAACTTTTACAGGATTATTCTTGATCATAAAATCATGTACAAAGTTAGGTGAACTACTACTGTGAGGCTTTATCCGAGGTATACCTATATCAGACTCCCAAGTACATTCTTCTAGCTCATCTGTATCATTTTTAGATGTTGCAGTAACCAACCCTGAATCCACAATCACTTCTGATTCGCTTTCAAAGTTTGATTCACCTGCTGAATCATAATTTTGTCTTTTCGCAGCAGCTAGAAGTTTTTTGTTTCTACTTAAAATATCTGAAGATCTTTTAAATAACCTTTCTATTTCAGTCTCAGTCTCAGAAGTAAAATTAAATTCTGATTTTAATTTTGACCTTTTTTTTCTGCAACTTTCAAATGTTCTTTTTTCTTCTTGGTTCTGCACAAGCTTCTGAACACCGTTTAACAATTCTTTCATTAGATTTTCAGTACTAACATTATTTTTGTCGACAGTATTATTTTTAAATCCACCACTAAAGAATCCTAAAAATTCAGGTTCAGATTCGTAAGAAACTTTCCTTAGAAGAACATAATTATTTTCTTTTAAACAATTAGTGTTCCAGCAACAAATTTCTTCCTGAAAAACTTCGCCTTCATTTTTAGAAAGATCTGAAATTATAGTGCTATTTAAGCACCATCTATTTCTTTCCATAACAGGTGCAGAGTCATTTGAAATGGTAAAGGCTATATTGTTTTGCTGTAATGCACGTAAGGCCTTTAGAATTGTATCTGACTGATCTATATTTTGCATACCACACTTCTCCTTTGATGGCTTTATATATTTCAAATTTCTTTTCCTAGCTTTTACAAATACACCAGTATTAAAAGGAATCCAAAATTTCCTCCTTCTTTTTAGCTTTTTAGTGTTTAGTTTGTTTTTATAATCATGTATATTATTTAATGGTTTATTTTCTACGTTATCGTCCCTTGTCAAAGCATCATTTGTCCTTTTATTATTTTCGTCATTATGAGAAGGATGTTCATCTAGTTTTGAATCATTATTAAAATCAAACATTGCACTGCTTTGAATTTTGTCCCCAATATTGCTTAACATTTCTATAGGGTAGTTTTTCTCTACACAAGGAGTAGGTGGTGTAACAATAATATTTGGTATTTCTTTATCTCTTTCTATACTACGTTTAGAACTTAATTGTAAGGGTTGAATGTCATTTACTAATACAAGTTCATCTAAAATAAAGATATACAATCAATGCAACAAAAAAGTGTGAATACATTTAAAAAAAATATATACATACCTTCTAAAAATGTTATTGGAGATAAAGCTTTAGGCAAAATCATTTCTTTAAATATTACTTCTATTCCACCCTCTGGTTCATCATCAATATTAAGAGAGTTTTCTATGTACAGTGGAATATCAACTTGAATACCAGAGTCTTTTTTCATAACTTTTGTAATATTATTGAAATTGTCATCAGTTTGTACACAAAAGTCTCTCTTTTCAAGGTTGCATATTTTTTTATGGATAATTTGTTGCTTTAATTTGTCACATTCAATTTCTAATAAATGATATTTCTCAGTGACATCTCTTAATTTAGATACTTCAAGATTTAAAGTCTGTTCATATTTTTCTTTTATTGACTCCCAAGAATAATTACTTTCCTTCATTGCCACTAAACGAATGTCCATTTCATTAATCTAAAAGAACAAAATACTATATAAAGGTACAAGTAATGTTTTTTCTCTTACTTTTGTGATGTTATTAAAGTTGTCATCCGTTTGTACACAAAAGTCTCTTTTTTCAATGTTGCATAAGTTTTTGTGGATTATTTGCTGCTTTAATTTTTCACATTCAATTTCCAATAAATGATATTTCTCAGTGACATTTCTTAATTTGGATACTTCAAGATTTAGAGCCTGTATTTCATGTTCATATTTTTCTGTTATTGACTCACCAGAATATTTAGTTTCCTTCATTTCAACTATACGAATGTCCATTTCATTAATCTAAAGAACAGAAACTATATAAAGGTACAAGTAATGTTTTTTCTCTTACTTTTGTGATGTTATTAAAGTTGTCATCAGTTTGTACACAAAAGTCTCTCTTTTCAGTGTTGCATATGTTTTTATTGATTATTTGTTGCTTTAATTTGTCACATTCAATTTCTAATAAATTATATTTCTCAGTGACATCTCTTAATTTGGATACTTCAAGATTTATGGTCTGTATTTCATGTTCATATTTTTCTTTTATTGACTCACCAGAATATTTAGTTTCCTTCATTTCAACTAAACAAATGTCCATTTCATTAATCTAAAAGAATAAAAAACTATATAAAGCTACAAGTAATATTTTCCTCTTACCTTATTCTGCAAAAATATGATTTGAGTCTGTAGTTCTTCATTTCTTGATTTTGTTTCTTGTAAATTCTTCTCTATTTTACATTGTCTTTCTACTAAATCCTCGTTTTTTTCTATTAACAATCCATTTTTGATTTTTAGGTCTTTTTCAATATGTCTTAACTCCCTGCAAAGTTTTTTTAAATCTTTAACTTTACTAGTTGGACTTTTTAATGCTGACACAACTATCTCAGATTCGCAAGTACAATTTTTTAAAGATTCTTCTAATTTTCCAATTGCTAACTGGGAATCTATCAGAGTATGTTCATATTTATCTTTCAAATTGGCATATTCAGATCTCAATTGAGTTAACTCTTCCTTGTCTTTTTCATATTGTGGCTTAGTTGATACAATAACGAAATTCAGTCGCTCAATTTCTATCTTTAGTTTATTAAGCTCGTTATTACTTGCTTCATATTTGAGTTTAACGTTCCTAAATGCTTGTGTAGCTTTACCAAGCTTATCGCTTTTTTCTTTAAACAACAATAATAATTCGCTAAAAATTAAAAGAATATGTAGATATGTGTTTAATAAATGTCATTTTACTTACTTTGTTTTAATAATTTTTTCTTTAATTACGGAAAAATCTTGTATTTCAAAAGTTATTTCTTGGTTAGCCATTGCGGTAATTTTAACCTCAATTTTCGCAGTTTCGCACTTTAAATTGTGTGATTTATAAGCACAATACGAGTAATTTGTTCGCCAAACTTAAGAGTTTAGAATATTAAACCAATACGTAATAACCCATTGTAACTATATCAAATAGAAGATAATGAATTTATCGAAAAAACAGCGGCATTTTACGCGATTTTACTTTTAGGTTCTAGTAGATCAAATTGTTCGTAGTTCATTTTTACACCACGGAAACGACTTTTATTTCGATATATGGTATGAATTATCTACTTTATGATATATGAGGTCAGTCATATATAATGTCATATAATATGACATAAAATAAATTTTGATATTGAAGTAGTTCTCATATAACCATGTGGATTTGCTCTCTATCACAGCTCACTATCTAATGATCTATTACAGTCTATTAAGATTCAAGATTCTGAAGAGGTTATGTTTGGTTAGGCTTTTTTTTATTTCAAAAACGGATAGAAAACAGTATGTGTTTGTAATTTTGTAATAAATCTATTATCTGATTTATTAACTTTGTTGTAATTTGTGAACTAAAGTTTGGTTATTTTAGATTTTTTCAGAATTATTATAAACATTCGGCGCATTTTATGATCATATTTATAGTGTATCAGCGGTGTGTAATAATAATTTGCAAAGCGGGCCAGCGGCAGATTCAAAAATGAAGGAAATTGAGAACGGCGCTGAACCATCAGCCCCTATTACAAAAAAGGGTATACTTACTTCGTTTAAAACTGGCAAACCGATGAACATTCCAGAATCTGATATTGTAAGTATAATATTAATATATAATTATTAGAAGGATATTTTTTAATAATTATATTCATAGCTTGGGAGATGCCGATTTGTTTCTGAATTTGAGAAGTTAAATCGCATAGGTGAAGGTACATACGGAATTGTATGTAAGTATTTTTGAATTTAACACTTAAACGTAGGTATTTAAATAAATCATTTTAGACCGAGCCAAGGATACAGTCTCTGGACAAATTGTTGCTTTAAAAAAGGTAAGAATGGATCAAGAAAGGGATGGCATTCCAATAAGTAGTTTGAGAGAAATTCAGGTGTTACTAAATTGTAAACATGAAAATATAGTTCATTTAAAGGAGGTGGTCGTAGGAAAGAGTTTAGAAAGGTAATGTTAGTTAATATTCTTCTTAAAAAAGTAATAAGAAAATATTAATTTTAGTATTTTTCTGGCAATGGAATATTGTGAACAAGATTTAGCTTCTTTGTTGGATAATATGCAGGCTCCTTTTACTGAGTCTCAAGTAAAATGCATTATGTTACAAGTATTAAGAGGATTAAGGTATTTGCATCACAATTTTGTGGTCCATAGAGACCTGAAGGTTTCAAATTTACTTATGACTGATAAGGGTTGTGTGAAAATTGGTAAGTCTGGAGGTATATGTATAGAATTATTAACTTAGAGTAAAATAAATTCTATTTGCAGCTGACTTTGGTTTAGCAAGGTGGTTTGGTGTACCTCTTAAACCAATGACACCACACGTAGTGACTCTGTGGTATAGAGCACCTGAGTTACTTCTTCAAGCCCCTACACAAACTACTAGTGTAGATATGTGGGCAGCAGGATGCATTTTGGGTGAACTTTTGGGTCATAAACCTTTGCTTCCTGGAAGAACTGAAATTCAACAACTAGAACTAATAGTAGACCTGTTAGGTATAAGTTATTGTAGTTACTAATAAGGACTATCTAAATAAATACTTATTTAGGTACCCCATCTGACGCGATTTGGCCAGGATTCAGCAGTCTGCCTGCTCTACAAAATTACAGTCTCAAGCAACAACCATATAACAATCTTAAGCAGAGATTTCCGTGGTTGTCACCAGCTGGACTCAGACTTTTAAACTTTTTGTTTATGTACGACCCAAGAAAAAGAGCCACTGCTGAAGAATGTTTACAAAGTAGTTATTTTAAGGAGCAACCTTTGCGTAAGAATATCTTAGATGTTTGTTTACATAATTTTACCATATCAATATTTACAGCCTGTGATCCAAAACTGATGCCCACTTTTCCACAGCACAGAAATATTAAAGGCAGCAATAAAAACCCTCCTCCGGCAGATAACACTGGTGCTGGTGATCAAACCAATAATCTACCAGCAATATCTGACTTGGTAAGGACGTAATAGTTTAAATAATTGGCAAAGTATTTATATTATTCTTTTTCAGCTTGGATCTATAGTAAAAAAGAGAAGAGTAGAATAGATGTTTTTTTGTATGTGAAAATACTGAAATAAAATATAAGTTGCATGAATTTTTAACTTTTTAAATTCTCCCTTAAGTGAATAATTCTGTTTTATTTAATTACTTCACACTATTGTGTTTTGTGACTATATTATGTTTTTAATTTAATTTTAACAAGTAGCTCACTTAAAGCTATAATATTCTATAAAAAAATAAAGAATTTTCTGATAGAATAAAACTGGTTTATCTGCCCATCTGACGCCTGTTTACCTGCTGGTCCTTTAAATCATGAGCAAACAAATTCTAAGATGCGTGGAAGTAATGTTTTTAGTTTTCACACACAAAACAAAAAAAAATAAAGAAACAAGTAATGGAAAAACACAAAATAATGACATCGTAAAAACATGGTTTTACGTGTAAAAACTGTTTTTTCCGTTAGATTTTCCCCATAGTTTTTCCACATCCATCCCTGGCGGTAATGCTTAAACTTTTTTCCATATAATTTTTATGTGCGTTTTTTATTTATCGCGCCATTTACGATGTTGTCAATATGAAAGTTTAAGTGGGTATTTTTGAGGTTTTTAAATTCATAATAAAAGTACTGGGGTGTTGATAAAGTTTAGGATCACGAAATTACATTATTATTCTTTGAATAAAAGTTTATTATTGTATTGTCAAATACAATAATAAACTTTATTGTTACTCTTTAGTTATCGAAACAATAAAATACTCAGATACAAGGTTTGTGTGATGTAACGCTGTTTCGGGTAGTAAAAAGTAAGTGAAAAAGAATCCGAACTAGGCGTCGCGTGTCGTGTTGTGGCAATTTCAAATGTTAATAAAATTGTTGAAAAAATGTTAATGCATAAAGAAGAGCGTAATTAGGGCGTTGTTGGGTGCAGTAACATTCAATAACTCAACTTTCCCGGGTATTCAACTCTCCCGAAACGTTTTAAAGCTTCAAAATAGAGCTTTCAGATGGAGCGGAGCGTCCGCGAGTTCCATGAGTTTAAATGAACAATTTCACATGGGTCGCATATGCTCCGTCCGGATGAGTTCGTCGACGGCTATCTTGAGAAAACACGACGGACGCTCCGTTCCATCTGAAAGCCCTGTACTCACACCGATTTGATCAAAAGCAAAATTCAAGCAGTTCGACGAAACAAGCGAGTAATCTCAAGTGATCGGTGACCACAACCGGTAGGTTACCATTTGCATTCACTTTAATTTTCTGCACCGGTGGTTTTCTGAAACCGTTCGACGAAACAAGTGAGTAAAAAAGTTGTTTACGATATTCTCCGATGATGGCAGCACCGGCGGAGATATAATCATGGCTCTGATCATGGAATACACAGGGAGAATACTCTGTCTTCTGTGGTTTTTGTTATTACTGTTGCTGGAAATTTAAATGCTAAACAAAATCATATTACCTATTTATTATTCTATTTAAATAAAACACCAAACACTTACAACTGAGTTTTATTGCTTAGAAGCTACAAAGGGCAAAAATCATAGTAGTATATAGTAATAAATGAGCAATTAATACATATAGATTAAGATTAAAATAACAAAAAATATCAATGACAAATCTCCAAAAATTGTAATTTCTGAACACACTTTTTGACTATTGATTGGTTTATATGAAAAATAATTTTAGACGGATTTAAATCAATTACGTTTATATAAACGTATGTTTTGCAGAATAAAGTAAACAATTTATTTGTACAAAAACAAAAACAGTATAAAATTATATGCCTTTGTACAAAAAAATGTATCTCAAGATAATGGCTCTTTAATGTTGAAACTATCAATACATATATGTATTTCTCAAAAACACGTTTGTATTATATATCATACGACCGTTAACTTACCTTAGAAATGACGCTCGATCATATTTTATATGTAAAATTGAGATAACGTAGTTCTTTTATGATCATAGGTATATATGTATGTATACCGGGTGCGTCTCAATAGTGGCTCACCCCTATAACTTTTTTATTTTTTCAGATAAAATAACGAGATTTGGCATGTTAGTATATGACATAAATTAGGACTGATTGACGTATTCAATTCTTTTCGGCCACTTCCTGTTTTACCGGATATGACTATCACTTTTGATTTTTAAATGGCACCATCGGTATTTTTTTACTTTATTTGACAGAAAATGACATTCTGAATAGAATGACATATCATATGACGTTTTCGCTTAAAACAAAATTGAATCATTTGTCAATTTTTTCAAATGGAACGAGGGTGGCTCATTAGTATATTTGGAAAAAGCATTTTTTACGAATAATTTGGTACCAAACACTTGGTATTTCGAGTCAAATTATCGTTATGAATCGTATGTTGCAATTTCAAATAAACCATATTCAAAAATGTCAAAAGTTGACATACGATATGTTATTCTATTCAGAGTATCATTTTCTATCGAATAAAGTAATAAAATACCGAAGGTGGCATTTAAAAATCAAAAGTTGTAGTTATTTCCGGTGAAACAGGAAGTGACCGAAAACAATTGAATACGTCAATCAATCCTAATTTATGTCATTTACTAATATACCAAATCTCGATTTTTTATCTAAAAAAATAAAAAAGTTATAGTAGTGAGCCATCTTCGAGACGCACCCGGTATTGTATATCATTAATATTTAATATAATTGTCTTTTTATATTAATTATTACCTATCTATTTAATTCAATTGTTCCTTATAAAATACAAAATAAACTTAGGGAACAGACTTTTATACTTGTTTATAACTAACTATACGTAAAATAAATATTTTAGACACATTTTCAGAAGTTACACAGTAACAACATAAAGTACTAAACAGATTCCTAAAAAGGTCAAATTATTAAATTTGTTAAATAAGGTCTATAAATTAATATCAAGTGGTTTAATTTCATAAAACTTGCCTAAGTCGATCTCGGGTGCAGTTTCAATGCCTTTAAATTATCGGTTAAACCATATGGTTAAACCATACTACGGCAGAGATGGCTACTTCCGGATTTCTGGAGCTCAATATCAGTAAAAAAAATACTATATTGATTTTGGTCTCGACAAAATTTGTTGAAGAAACTTAATAAATGTTTATTCTAATAGCATGGATAACAGAAATTATTAATACTGGCAAAGGTTGTTATAAAGTTAATAAAATGTTTAAAACCGTTATAATTCATAAAAAATTAAACACCATCTACAATAATTAATATTAGTGCGCTAAGGTAACTTATTTTTGTTTTATTTTCCTATCCATAAAACCCACATATAGCTGCATATTTGTTTCTTTTATTAAATTTAAATTACTTAATTTTTTTTTGTTTACATTTTTTTCAAAATTCTGAATTTGCTCATAGCATAGTAACGATAAATTACTGCAAGACATTGAAATACTGCAATGGATAAGCCAGAAGAACATAGACAACACGAAATAAACCTACGCATTTCTTATAATATATAAAATTAAAAACATGTATCATAAGACATATGTTAATATTCATAGTTTTGAGGATAAATCATCACTTTCATGGAAAACCTGAGTACCTCAGTAACAACTAAAACAATAAAAAATCCTTAACGGTTTTATCCACTGATACAAACTTCTCAGTGACAATTCTTTATCCATAAACGAAGTAATATTTTAAATATCTTCAAAAAATCCTATGGGTATTTGGTTTGGTATTTGGCCATTTGCACACAGAGGTACAGACATTTTTTAATATTTTAAATATTGAAACCTAAAGTAGGTACAATGTTTATATACTTTTATATAACTACTAGATACTTAAGTATATTTCTAATAAATTTTAGTAGAACCTTATATTATCAAAACATGTGAATCTTAACACCAAATACGTTTAAATAAAATATACGACGGCCTCCCCATAAGAGCAATGAGAGGATTTACGTCCCAGTATTGAAGGAGGACAGAAAATCGAGTCGAATGTTCAAGACATAGGTTCATCCTTGTTTAGTCAAACCTCCTATAAACCAAGGATAGACTTATGTAGGAAATGCATTGAAATTCTATAGCCATCCTTCAATATCGGGACAGGAATTTAAGCGGTACCCTCCGTATACTTTATTTTAAACGTATTTGCTTAACACTTAATAAAAAAAAGAAGTCTTTCGGCATTAGAGAAAACTGTATTATTTTAGTGAGAACATATAGTATTCCTTCTCTGAATGATTTTTGTAATAGAAAAATGTCTTTTTTAAGTAGTAAAAATATTATCTGCTATAAAAACGGCTTATTAACATTATAATTAACAGCGACATGTCGTATTCTTTCAATGACTTTTGTACCTGATAATAGGGATAATACATCGTAAACCATCGAATACTTGCTTTTAAAACATTATAGAAATTAGGGAAGTTTGCGAGTTGGAGCATTGTTCCTAGTTGTTTAATTAAAAAAAAAGTATTGAAATCTAGAAAACTATAATACAAACATTTCTAGACGTCTACATAGATTCGTAGATTAAGATTTATTAAGAAAGGCCTTTTGTTTGCTTTTAACAAAATGCTATTTTTAATACAAATAAGATAAGCTTACGGGTAATAACAAAAATAATCACCCCTGAAACCTAATTATTTGAAACACAAAACATAACTATTGAAGGACCAAGTATTTTTTTTTTGTTATGCAAATTTGTATCGATGAAAAGTCACTAGAAAGTTTGTGTCAGTGGATTTAAATCGACAATTTTTTAGAGTGTTCTGTTTCAGCTATGATTTTCCATAGTAATAAACCCACCACAAAAACCTTAAATCCATATGAATTTGCATCACTTTAATTAAGCTTCTTGTGCTAGCGATAAAACTTAAATCAGAGTAAATAAGCTAAAAGGACATAAATAAAAAACAAAACAAACGTTTGTATTGTAAATTAAACACCAGACCATTAAAGAGCCATTGTCTATTTACCTACCGTTAGATGGCAGGTTATTATTGACGCGGAGGCATATAACCGTGTTGTTGAGGATTTGGCTGAGAGAATGCTTTAGAGTAAGGGTTGCCCTGACCACCCGTGGGTGGATAAACTACACTGGCCGGTGGGTGGCCGTATTGCTGCTGAGTTGGGTACGGTATGCTACCTTGGGGTGGGTTTGTATACGCGTTTGAACTTGGAACTTGGGAACTGTCCATCACTTGGGGAACGTATCGGCTGAAATACAGTCAAAGCAGTATTAAGAATAAGCTGAAGTATCTAGTAGAACTTCTACACTGTGCATTTTCCGTAATCATAACGTATTTTCAGTATGTACAGGATGTCCGTTTTTCGTGTTTTGCAGGGTTTCTCGTGCAGCATTCACATCACTGTGCTACCTTTTTATGAAACTAAATATGCTACACACAGATTTGTAACTAACCTAACCTAGCCCTCTTAGTTCCTGAAATACAGAGCGAAATTAAAAGTAACTCATGTTTTTTTTTAATAGGACACCGTGTATATCATATTTTATCTTATTTGCCTTGTTATAAGCTTTCTAAAAATATAACATTTTTTATACTTATTTTCATAAACAAGGGAAAAAGTGTATTAATTAACTTTTTAACATAGGCGGTTTAAAATAGGTAATCAAAACAATCGAATAATTTATCCGACATAAAATTTTTGTTATTGGCTATTCCACGCTAGTTTCTGTGTGTAGAGTTATTGCACAAGTGCATTAAAAATATCGATAACTCTGAGTGTCAGACCATATTGCTGTGGCCTGGCACCCAGCACAGAGTGCCCAGAGCCTTCACCTATTGGTCTATCAGCGATTTTCTCTCATACACAACTGGCCGCTTCCTTTATAGCCACAGAATAACTACAGAACGATCAGTCAATGTAATAAAAAAGCGAACAAAATTTTTGCTGCCATCTATAGCGGGCCGAGTGCGGCTCAGGGCGTCAAGGTCAAAATAATTTATTTATTAAATAAAAAAGTTGTGTCGGCGGCACGACTCGAACCCGCTACCTTCGTGTTGCTAGTGGAGAGCCATATCCCCTACACTACCAGATACCTTTACGAGAATTATATCTTTGTGGTAATAAATTATGAATTCAGCCTGCTACAATGTATATGTAAAATTTATCCTACAGGCTGCTTATACTATTACTGCTTATACTGTGAAAATTAATCTGGTTGCAGTTCATCACAGTTGTATAATTCAAGAAGCACTAAGAAATATAGCTATCTTTGAATAATATAATATGAAAAAGTTGGAGTCGGAATACAATAAAAAGCAGGAGAAATACATTTTGTATTAAAAACAAAATATAGGCAGCTTAAATATAGTTTGAACCATAAATAAAGGAGTATTTGAAGTACAGTGTGGACGGAAGAGGGAAATCAATCGCAAAATTTATAATATAAATTTAAAGACCGAGCCAATAGTAACGTCTGAAGCAACCATACATACATGACGAACTGTTCTGCAACCATATATACACGACATAAATTAGCACCATCTATAGTGGGCCGAATCGTCAATTTGTAATTTAATGCTCCATAAGAGTGACTGGGCCCTTTTTATAGCGTAAATCCATGGTACAAAGAAAACAAGGTATGATCGATAGCGGCTCCAATTTCGTTAAGTTTGCGCATACCACCTGTGACGTCATACGCCATACAAAAAAATATTCATATTGTCCAATTGCCACTAATAAAAAAAGACCTAAAATAGAGAAGAATTAGGACATAACCCCAAAAGTTATGTCAAATCATCGAACTTGACATTCGTTTTTCGTGTTTTGCAGGGTTTCTCGTGCAGCATTCACATCACTGTGCTACCTTTTATGAAACTAAATATGCTACACACAGATTTGTAACTAACCTAACCTAGCCCTCTTAGTTCCTGAAATACAGAGCGAAATTAAAAGTAACTCATGTTTTTTTTAATAGGACACCGTGTATATCATATTTTATCTTATTTGCCTTGTTATAAGCTTTCTAAAAATATAACATTTTTTATACGACAACCTTAAAGATCGTCGGATGTCTAGTTCCTTTGAGAAAATACCTATACTGAAATTACGGAAGCATCTGCGATGGAAAGCAGCAAACTTACTTGGTTAAATTAAATAAAATAAAATAATAATACTAATAATAAACTAGATCTAATTATGTTAAAAAGTTGAAAAATTAATTTTTTACCTTCTTTATGAATATAAGTATAGACTATATTATATTTTAAGAAAGCTCATGATAAAGCAAATAGAATTAAAAAATAATACAAGGTGCTATAAAATACCCATTAAAAAAACATTTTAAAATTTGAATCATATTTCGAAAATTTGAATCATATTTCTAGCTCCCAGCGAAAAAATTGTTGCGCCACCGATTTCTACGTAAAATACTCTACGGAACTCAGTTTTCACATGGTTTTCACCTTTTCGATAAGTTCGTAAGGGGGTCGAAGAATACAACATTTTCAAATTCGCCTTGTATTCCAGAAACCAATGACAAATACCTAGGATAAATCTGTGTGTAGCATCATAGTTGCATAAAAAACACACAGTGATGTGAAAAAACTGCATCTTTATATCTCTACTCATAAATAAGAAACTCCATAAAACATACAAAAATGGGACACCCTGTACACAGTGGTGAAGCTATGGGGGGTGTTGGGGGGATGCTCCCCCAATGTATAATTGAGTTGGGAAATTAGTCATGACAACGCGACGTCTAAATCACAAATTAAGAATATTAAGGATGGTACGATTTTATTTTAATTTTAGAGTTGTCATAACAATAATTATTTATGCATGTTATAATGTTCAATAATGTTAAATTTACAACCAAAACCAACCCCCCCCCCAAAAAAGTTCTAGCGTCACCACTGCCTGTACAGTCTGTCCAATAGAGAGAATGACTGTATCAGTTGACTGTCATTTTATTTCAAAAGCAATTTGTTTTTTTAGTTTATTTTGTGTATCGTCTGACTCGTTTGTTGAAATTATTCTTTGTCTGGTTGAACAGACCATACTCATAATGAAGTATATCAGACAAAAAAAAAGGGAAAATATTATTATGGAAATGTTTAAGAATTAAAATTTTGCAAAAAAAAACTTAAATACATATAATTCATTTCCAAAGACTTTAAAGAAGTCTGTATATTTTATCATATTTATTATTTAATAGACGTAATAGTCTAAGAGCTGGCTACATAAAAAACCTTATCATCGTTACATGGCTAATTTTTTGTGTATCCTTTTGTGTAGCCATTATGAAACAGTCATGTCTGCCAGCGCGATCCCGGGGCTTAAAGCGGGGGCCAATCGAAAGGGTGAAATTTTGACACTAAAAATATTATAAGATACATGAGTTATAATTGCGAAAATAGCTTTTATTATTATTAAGAAACGTGGAAAATTGTTGGCAGACATTTTTCTAGTCGCTAGAATGCCGACAGACAACGCGAAAGAGGCATGAAATTTTAAAAATTATTAAAAAATTAAATTTGAAGAATGACAAAAATTATGGCATATTTGCATGCCGATTGGTGAAATGTCATATTTATTTATTTTAAAAGCCGTATGCAAAAGGGCAGACAAAAAGATCGTGGCTCAATCAGCTGATGCAGACAGTTATCAAAAGCGCGATATTACTCTAGCGTTTTATTCAGGGAACGCTGGCCGCCTCATCCATTTAAGTATAGTTAAATCATATAATATACGATTATATTATAAATATATTTTTTTATTATTTCAATAACGATTTTTTTGTCTGCCCTTTTGCATACGACTTTTTAAATTAATTAAGAATAAATATGACATTCCACCAACCGACATACGATGATTTTCTTTTATTCTATGCTTCTTTCGCGTTGTCTGCCGGCATTTCAGCCACGAGAAAAATGTCTGTCAACAATTTTACACGTTTCCTAATAATAAATAAAACCTATTTGGCAATTATAACTCGTGTACCTTATAATATTTTTAGTGTCAAAATTTCACCCTTTCGATTGGCCGCCCCCGCTTTAAGCCCCGGGATCGCGCTGGCAGACATGACTATTTCACAATGGCTACACAAAAGGATACTTCACACAAAAAATTAGCCATGTAACGATGATAAGGTTTTTTATGTAGCCAGCTCTCGGTCTATAACATTATAAATTGGGTATTCATTTAAATAAAAATAGATATCATAATTATTAAGTAAGGAACTTCAAACCCATTACTCAGTTGTGACAATTAAAAAAAAACAAGTTGATAAGTGCAACTTGGTAAAATCTGGGTTTCAAAGTAAATGTATAACAGTATATCCCCGGACTTTCTTTACAAGAGGAAAAACTTTTTTATTATTAACATTTTGAGAAAAATGCATTTTCCATAAAAGTTTTTGCTTGTTCTAAAATAGTTAATCCCGTTTATACTTTTCCAAATATCCGTACCGTTTTAGAGAAAATTTAAAAAAAACATGAAAATTTATTTGAATTTTTCCAAGAAGTTCAAATACATTTTCCAAGTCTAAAAACTAAAAGGCGTTTCTATGGTAATATAATTTCGATTTCATTCTTTGATATATCGTTATGATTAATTTTGATTAAGCTTCATTTTGAACCTAGAAATTAGTGGAATAAATTAGTGGTTTTAATTAGCGTAGAAGTTTGTTCCTCTAATATCAATGTAAGCATTCAGAACGTTAAAACTACTGGTAGTAATATTCAATTAGTGGAAAAAGTTAACAAACTTTTAACTTTTCCACTAATTATACTTCAAAATTTGCGAGGTAGGTATATGTATGTATGTATGTAATTGTCTTTATTTCCCACAAAAATAAATACAAGAGAAGTAATGTTTAGGTCAATATGATGTATATCATATTGACCTTTGATTATCATCGGTCAACAGAAATTGTGGTTAGAAATCAAAAGTTTATTGTTTTATAAACTAAATATTAGGATTTCTCTATAGATACAACTGACTACCCCAAGTTGTTGCTATGATATTCTTCTTGTTGCTATAACTATTCTTATTTTTATTTATGTTTTTTTGTGAAAAAGAAACCACTAATTTATTCCACTAATTGCGAGGTTCTGAATGAAGCTTTAACGTCATATTTTTTAATGGTGTTAAAGTACATTTTCCAATAACTATTATCACCCTTTCCGTAGCATTGAACTAAATAAATTGTGTGCTTCTTTGACATTTTAAAACAACAAAAAATATGACGTTGATTAAAATTCTGTCAATAATAATCTATCAAAAAAATGAAAAAGAAATTATATTACCATAGAAACGCGTTTTGATTTTTAGGACTTAAGCTTCATTCAGAACCTCGCAATTAGTGGAATAGATTAGTAGCTTCAATTACGCTTCATACTTTTTAGTTTACGATCATTCACAATGTTTAAAAAACACAAATAAAATTAATAGAATATCCTAGCAACAGCTTGCGTTAGTTTAGTTTTAACCATAGAGAACGCGTAATATTTAGCAAGTTATAAAACAATCAACTTTTGATTTCTAACCACAATTTCTCTTAAAGGATGGCAATCAAAGGATAAAATGACATTTCTAGCAAATTTTGAAGTGTAATTAGTGGAAAAGTTGAAAGTTTGTTAACTTTTTCCACTAATTGAAAATTCCTACCACTAATTTTGACGTTCTGAATGCTTACATTTAAATTACAGGAACAAACTTCTACGCTAATTGAAACCACTAATTTTTTCTCTGGAAAATAAAAAAAAACATGAAAATGTAGATTTTTTTCTAAAACTTCAACATCCCAATTAGTGGAATAAATTAGTGGTTTCAATTAGCGTAGAAGTTTGTTCCTTTAATTTAAATGTAAGTATTCAGAACGTCAAAATTAGTGTCAATAATAAAAAGTTTGTTTCAGAAAACGGTATGGAAATTTGGAAGAGTATACACGGGATTAACCATTTTAGAACAAGCAAAATTTTTTATGAAGAATGTATTTTTCTCAAAATGTCAATAAAAAAATTTCCCCTTTAAAGACAATCCAGAGACATACTGTAGATACACAAAGAAGGAATAAACCATCATAATAGCGCGCAGAAAACCTGGACTGGTTTGAGATATTCACGCACGCCCTGCATTTGAAAATGTAGTGTGAAATTAATTTCTCATCGTTGTCTTCAAGAGCTCTGTTGGCAGTGATAAGCGTGACAGGCAAGAAGAAATAAGCGCCTTGCAAGTAGAAGAGAAAATAAAAGATAGAAAAGAAACTATGCAGATAGGTAGAAGCTATAATACCAAGAAAATAAAAGATAGAAGCTATGCCATGGGTTCACAATATTTGCAAGAAACTTTAGGAGAATTCCGCATATTAAAACCACATATAAGAAAAAAAATTGTTATAATCGGAATTTTTTTTCATAAAATGTTTTTCCGCTTTTAACCTTGAAAATTTGACAACCGCCGCGCATTTTTCTAAACGCCACACGTGATCGCGAATCGGCTCGAGCCGAGCGTCAGCTTCTAAACGCCACCTGAGATCGCAAAACACCCTGCTAAATAGCACACGTTATCGCAAATAATATTTCCTAATATAGTAAATAATATAATAATTTTGACTGACTTCAAATTTGTTTACTACGTGTATATCCTTCACGTATTATTCAGAAATCAAAGACTTATCTTGTGTGGTACTAGTTCAATCAGGCCATGTGTGTTGTAATGAAATTGAAAATTTTTCGGAAAACCATTGGCATATCGTTTAGGTGGGGCCGAAAAGCTGGTATGGTTATATGAATTTGTATCTGAATTAGTAGTGGGAACTATCGAATGAATACTATCGAAACATTCGATAGTTGCAATTCATTCGAATAATTCGATAGTTAGTAAGAAAACATTCGTTGAAAACTATTCGAATAAAAATTATCGAATAGATCCGTCATCTGCCTTGAAATATTGTATTCTAGTAATTCGGCAGCAAAAACCATTCATTTATAAAATTCATTCATTTATGAAATTCATTTATTCGTCAGGATCGATTATAATAAAATATTAACTGAATTTTAGTTGTCGCCCGGCGACGTAGGTTTCTTTCCGAGAAACCCGACAGCGGGCGGTGGCAATGCTATGAAAGAGGCCCGCATCTTTGATTTTTTGCGGAGTCAGATATAGATAAGGACACATTATTTTTTTTATTGAGGTGCTAGTATTTACACAGAAAATACATTATGAAGGGCGCTGTTGCTATATTTTGGTATTAGTTGATATTAGCAAAGAATATTATTGTTTGGCTTTAGTTAGTTAGGGTTAGTATGTCTATATATTCTGCATTTTTTTTATTAATATGCTGTTGTTACACTGCAATAATACTTGTTATTTGGATGTAGGAAAATGATTTTTAATGTTTTTAAGCAAAGACTGGTTTAATAAATAATAATAACAGTAATAATTTGTTATACCTATTAATACAAAATTTAAAATCATTTAATATAATTATTTTTTTTAAGTAGTAGCAAAATATAAACAACAAATTAGATGTCAAAATTATTTATATTAGATCCTATTTAAAAATAATATAGTCTCTAAATTTTTTGTGTGTGGCAACGTTGGTTTATTAAATAATAATAATTACAGAACTAATTTGTTATATTAACAACTAATTTTAAAATCATGAAATATAAACATTTATTAATTTTCTAAGCATGCAGTGTAATGGAAGGAAAATATAAATAAAAAATTAGAAATCAAAATTATTTATATTAGGTGCTTTTTATTACTATTTAAAAATTATATTTACTTTTACTGGCATTTACTTTAAAAAATAAATGAAATATTTCTTCGCAAAAAACTACATGTGTAAGAGAATTAGCACAAACAAAATACAAACATCGTTAACTTTTTTTTTAAATTGGCACGTGTAAAACTTTCATTTTAATTTTCTCATCCCATAGTTTGAGTTCGATAACCCCATTTACTTAACCACATTACTTAAATATGATTATTAAGTTCAACTAATTCATATTATTAAAACATCTAAAATACCAATATGTATTTTTAAAATTAATTGTAAGTTCATCTCATCTCTCTTAAAAATTGCTACTTCTCAAAAGTTCCTATTAAAAAATAGCCATATACCATATAAAATTAAATAATCGAAAGATCGGACTACGGAAAACCACACAAATTTTCGGAAAAATTTTGACCACCTGCACATGCACACAATCGTCAATAAATAAAATTAAAAAATAACTACTATTTTAGTATTTTAACTATTTTAATAAACGCAAAAATAGCACAGTATTTATACGGCGAAGTTATAATAATTTGGAAGAACTAATAATGCACTGACGCATACAAAAATCAAACGAATACTAAATTTCATTTATCAAAAGCATTCGATAGTCGTGGCTCAACGATAACCATTTAGTCGCATGGCGAGGTTGTCACATATGCTTTAGTATACAAATGAATGAATGATTTTATTCGAATAAAACCATTCGATAGTTGAAATCATTCATTCATTAACCATTCGATAGTCTAATTCATTCGATAGTTCCCATCGCTAATCTGAATAAAGGATTTTTCTGCGTTTTCTAGCATATACAGTGTATACGCTCTTGAGTTTCATTACAAAACCCATGGCAGCCTGATGAAAGTTGTGCCAAAAAAATATAATTAAAAAAAACAAAATAACACTGATAACGTCCCTAAAGTCTCGGCGGATTCTCTTTTAATAAAAAAAAACAACCACAACTTAAAATATTATATCAAATCGTAAAAAAATCGAAAAAATCAAACGAACACATTAAACATTTAACAAATATATAAAACAACAAAATCTACTTCGCGATTTTTCGAGCTCCTAAAGCTCGACTTTGGTTTACGCATTCAGCCAAACTATGAGGAGCAAGATTCCCATTCTTCTTAAAATTAACAGGCTTTCTTCCAGTCTGGAACCGTTTCTTGCCACTGAACTTGGTTTTTCTTCGGGCTACACTAGTTGGCTGCACAGAAATGTTCACTCCTTTTCTTCTAGTGTGGACCATTTGTTTTCTTGATGAAGAAGAAGGTTTGAATGCTGTGTAAAGTCCACTCATAAGAGAAGATGAACTACACACACCGGAAAAATCTAGGGATATCATTTTATAAAAGTTAAAAATAAATGTTTTGAATAAACAACCACATATTTGTAGGCCGATTCTTTCTACTTTGATTGAAACGAAGTAGTCACACTAGTTATTTCTAAATTTGGGATATTTGCAGAAGTGTTTGTGCATTTTTTGTCAAATGTATAAAAAAGCACTAGCATCAATTGTTCGAATTTAACCTGTACTGGCTATGTTTTTATGATAAATGGCCTGAATTCATTCAAATAACTCTGTTTAGTATTAAACGACGTTATGGAGCGTATGCTCGAAGCTGGAATGCGCCAAATCGACGTAGCTAGAGCATTAAATACAACGCAAAGTGTAATATCGCGATTAAGTGCACGCTACCGTGAAAGTGATGATGTTGCTGAAAGGCACACAGGGCGACATCGCATTACTACCCCTCAGCAAGATCATTTTTTACAATTAAATGCTCGACGCTGACCGACTCTTAGAGCACCAGAGCTTAGTTTAATTCTCCAGGAAACACATAATGTAACCGTTAGTCCTGACACTGTTCGCAATAGATTAAGAGAGGTCAACTTAAGAAACAGACGCCCCTGGAGAGCTCAACCCTTAACGAGAAGAAATCGAGAGGTACGATATTTGACGGCTCAAGATCATGTTCAGTGGTCGAATGAACAATGGGCCAATGTTCTCTTCACGGATGAGTCACGCTTTGGAATTCATCCGGATTCGAGAAAGCTTAGGGTATGGAGAGAACCGGGAAATCTTATTCGGTTGGATCATGTTCAGGAAGTGCACCCTTATCAAGGTGGAACAGTTATGGTCTGGGGAGGAGTCCAGTTAGGCCGAAAAACCGATCTCGTTTTTCTTGAAAGGTTTCTGACAGGAATCACATATCGTGATTTAATTCTTGAGCCTGTTGTGTTACCATATGCCAATGATTTTGGGAGAAACTTCATCCTCATGGAGGCCTCATAGAGCTAGAGTTGTAAGTGAGTTTATCAATGCTCATCAATTAAACATCTTACCCTGGCCGGCACAATCTCCTGACCTCAACCCCATCGAGCACGTATGGGACGCGGTCCAAAGAAGAATTTTGAGAATGGGTATGCCTCGTGAAACTCGTAGGGATCTGATTCGGGCCCTGAATGCAGAGTAGCATGCTGTACCTCAAGAAGAGATCGACAACCTGATCAGGAGGATGGAGAGACGATGTAGGGCTGTAATGAACAGTAGAGGAGGTCATACCCTTTATTAAGTAAAAATGGTTTTATCTTTTTTTTTAATTCACAGTTTAGAATTAAAAAAAATGTGTATATTTTTTTGAGTGCAATAAAAATCAAGGTAAATTTGAAAAATTCGGTAAATTTCGTATTTTTATTTCCAATACGGCCTGTAAACTATTTGTTTATTTTAATTTTATTATATCAGAAATGCAAATAATAAAATTACTAACGATGGCTGGATAAAATTGTAATATAGAGACTTTTCCGGTGTGTGTATTTATATTTTTTGTGTAGCTTTGAATACAGGCTCGAGCCGAGAAAATTCTCCGGAGAATGAAAATTCTCGGGATCATCTTCAAGGTTCTTCATCACTTTGATGTCTAGATCAGTTATGAAACTTTTCCAGTCATTCAATAGCTCTGTAGTTGCGTTGTCAACACTTTTATTGTACCGCTGACGCAGGTATCAAAATTAGTACCACTATTATCATCTCGGTAATCATCAACTGACTGACTAGAGCTTTCGTTTTTATCAGTCGGTAAATTTTCGAGAACTAAAGGTTGAAGTAAATGTGAAGGTGGTTCACTACCTGTTGCGATAACTTACTTCAACTTCTTCTCTGGTCCTTAAATTCACTCTGACTGTTTGTTCCGAAGTTATTTTGTACTCGTAAGAATCGGGAAAATCAACGAAACTACTCATTTTGTATGCAGCAAATCAAAACATAACTTGCGCATATCACATGCAGGCTAATTTGCGATAACATGTGCTATTTAGCAGGGTGTTTTGCGATCGCAAGTGGCGTTTAGGAGCTGACGCTCGGCTCGAGCCGATTCGCGATCACGTGTGGCGTTTAGAAAAATGCAACCGGCGCTATTAAAATTATAGAGTAAAAATAAACCAACTAAACTCACTTAAAATTTAGTCTACACAAAAATCCTCCATATCGCTTCTTTATAGTTAGGAATAAAATTTTGTGACATTATTGTTTTCTGTCATATGTATTCATAAAGATATAATTACTAGAAGATGAGACTTAGAGCGTCCGCACAAGAGTCGTCTGGCCTTTCATTCCTTGGAGGATATTACATCACTTAATTGTCTTTCAATATTGGTAAATATATTTAGTAAACAGTAGTAATCCATAACTTTCCCAATATATGGTCTGACATACTTTGATTCATATATGCATGTAATAATATTAGAGACCTAATATTTAGTACCTGTTAAAAGAAAAATTATTCTGCATAAATTTTTTTAAAATTAAAAAACTTATTGCATTATTGCCAAAATTAAAGATGTCAAATTATATCAAAACTGATATTCCAAATTACAGGTTTTTGACAATCTTTGAGAAAAAAAAAGCTTTAGAAATGTAATATTGATGTGATAATATACCGGGGGGTGCATCGTGGTTGAAAACAGGAAATCCCATGCAAATTTTGAACTGTTCAAATATTGGCTCCCCTATTGATTTTACAGTGAAGTCATAGATATAGATTTTTTAAAGGTTTGTGTATGGTAAATACACATGCCAAATTTGAACAATTTTTAACCAGCCGATTTTGAATAATTTAAAAAAGATTGCAACTATTTTTAAATTATTATAACGGTAACAGGTAACAATCAAACATCAGTCAATGGTCAGGTAGGTTACAAAGTATGATTTTGTCATTTTCAAAAGTACCTAATTTAATTTTAATATTCAGGGGAAATTAACCAAAACATGTCAGATACACTGTTTAAGCTATTTCCCGCATTGTATTGTATTTAGCGAATGCAATCCCGCACCAAAATCTAAATCCCGCAAACCCGCGGGATTAAAGCAATCAATCCCGCGGATTCGCAAAATTGCGGGACTGTAAACAATAGTCATACATTTGGTCCTAAATGGTACAAAAGGCATTGAAAATTTTGCATAGGCCCACAATATATTGATATAGCGTGAATCTTAAACTAGCTGTACAGAAATTTGGACCAATTTATACAGGGTGTTCAAAAAATATATTTAATATTAAATAAACTTAAATTTTATTATAATTTATCTACCTATTTTATAAATAAAAATATTATTCTGATGTTGAAGTTTTTTTTTTAACTTGTGTTAGTTATCTGCTTTTAGATACACTCTATATCAATAATTTTTTGGCATATGCAGAATGTACAAAGCTTTTTGTACCACTTAGGACCATAAGTATGACTAAAAATGCATATTTTTCGAAAAAAAGTCAATTTTCCTTAAAACAAAAAAAAATTAAAAAACCGATTAAATTGTTTTTTCTAATTTCAATACAGATTAGTCGTACTTAAAAAATTTCGGTAAAAATTTCGACTTTTTAAAACTCGTAAATTTGCGGTAAAAAAGATTCTTGACCAAATTTTCACTCTCTTATAAAACACCATGTATACGAGAATTCGCTAAATATATTTTCAAAAACCACATAGCATCTTAATCACAATAGATGCATCTAAAACCTGGTCCAAACCGCATCCCAAAATATTTTTTAGTTCAAGAGATATGCAACTTTAAATTTACCCAAAAATTTTGCTTGTCTCGATAATTATATCCGGCAGTTTATTAAATTTGACGAAATTGTCCACAAGTACAAGTTAAACGGGTCCCCCGGGTTCCGAGCGTCGACTCATCGGCCCGGAACGAAGGGGTTTGACCCTGATCGAGATCGATTCGGTTACCCAGTAGTAATGTGTCAATCCCGCGGATCCCGCACGATAAATCCCGCAACTTCGATCCCGCGGAATCTCAGAGGGATCCCGCCTTTGCGGGATTGCATTCCCTAATTGTATTGTATTGACTAAGAGTGGGTCCAAGGTGGGACCCTCCACTGCGGCCGCGAGGGCCTATTGTGGCTTTAGAAATGTATATAGTATTTCCCGCATAGTACCATTTTATCATGCTCACTTCTTCTCACTGAATATTAAAATTTTATTAAAATTAAGCACAAAACATCCCCCTTTAGAACTTTTTCATTAATGGCCATAAGTGGGAGTAAAAGACCAACCGCCCGAACAAACACTAGAGGCGCCACCGGTCATCAAATGGTGTAAAAATTGCGAAAATTTAATCATCTAATTTTGACACAAGGGGTCGCGCTTAACTTTTTTAATTTTATTCCAATATTCATTGTTTTCAAACTATATTATTAGACTTTGTTGTATTTTGTGAGTGTATACATGTTTTCTTAGTATAAAGTTGCATTATATTAATTTAAATTATATTACATATATATTTAAAATTCAAATATTATGACATATGTATATGTCAGTTGCCGTCTAAAATGTCATCTTGATAACAAAAAGTTAGTTATTGTCAGAAATAGTTAAAATCATGTTAAAATATTAAAATTTACAAGTTATATTAGATATTTTCATAATGGTACAGCGTAATGTTGATATGTAGGTCCAAAACGAAAAGTGCCGTTATATTTTTCAGTTTTCGTTGTCAGCCGCGGAAGTTTCAGTGATCTTAGTGTTGTCGGATATTTTTATTTGTGAAATAGAAATATTGCGTTTGGATAGCAAAACTAAAAGTGGAAGTTTTATTGCAATGTAAGTAAGCGTTTGTCCATTTTATATTTTACTTTTTTCATACCTATGACAAATATACATATATTGAAATTTAACAATTCGTATTATTTAAAAAATGTTAGAAAACAAGCCTGTAATCCTGTAACTGACATAATTGTAATGTAATATATTCCATAAATGTAATATATTACTTTACAATTAAAAAAATTTTAATTTAAAAAATATATTAAAAATATATACAGGCATTAATTGAAATTTTTAGAGTGCGAACAAACACGAGAGGCGCTTTATTATTTACTTTCATTTCTTAACATGACAGATGAAGTTCTAAAGGGGGATGTTTTGTGAAATTAAGTTAGGTTTGAAAATGACGCTGACAACTTAAGTTATGTCGGTTTTTGACTGGTGCATGGTGTTTGATTGTTACCTATTTAGTTTTAATTAAAAAATAGATTCAGTTTTTCATAAATTACTCAAAATTGGCTTGTCCAAAATTGTTCAAACTTGGCATGTGTGTTTACCAAACGTAGAGCTTAAAAAAAATCTATTTAAGACTTCGCTATAAAATAAATAGGGGAGCCAATATCTGGACAGTTCAACATTTGCATGGGATTTCCTGTTTCCAACGACGATGCACCACCTGGTATAAATAGGAGAATATAAAAACAGGTGATCTAATATTAATTTCATCATATACAGAACACAGTAATGACAAATTAACCATACAGAAAATAAAATATTGATCATGATCGCGGAACAAGATATGGTATTTCTTCATCCTACACAAAAAAAGGAAATTATTTGACCCCTACTTCACATAACAATATAAAGACATCTCCAATAATATATAAGATCATAATTGGTTCAATAATTTGTCAATATGTTTAAATTGTTGTTTTATACAAGAGAGTTTGAATTATCAGGGTAAAATGATTGTTTTTATAGAATATTATTAAACTTAAACTGTTTAGGCCAGCCAAACAGAAATAGTTAATAGTCTAGATCTTCATTTATATCAATATAATACAAATTTGTTAAGACTTTAAGGTTTAAGTAGAAAAAGATATTTTTAATTACACTGGAGAGAAGCTATTTATAGTAAAAATATTTGCCAAACTCGGTATGATCATTTAGGTATTTTTAATTTGTTTAAAGAACAACAGTTTTTTTAAGGGCTTTGCATTTCATTATAATATTAAATTTATAATATGCAATTTTTATTGGCCCCTTTTTTGTTTAAAATAACTCTATTAATTCTCAAATGGCAGTGCATTTTTAGATCAACATTATCTTCTGTATAAACTACAAAAAATTATATTAATTAGATTCTTCTTTTAAATTAAAAATATAATATTTTAAAACAACTGTCTAACTAATATAAACTAAGATATTTATATAATTATATAAATATCTCATATAAAACACTATTCAAATAAAAACAAAAAGCAGTAAAAAAATGAAGCACCTGAAATAACTATTCTACAACAATTTCACTACATTTAATAAAAACAAGAATACATACAACATACCCAGTTGACGGAAAATTGTACTGTTGGGGATATCCCCCAAGGCCTGGGTACTGCATGCTTAGAGAACCTCTGGCAAAATAATCACTCATGTGTGGATTGGCTGCAGCAGAAGTCGGAACAGGAGGCTGTTGTGGCCCACTGACTTGATTACTTGAAGGGATCATTGAAGCAGACTGGGGCCTCGAATTAGAACCTTCACTGCTAATCTAAAGATTTTATCAAAATTTAATTCCCACTTATGCCTTTGTTCCAATACCAAAACTTACTTGTGGAGTAGATGGTTTGGAAGGTTCCTTTTGTTCTTCAGTTCCATTTTTCTGACTCTTTTCCTGTAGTGGATCAAACTCACTAGAATTTACTTTATTTAGTGTATTACTGGACTGGCTTGAATCTAAAGCTGACTCTGACGGATCTAAAAGAGAATTCTTACTATACATAATATTTTATAATTTTTTTCACAAATTACCTTGTAAGGTTAAACTACTTTTCATTGGTTTCACATTATCCAAAATGTCCAAAAGCTTATTAACTTGATCACGAATTGTTTTAATTTGTTTTTTCAAGTTTACTACTTCAGTCTGTGTAATTCCTTCGTACTCTTTTTTTATCTCAGAATTTAATAATACTTGAAGTTTTAAAATTCTACTACACTGAATTGCAAATGACAAATCTGTACTATCAAAAATTGTTACAAGATCACCATCTGGAATATAATATTAATTTTGCTACTCGAAAAAAATATTCCAAACAAATATTGAATCCATATTTTCCTAGCATACATTCAATCATTTTTAATATATAATGCTCAGAATATTTATATTTTTCATATTGAGAATATATTAAAATATTATATTAATTGAAAAATTACCTTCATCTTTATATTTTAATGTAATGTCATCATTAGCACTTAATTTGCCCCTAAAAACACGTTGCATCATTAGAACTAATTCATCATAAGTAATAGCTTCGTTGTGTATAGGAATTCGACGAATATCATCCCCAAACTGAACTTTAATAATTAATTTACCGCTGAGATCCAAATCAGTTTTCACTTCCATCTTTTCCTAAAAAAACAGAACTAAATATACCGAACCAAACGCATGTATTGTACTTACTCCACCGCTAAAAAGCTGTTTTCTCATTAAAAACTAGTGTTGGCCTGAATTCCTTGAAAATTGTAATTAAAATCTTTAAAAATCGACAAAAACACCAAAGCATAAAAGCTGAACGTTAAAAGTGTTTTTAGTCGCTGTCAAAATGGAACCGGTAATGTCAAATGTCAATAAGCGGAAATTGTACGATTTTGCCACAGATTAAAGCTTAGAATTACATTTTGGCAACCTCGCAATTTTAAATTATGATTCTAGCACGATTCTAGCACAGACATGGTACAGACATACTGCTAGAAAATAAAATATATGACAAGAATTATATATGAAATAGGCGCAAAATCTTGATCATATTTTGACATTTTATTGTGCTTGTCACCATAGCTTGTCACTTTTATTATTATTTGTTAACAAAACCATCAAAACAAAACCTAAGGGAATGAGTAATCACCTATGGTAATCACAGTCAAAACTATTGATAATCACAGATTGATAATTAAAATGATGAAAAAACTGATCTAGAGTAATAATTGCTAATATCGAAGACTTTTCAACAATAATTGTGATTTGTTAGGTTTCGAGTTGAACGAGGTAACTACTTGTTAATTAAATTTACAAACAAAAGATTAATAAGCTATTATTCATACCATTCACTTTTCATGCATATTGTAATTTAAATAATGGTTTCTAGAGGAGCAAATATGTTATTTGAAAATAAAAACAAATGTCTTGAAAAAATACTGAATCTAGATTATGATGAGGCATGTTTGGACATCTCCAATCACCTTAATCAAACTGTTCAAATAAGGGGTCAATATGAAGAATGCCACAATTGCAAATTTCAGAATTTAACAATAGTGCCACCTTTATCTAATAATATATCTTTGTTAATAAATACCCGTTCCCCTTTACAAATATATGGAGATTTCAATGAATCTTGCAGGTATGCCATGTTTCATGCATATTATAAGTATACTGTAGTTTTAAAGTAATATTTTGTTCATTTAAAGGTACACAAAGCTGTTCTATGAACATTATAGATATGGTTGGAATATTACTTCCACTTCAAAATGTGATTTAATTTATATTAAGGAGCCAGCAGATAATTCTTATTTGCGTAAGTAATAAGAAATTAAATACATTTATTTTTATTACTAATATCCTTATTTATATTATTATAAATTTAATTAATTTTAGCAATTCTTATGGCATTCATCATACTGTTCAGTTTCGGAACATTTTGGTATATGGTTAAATGTATTTATAAGAATAGTGGAAGGTTGAGACGAGTTTTAGCTTGGAGTACTGAACTTGAAGAGGTATTTCTTTGTAAATCATACTGTTTTTCACTTTCTTGTATTAAGTGTCTAATAGGTGTAATATCTATATAATTTTGTTATTAGATCTTACACACACCCATTATCATTTATGGCTCTCCAATTTTATAAACTTGATGTTCAGTGGTTGATATACATATCTTTAAATTATCTGCATTTTATTGTTTAAGGATCTGACAGGTTCATCACCATTAGTTATCGAAAGACCTCCATCAATTAGAAAACATCCACATAGAATCAAATCTATAGATGTTTTTAGAGGTCTATGCATTATTCTTATGATCTTTATTAATTATGGTGGAGGTCAATACTGGTTCTTCAAGCATTCAGTTTGGAATGGTTTAACTATTGCTGATCTAGTTTTTCCTTGGTAATAAGATCAAAATAATATATTCTTATAATTGGATCTATTTTTTTTATTTTGATAATATGAAATTTCTAGATTTTGTTTTTTTATTCATTCTATTTTTTTTAAAGGTTTATGTGGATTATGGGACTCTCTTTAACAATCTCGTTACAAAATAAATTAAGAAGGGCAGTTCCCAGACGTACATTAGTTTTCCAAGTAATTAGGAGGACTCTTCTTCTCATATTCTTGGGAATAGTAATTAATTCAAGCAAACACAATCTAACTATTGCAAAATTGAGATTACCTGGTGTCTTACAAAGAATCGGAGTAACTTACCTAATTGTAGGAATGCTAGAAATTATATTTACTAAGAGAATCGAAATTGATGTAAGCTAAACAAATGCATAAGGTACCATTGGTTCACAGGGAGTTTTTATTTTTCAGAGTATTTCATGTGTTTATGATATAACTCAAGCCTGGCCTCAGTGGCTGTTTGTATCAATGTTGGTAGCAATTCATACTTGTATTACCTTCTTAGTAAATGTACCAGGTTGTGGAAAAGGATATTTAGGTAAAATTAAATACATTAATTGAGACAAATCGCTGACTGGTTTATTTTGCATTAGGGCCTGGAGGATTAGATGATGGTGGAAGTTACTTCAATTGTACTGGAGGTGCTGCTGGTTATATTGATAGACAAGTATTTGGTGAGCACATGTATAAACATCCTGCATGCCAAAGAGTGTATGAAAACAACGTGTATTTTGATCCTGAAGGTAAGTATTAATATGAAGTGTATACACAAATTTCTAAGTTGTATTTGTCATTAAAGTCTATATGCAATGCGTGCCAAAAAATTCACAACAAATAGGAAAAAAATACTATTGAGCTATTGAAATAAAGTCTATGTGGAAACCCTAAAGAGCATTAGTCTGAGGACCTTCAAACCATTCAAAGTTTGCTTCCTTTTAAGAAAATATTTTTTTCCCTAAAATAAAATGGGGATCTTTTATTCTTCATTTTAAAATTTACATGTGATTTCCTATGTTGAAGTCGGCGATGCAACACACGGTATATTACATATGGTTCCTTTAACAGTAAATTTTTAACAGCGTCACCCTCAGATACCACCCAATGATTTATTAACTTTTATTTTACTATTATAGTACCGTTCAAAATTATTTAAAAATATATCTAGATTATTTGATTTTCTAATTTAACGAAATAACTGATATGTAAGGTTGAAGTTGTTCTTTTCTATGGACACTTCAATGTCTTACATCATCTAACTGAACTTTTTACATCTTTAAAGGGAAATAATTTTATTGTCACATTTTTGTCATTGAGCATGCAATAAATATTTTCCCTTTGTTTGGTTTGGTTTCGTGCACACTAGTAATTATTGGGTATTTTGTCCTATTTCAATTTCCAAAGTTCCTTTTTCTGTATTCTATATGGGCATGCAAATTGTCCATTATTGTGCACACACACAGAACGTTCCCATTCGTCACGAGGTAACGTTTGCTAACGTTCAGAGCAGCGGCGGAGCGTCGGAGCGTGGTGTCAATACAAGTGGATGTAATAAGTAACTCTGCAATTAACATTTTACCAATTAACCCTAACCTAACACCATAAAGTTTTTTTCCTTTTTTTAAAGTCTTTAATTTTGAAGTTACAAAAATAAAATATACAAAAAATGTAGGTAACAGGTTAAAAAAAATAATCAAACCAATTTAAAAAAAGAACTAACGTATCTGTTAAGCCGCGTCCAAGCTATTCGAACAAAATGTTCGCGAACATATTTAATTAAACAGATACTAAGTGAAAATTGTGAGATAGGTAGATTTAAGCTTGATTTTCATGCATCCGTTGTCCGACGTTGAATTTAAAGACTTCGATTGGTTAACCGTCTCTAACCAATCGAAGTCTTTAAATTCAACCAATAAAATCAATATCGTATCATCGTATCGTCGGATAACGGATGCATGAAAATCAAGCTTTATAAATAATAAAGCCAACAAGTACAGCTAGCCTAGGCCTATTAAGGAGCGCGAAGCGCCGAACGGCTAGCTTGTACGCCAGAGCGTGCGTCTGCCTACACTAGAGCGCGCGCGTTCTTTTTCCGACGGATGTCGGTAAATCAAAAGGAGCAAACGGCGTGCATTTCGGCGGACATTGTACCGGACACTTGGAAGGGTCTCATTTAATTTCGGGCGTCCATCTGTGATTTTTATTTTTTACCGAGTATTCGACAATGGGGGACGCAGTTATTGACTGGGATCGTGAAAAACATTTACAACTAATTTGTTTACACAAAGAAAAGATTTTATAATGTTAATTTATTGTGGGTTGAGTGTGAATAGCTATGTAGCAAGACTTCGTCCATATAATTTCATTTTTGTTAATAAAGACCTTTATGATTATTTTTATTAAAAACCGGAATTATTATGGGATTCTGAAATTAAAAATTACTACTTAATAGGAAGTTTGACACCGGAAATGAAATTTTACCATTACAATTTTAGAAATAAAATATACCGGGTGCCCTATACGTCTTGCCCTATTTGCTAATGTTCCGATAATCCCCTGTTTTTGGCTTGGATGGTGATTTGATAGTTTGTGTAAGTAGCGGTCTGTATGAGTGGGTTTTCGATACACCGTGTGATCCAAAAGGTCGCCATTTCTCTTGACAAGCACATCGAGGAAGGCCAGTTGGTTGTTTACTTCGGTTTCCATGGTAAATTTTATGCTCGGGCTCTGCGAATTAAGGTGATGAAGGAAGTCATCTAGGCTGTCACGTCCATGTTTCCAAACCACAAATGTATCGTCCACATAACGAAACCATACAGCGGGCTTCAGAACGGATGACTCTAGCGCTTTTTCTTCAAATCTCTCCATAAAGAAATTAGCAATTATTGGGCTGATTGGGCTACCCATTGCGACACCTTCTGTTTGTTCGTAATAATTACCGTTGGAAGGTGACCTTGACTCGTCCTTACAAAAATTAGAAGATAAAATTACGAAAAATTCCCGGGAATTGCAAGACAATTTAAACGGCAATTTGAATAATTTAGAAGATAAAATGATGAAAAATTCCCAGGATTTAATTAATATTTTAGAAGATAGGATCGCAGAAAATTCTAAGGACATACAGGCCAGCTTTAATAACAAAATACTTAATTTAGAAGAAAAGATAACAAATACACAAGACAAAATAACAGAGATTGAGGAAGATGTAAATAGAAAAATCGAAATTTTAAGAGAAGAAATAGCGAAGTCAAATTCACCAAAATGTCAAGAAACATCGGAGGTGCCGAAACTAGTCGAAAATAAGTATATCTCAAAGTCAGTTATTAAGCCTCCACAGTTTGACGGAAAGACCGCTTGGGCCAATTATTTTTGCCAGTTTGAGGCCGTTGCGAGAGCGAACGGATGGACAATCGCTGAAAAGGCTACCGCTTTGACTGTCGCACTGCGAGGAGATGCGACTGATATTCTGCAGACATTGTCACCATCGGAACAGGGAGATTATCAGCAATTGGTACGACATTTAGAAATGAGGTACGGCCAAGCTCATTTGGAACATGTCATTCCCAGCTAAAAAATCGCATTCAAAAGTCAAATGAGTCTCTGCAGGAGTTTGAAGCCGACGTAGCCCGCCTCGTTCGCCTTGCGTACCCTGCTACGCCAGAGAATGTTATGGAGCGGTTGGCAGTACAGGCATTCTCCGACGACTTACGTGACAACGAGACAAGACAAGCACTTCTCCTAGCCCACCCAACGCACTTGGTGGATGCTTTAGCACGTGCCCTAGAATTTGAGGCCGCGAAACAAAGTTCTCGGTCTTTAGGAAGAGTACGGGCCATCGACGAATGTTCTGACGAATCCGTGGAAGGGATTGTTCGGAAAGTAATGGACCAGTACATGGGCAAGAAGGGACTGATTCATTGCTGGAACTGCGGACAGGTAGGACACGTGCGAAGCCGTTGTAAGGAGAAGAACGAAGAACCGGCTTCGTCGAGGTCGGAAAACTACTAAGGGTCGAAATGAAGGGGCACACGTCGACCTGTACCCAACATGCCCCAACGAAAACTGCTCGAGTCGCCTCGCTACAACACAAATTCAACAGCATGTTTGTGGATGGTTTTGTTGATGGAGAGTTCCGGACTATGCTGTTGGATACAGGAGCGACGAAAACTATTATCAGACCGGACATTCTTAAAACATCGAAGAAGGTTAAAACAACACAATGGCGACTACGTACTGCTACGGGGGGCTCTGCTGCTGTCCATGGAGAAGTAAACCTTAATTTTGTTATTGGGAGCACCAGTTTTGAACATCCAGTGGTAGTAGCAGATATCGAAGATGAACTTATTCTCGGAATGGACATCATGGCCACTAGAGGTTTTGAACTAAACTTCAAACAGGGAATTTTGAAAATAAATGAAGAAGAAGTGGTTCTACATCGAAAATGTGAGGAGACGCTTCGCGTGGTGGTAGCAGAAGATGTTTCGATCCCTGAGCGCTGTGAGATATTTTTGGATGGTTGCCTGGAAGATAAAATGAATAATGGGAGTATTATTCTGTTGGAGCCAAGGAACCATGACAGCGAAATAGGACGGGGGATCGCTGTTGGAAAAGCCCTGCTACGAGCGAAGAAAACTGTACCGGCGAGAGTAATGAACACAAATTATTATTCTGTATCCTTGAAGAAGGGAACCCTTTTAGGGTACTGTTGTTCGGCTCCTCAGTCATTCGAAGCGTGGAAGCCTCCAAAGTTTCGACTTCAAAAATTCCGGACAAAATGGTGAAGGAGTTAGTAAACGTTAAAGGATTATCTCCCGAAAATAGTAGAAAATTGAGAAACCTAATAATCAAGTATCAAGACGTGTTTGATAAAGGAGAAGCAGGAGATAGAGGTCGTACCAATTTAGTACAACATAAAATTGACACCGGAGATGCACGACCAATCAAACAAAATCCGAGAAGACTTCCGCTCGCCAAACGTGAAGAAGCTGACAAAATCCTTCGAGAAATGAAAGAAGAGGGTGTCATCGAACCATCTAACAGCCCGTGGACATCGCCGGTAGTACTAGTAAAGAAGAAAGACGGTACCACCAGGTTCTGTGTTGATTATCGGCAGCTCAATAATGTTACCAAGAAGGATAGCTATCCCCTGCCGAGGATAGACGATACTCTAGACACATTGGCGGGGTCAACGATATTCTCTACGTTAGATCTGAAGAGTGGATATTGGCAAGTCGACATGGCGCCGAAAGACAGAGAGAAGACAGCGTTCTCGGTGGGCTCCGGACTGTGGCAATTTACCGTCATGCCTTTTGGATTGTGCAACGCGCCAGCTACCTTTGAGAGACTAATGGAGTCTGTGTTAAAGAAACTATCCTGGACTACCTGTTTAGTGTACCTGGATGACATCATAGTGGTTGGGAAATCCATTGACGATCATCTGAAGAATTTGGAAGAAGTTTTCAAGCGACTAGGGAGCTCTGGTTTGAAACTTAGCCCCAAGAAATGTCATCTGTGTCAAGAAAAGGTACACTACTTGGGCCATGTAGTCTCCTTCCAAGGAGTTGCGGTAGATCTACAGAAGACCAAGACAGTGGAAGAGTGGCCAATACCTAAAGACAAACATGAACTACGAAGCTTTTTGGGACTATGCACATATTATCGCCGCTATGTACAGGGTTTCGCCACCATCGCAAAACCATTGACCAGACTTACCGAAGGCGAGAGGCGTTTCTCTTGGGACTCAGATTCTGACGAGGCATTCCGAAAATTGAAGAAGGACCTGACTAGTGCGCCCATACTTAGCTACCCTCTTGGCAACGGAAACTTTATATTGGATATCGACGCTAGCAATGTTGCGTTAGGCGCTATTCTGTCTCAGATCCAGGATGGTCAAGAAAAAGTCATTGGATATTTTAGTAAGACCTTGTCAAAACCGGAAAGGAACTACTGTGTAACCAGACGAGAATTACTAGCAGTAGTTAAAGCAGTGGAACACTTCTACAAGTATCTCTATGGAAGAAAGTTCTTGTTAAGAACAGACCATGCTGCTTTGAAATGGGTGTTGCAGTTTAAGAATCCTGAAGGGCAGGTAGCTAGATGGATTGAACAATTACAAGAATTTGACTTCGACACAGAACATCGAGCTGGGGCAATCCATTGGAATGCCGACGCACTTTCCAGAAGACCTTGCGCTAAGGACTGTAAGCATTGTTCCCGAGCAGAAGAGAAAGAAGTGAAACTCCTAAGAACAACTGTGGTTAATGATAGTTGGCAACCCGAAGATCTTGCAAATGACCAAACCAGTGACCCAGAATTAGGTTTAGTAATTAACTGGAAAAACACAGGCCAAGACCAACGTGGGAAGAAGTTTGCAGATATTCGCCGAACGTAAAGTCGTACTGGGCCCAGTGGAATTCCTTGGTAATAGATAACGGACTACTTCGCCGTGTGATCGAGAGACCGGAGGGACAAGAAGAGAGAAGGCAGATCGTCATTCCAAAGAAGAGGGTCCCAGAAGTGTTGGAGGAAGTTCACAATGGAACCAGCGGAGACATCTTGGTGTTACCAAGACACTTGGCAAGCTGCGTGAACGGTTCTACTGGGTGAACTGCAAAGAAGATGTGAGGGCCTGGTGTAAGAAATGTGACATTTGCGCAGCCATTAATGGGCCACAAAAGCGTGGTAAAGCCCCTATGCGCCAGTACAATGTTGGTAGTCCCTTCGAACGAATAGCGATCGACGTGGCTGGTCCTTTCCCGGAGACGAACGATGGCAACAAATACATTGTGGTAGTAATGGATTACTTCAGCAAATGGGTCGAGGCCTACGCGTTGCCAAATCAAGAAGCGTCCACGATTGCTGATGCCCTTGTTAAAGAATGGATCTGCAGGTTTGGTGTTCCCATGGAGCTTCATTCAGATCAGGGAAGAAACTTTGAGTCCAATCTGTTCCAAGGCGTCTGTGAAGTCCTGAACATCCGCAAGACCAGGACGACTGCTCTACATCCACAATCCGATGGGATGGTTGAACGCATGAACAGAACTATCAACCGTTATCTGGCCAAAGTAGTCTCTGACCACCAAAGAGACTGGGACAAATTTCTTCACCTGTTCCTGTTGGCCTACCGTTCATCCGTCCAAGAATCTACAGGGCAAACTCCAGCCAGCATCGTTATGGGACGGGAAGTGCGCCTACCCTGTGATCTGAAATTTGGTTGCCGACCGGGAGAAGAAGTCGCCGGAGAAGATTATGTCCACACACTACGTCAAAGGATGGACGACATTCATCAGAGAGTCCGCCTAAATATTCAAAGTGCTAGTGACCGAATGAAGGAACACTACGACATTCAAGCTGAGCATGGAGGATACCAACCAGGGAAGTTGGTGTGGCTATATAACCCGCAGAGACGTCGTGGGTTATCTCCGAAGCTACAATCCTCGTGGGAAGGGCCATACGAAGTCATGGATAGAATTAATGACGTCGTATACCGTATCAGAAAATTGCCAAAAGGAAAACCGAGGGTAGTCCATTTCAACCGTTTGAGCCCCTACCAAGGCGAAATAGAAGATCGTGCTGGGACCGTGAGAACCTGCAGCTTTGATCCCCCTGATTCGGAGATGTCCTTTGACGATTTCATGGCCCGATACAACAGCAGTGAGAAGGCTCGCTATGGTGTAACCAAAGAAGATCAACGAGACCTCTTTTCCGTGCCTCCTGATTATTCGCTCGCTCATTGTGTGGCTCGAGATTTGCGGATGTCCAGAGGAATCGCTGCGACGTTCAATGAGAAGTTTGGGCGTGTCGGAGAACTACGCCGACAGGATCCAGAGGTTGGAAGCGTCTTGAGGCTAACCGACAATGCACATGGTCAAGCAAGGCACATCTTCTACCTGGTCACCAAGGAATGGTCCCCGAGTAAGCCGACTTATCTCAATCTATGGAAGACCCTGATTGAACTGAGAGAAGCCCTGCTAAACAACAACATTGCACGATTAGCCATTCCGAAGCTGGCGTGTGGACTCGATGGTTTGAGTTGGCGTACAATCCGGAACATGATTGAAGTCTTGTTCAGATTTACGGGAATCGAGATCCTCGTTTGCTGCTACAACCCAAAGCTGAGATCGGGAGAGAAAACTGTAGACTGCTATTTCTACCAGACTTCGCAATGTACCAGGGGCCAGCTTTGCAAATACCTTCATTCACCGTATACATCTCGGGACGAGCATGTGCCTAAGAAGGGGGCAGTGTTGCGAGCCGGTGTGGACTCGACCTAACCTCACAATATGGCCCGCCCTCGGATGACCTTAACATCGCATAGACACCGCAATGATTCATACGTTCGAGAAGAATCGAGACCCACTAGAATGGACTAGTACATACGAGAACATTCGAAAACCTTCTCTATGCGCCTAACGATCTTTGGACTATTCTAGATTTTTACCTGTCGGTATAAAGCCGGCGGCAGTGGCCTAGAGAGGGCAGTTATAAATATACCAGTGCAGTTGACGCGCTAAAATTCAAAATAAATTCTTAGTTATAAATCGTTTGTAAATAGTTCTATAAGTCTTTTATCGTTATTGTTTTTGTTAATTAGTGTTAAATAAATAGTGTTTAAATAAATTGTGACTTTCTATCCACACGGAACCGACGAAAAACGTAACAATATTCAAAATTTGCTTTGGAGGCCCTTCTTCAATAGTTTTTAATTTTTCTGAATACACCATACATGAAGGATGATGGCAAAATTATTTCTATTTTACAGCCGCACTTAGATACAAATCACTTAGAATGGCCTAATCGCGACGCGCGATACTGCGATAATATATTAACATAATGAAGCATACTTCGTTTTAGTACTATTTAAATATTAATAAAATCCTCCTGCAAGAAATTGTATGATTATTTCATATTAAGTTAAGTCGCCCGACGCCACTGGCCCTTCGGCTATGTTCGGCAAATCGGCCGCTATCTTTTGGCTGCTAAGTTCACATCAGTTATCTATAAAGCTCGACGAATACACACATTAAAATAATTGAAATTTATTTTAATTATTTGAATAAATTTACTGAGAATTTTAATTTATTATAGGAGATCTCAGTGACTTTTTTAAATTAAAACGTATTACAATATTTTGAAAGATGCGACGCATCACCCGCATCAATAGCATAGCTTCGCCACTGGTTCAGAGTGATTGTGCGGGAACGTTCCGAGTCGAAGCAGATTATGCTGTTAACAAAAATAATATAACAAAAATAGCATTTTCTCTACAGTGTTTGTAATATACCATATTACATATCAATTCTGCAAAATAAAAACACTAAATCACCACAATACACCAAAACACTTTTACTTTTACACTGGACGCGCGTTTCGCTAACCATGTTAGCATCATCAGCAAATGATTATAAACTGATATCAGTTTATAATCATCTGATATCAGTTTATAATCATTTGCTGATGATGCTAACATGGTTAGCGAAACGCGCGTCCAGTGTAAAAGTAAAAGTGTTTTGGTGTATTGTGGTGATTTAGTGTTTTTATTTTGCTGTGTAACACCAAAGGTTCCAACCCTCAACTGTAATATCAATTCTGTATACTTTGGCAAGCGACAACGTGATAACACCCGGAAAATTACGTCTCGTTCTTTGTCGCCGAAATTAGGAGTTTAATGGGCAATATACTATTGTAACTATTTTATAGATTTAACTACTGATTTGCCGTTTTAATTTGCAAGTTGCAGTATATAGTGTGTTGATATTTACTGCGCAATATGAATATGGCCAGGGAGGATAAGGTGTTCTGTTCTGAATATCTATTTGTTCTAATTTTCCTAAAAATTCTCATTTTCCCGAGAATGATACGAAAAAACGAGAAAAGAAATCCATTTTAAAAAAGTAGCTGATTGATATTCCAACTGATGTTCTTTGTGCTAATTATAAATTCTTCCTCTCGTTCATTCTCGGAGAACGTTTGCAAAAATAAATTCTCACACACATATAAATGTTATATTTTACAGGCATCTTAGGAACATTAACAGCTGTTCTAACAGTGTATTTAGGAGTGCAGGCTGGCAGAACCTTGAATACCTATCAAAACGTTAAAGCAAAAAGTATCAGATGGATTGTATGGGGATGTGTCACAGTAAATATTTATAACTTCAGTAGAAAATATGTTTGTTAATGTCGTTATTTTTAGGGTTTATTGGGAGGCGCACTAAGTACATTTTCTATGAATAACGGACCCATACCCGTTAATAAACAATTGTGGTCCCTTTCGTTTGTCCTAGTTACTGGTGGAATGGCATTCGTTATTCTAGCTTTTCTGTTTATCATAGTGGACATCTTGAGAAAATGGGGTGGTAGACCATTCTTTTACCCCGGCATGAACGCCATCTTTCTCTATGTAGGTCACGAGTTGCTCAGAAACACTTTCCCGTTTGGATGGATCCCCACAGCTCAAACCCATGCAGCATATTTGTTTATGAACTTATGGGGTACCGGCTTATGGGTGGCTATATCTATTTATCTGTATAAGCATGACACTTTCTTTACAATTTGAGTAATAATAATAATAACAGTTACGTATTTGTTAAAGTTACTAATAGTATATATATAATTTGAGTTGAATAGATTAAGTATTTCGAATAGTGTATAGTGTATTTGATAAATACCATTGTTTATTAATATTGCAATTATATACTAATACTCCATTTAGTGAACTTTTGACTGAACTTGTTTAAATATAAAATTTTAATATTGTGATGATATTGTTAATTACAAATATATCCATAAAAACTTACATTACAAGTTTAATTAATGTTTCTCATTCTAATGTAAACATCAGATAAAATACTATAATATGTATTATCACTGACTTATAAAAGTTAGTTTGTGGTATTATAATTTTTGTAATGTAATTAAACGAGTTTCAGCAATCAAAATACGGGATAAAAAAATTCTGGAGAACTAATACCAAAGTAATACTATTTTTTTATCTCTTATAAAGTCAACTTACTCAACATTTAGAGCTTCCGCACACGGGTCGTCTGGCTTTCGAAGCGGAAGCGTCTCGAAACGAACCCTGAGCGAATCTCCTTCCACTCTACCTTCATAGGCAAATAATAGTGTCAATTACTTCGACTCAACGTCGACCGCCAAACGACCCGTTCGCGGATGTACTAGTCCTGGATAGTTAATACAAGATTTACGACTATATTTGAAGACTAACTTAATGTTTGTTTTAAATTCCATTTTTATCTATTCACAAATTATTTAGTTTCAATCTTTTTATGTTCAGTATAGCCCTATAAGTAAGAGATTCAGAATCGGAGTTATGGTTACTCTTCGGAGAAAAATCAATGTCTTGATGATGTTCATATCACTTAAGTTTCTTAAGTTCAGCAAACCACTCAATTAATGCTTCCTCAAAATTAGGGTCCCCGTGACGCACACTTTTTGGACTACCCACCTTCCTAATAATGAAACATTCTTGGCGTGGTGGTGCCACAGAGACCCCAATGAAACTTCACTTCCCCCTGGTAGGAACAATACTTGATAAAAAAAGTGCGCCTTTAACGGTTGCATATGAGTACCCTAACTTACAGGTAAGTGGCACGACGAGGCCTAAATGTGAAACGTAAACATTCTACAGAAGTTTAAATAGAGCTTGGGGTCCCCTGGACCCAACCACGCCAGTTGAGGGTTAAAAAGGAACTGGAAATTTATAAACAAGTCCTTTTATCTACTAATAAATACCTTTTTGTGTCAATAGGAAATAAAAAAAAAATAATATATTATATACAATGTATAATACAAAATATTATAAATATGAATACTTATAATTTGATTTTGATAATTTTATAACACAGCCACAACTTTTGGATATGCAAAATATAAGAAGGGGTAATACAATCAGAACCAGGTATATGGCTAAGTGTTCAAATCTGTGTGGTGACCATAATATAGTAAATTTTAATTCATTATTCTCTAAAAAATGCCACAAAATGTTATAAAAAATATTTAGTATTAGAGTTCGTATTTACCAATTACAGCGAATCCATATCCAATTTTATTTGTACCCATTCTGTAAGAACATGTTGGAATCATTATTTCATACATATCAGTTACTCCTAAGGTAAATTCATACACTTGTGTATTGTCGGGTGTAACAGGTGTAATTTGGTAATCTTGACGTAGCAAACCATCTGTACTAATTATCATGCTTTTATGTTCATGACCAGTAAAAAATATGTGAGGTAACATTTTGTCAACCACCTAAGTAAAATAGTTACTTTTATTTTATTTTAACTTAGCTTATTAATAAATAGTATACTTGTCTGACAAAAGGTGATGGAAGGAACATTAAAGGCATGTGACTAATACCAACAAAAATATTACTAGTATCATAAAAATCTCTCTCTTTTTTATAATCTGGTATGATAGAAGTAAGTCGATTAACTTTGAAAATTGTTATGTTATTTATTTTGTTTAAACTGGGTTGTGAAAATGCTCTATCAAATCTTTGTAATTTTTTTAGAGTTACTTTTGTATCCTCTCCACCAATGTCATTATCTCCCGGTATCCAAATATGCTAAAATAGTAATATTTAAAACAATAGAGAGTAGAAATGTAAAAGCACCTTAACATGTTGGTCATTTTCAAATGGATATAAAAATATTTGAAAAAGTCTTCTAACATAATTATAGAAGTCATCATCGCTAGCAATATGGCCTTCATCTGTTAAATCTCCCAGGAAAAGTATAACATCTGGTTTTACAAACTGGTAAGCAACAGAGTACGTATTTTTTAAATATCTAATAAATATTAAAAAGATCGTTTTTTTGTACTTTATTAATTAACTTTTGATAATACCTATCACTATCTAAAATAGTAAAAGGAGTTACAGGATGGAAAACTTCATTTAAATTGCCTATAATTTGTGGATCAGCTACAAGCAGAATTCTTGTACATTCTCTTGGATTTCTGCACGGGATCTGATACCACTTCTTGGTATTTAATTTATAAAGCAGATATTCTGAATAGAATATAAACGACAGAGTTAAAATTACCCAAATAGTCAACAGAAATCTTTTCTTGGATAACCTAAAAGAATAAAAGAAATATTTTAAATTGTATTAATATTTTTAATGTCTATCAAACCTTAACATTCTAAATTGCTGAAAAGAATCATAGAAAAGAATGTCATTGTTATTAGATTACATTTTTTGAGTATTAAAATACTTTTGAAAAAATGACCACATAAATCAAATACCAAAAATATCACAAAACACCTTAGCAAAACACAAATACAAACAAATATCGGACAAAAATAAAAAATATAATCTAAAAAAATATCTAAAATAAAATACAAACCATAAACCATTGAGTACGTAGATTTGGATAAAATCAATTGTTCAGAAGAACTATTCTGAAATGTAAATATGATGGACTGTGGTGGTGCCTTATGGCCAGGCCGGATAGTCCTAGCAGCTTACAAAGGCGTAAACAAAGTAGGCCCTGTCCAGATCAGCTCCAGCGAAAAAAAAAACGTTTACTTAAAAAAAGGGGAAGAAGAAGCTAAAATCATTTCATAAAGAAGAAATTGTTAGGTTATTGAATTGATCTGTTTATGTTGTGTTTATCTCACGAGATCTCACGGGTTTATCTGTTTCCATAGGTAGAATAATTTCCTTTTTTAACTTTTTTTACATAATTATAATGTGTTTTTGATTCTTGAACAGCCATTTATCTTAATTTAGCTCCATGTCGTCTATGACATTTGGTCAAAAACTTTTTAAACCTATACCTCCTGAGAAAGGTAGTTTTCCTCTAGATCACGAAGGTTTATGTAAGAAATCTATGATTAATTATATGCAGTGTTTGAGTAAATATAACAATAATAATTCTGAATGTAGACTGGAAGCAAAAGGTGAGCACCAAATAATAAATCTTGTAATACTTTTCAGCTTAATTATTTTCTTTTAGAGTATCTAGACTGCCGTATGAGAAATAATCTTATGGCCTCTGAAGAGTGGTCAAAACTGGGATTCTCTGATAAAGATAAACAACAATCAGAAGTAACAGAAGTAAAGGATAATTAAAATAATGGTTAATATTTTAATAGGATGCACCGGAAGCGTTGCTACCATTAAGTTACCTATTTTAGTAAGAACTTTAACACAAAAGCTTTCCGAAAATAGTATTAGTGTCAAAGTGAGGATATTACTTTAATAATTTTTGTATTTTAATTTAACTTATTAATGAAAACTTATAGATTCGTATTATAGTAACTGAACAGGCAAAACATTTTTTTAAAGAAACTGATATTTCTGATGATATAGATATATTTTCTGATCATGATGAATGGAGTACTTGGAAAAATCGTGGTGATCCTGTATTACACATCGAATTAGGAAAATGGGCAGATGTATTTCTGATAGCTCCTTTAGATGCTAATTCATTAGGAAAAATATCATCAGTATGTTATTATGAGTTTTTAAAATCATATTCTAATAAAATTTAAAAATCTTTTAGGGGATATGTGATAATCTATTAACTTGTACTGTTCGAGCCTGGGATATGTCAAAATCTTTATTATTTTGCCCTGCAATGAACACTAAAATGTATATTCACCCTTTAACAGCTAATCAAATATCTACTCTAATCTCGTGGGGTTATAGAGAAATTCCTGTCACTGAAAAAGTGCTTATTTGTGGTGACGCTGGTGCTGGTGCAATGGCTGAAGTTTCTACAATTGTTGATACTGTGGAGAGCTTAATATTAGAAAAAGACATACATTAATTGTTAATTTTTATTAATACATTTTAGGTAGAGCACATTTTACTAAATTTAATGTATTGTATAGTGGTCATAAAAAGTATAATTAAAATACTAAATAATATTAAACAACATAATAGTTTTGTAGTTATAACATAGGTATATAAAATTTTAAATATATATAGATATAAAGATTAACAAATATTGGAACTAATATAACAATACAACAAGGATATTGTACAATATTTATAACAAACCAAAGCGTCTAAAGTGTCTGGTGTTACTTATATGTTTTGTATATAAATATATAAATAACAAAATATATATAAAATAATCCTAATAACCGGGAGGGATCATTCTTTTCAATACAGTAATCCTCTTTTCATGCAAAGCTTGTCTTTCATCATCAGAAAAATACAACTCTTCATCAGTTAAATCTATATCAATATAAGTAATTTGTCCCTTTCTGTACCTCTACAAATAATTTATGTAACAGGGTAATGTTTGTATTAGATATTAAATCTGATACTAAGAATATTGACTAAAAAGTACATAATATGCTAATTTTATTGTTTTACCTCGTATTTATCTCTCCGAATTTTTATTTCTCTTTTTGCCCACTTTTTTAACTCTTCATATACTTTACAAATAACCATACTGAGACTAATAATATCATCTTCAATAAAAACAGAAGGAATAACTTTACGATATAACGGTTGCGCTGGCATAGGTTCTCTTTTTAAAATCCATTTACCGTATCTTTTTAAATACCTCAAAGAACAGTAAAATATATATTTTTGGGATATGCCATTGTATATTAAATTGGGTTGAAAACAAAATTTTATATATCTATGAGTAAATTTCAAGAAATTAACTCCTGGCAGTGAAAAAATTTGCTCTTTTTTTTGGTGAAAAATTGTTTGAAATGCGTCTTTACGCGATTCTTCAGCCAATTGCGATATCCTTTGTTCGTATGTGGAGGTTCTTGGACATTCTTCTAAAAAAGCGATATAAATAATAAGAATTAAAGTAAATATTAAATTATAATTACCGATAATTTCATCTGCGTCGTATATATAACAAAACTCGTAATCAGAATCTTCAGAGTCGTCATACATGTTTAGATCGCTACCGTTCAAAGTAAACGTGAAATAATCCTTATTTTTATTATTTTTATTAGGCGTCAATAAATTGTGACATTTTTCTATTTAGAAAAATGTAAGTGTGAAAATATTCTGGTAATTTATTAAATGAAATGTTACGTTTGTTTATAAACGTTCGTTCACATCTATTTTCTTTTAATTTTTTTTAACCGTTTATTGCTTTGAGCTATGTACGTTTCAAGGTCGAATGGTCTAAATTAAATAATAGCGTTTTAAAAAAGTTGAAATAAATATTCGATATACTGTGGTGATACTGTGTATAAAGAAGTAAAAGTTATTTCTGATTCTGTGATAAAAGGATAAAAGTATATCTTTTTAGATATTTACCTTTGTATAAATTTAGCGGGAAAGTCTTTTTGATATACAGGGTGTACTCCAGGCTGAGCGTGCATTAGAAATTTCTAGAGAACTACAATATATCTAGATCGGAGATTTTTTACACATTATTGTTTCACAACGTGATCTATCGATCAAAAATATTTTTAATATATGGCGAACACTTCTGGCACTACCGGAGGCAGCAACTTTCTTATTTTAAAGGGGTACCCCAATTTTTTATTACATACTTAAATTCTCTGTAAAATTTTATGAATTTTGATATCAAACACTCTATATCTAAAGCCGCGTACACACTTAGCGAGCGCATACGTTCGACCAAATCCGTACAGGTACGGTGATTTTGTTTGAAGTACTTTTTCGCTGTTCGCTGTTACTACACACTTAGTGAACGCATCATACATCTGTTTGCGTGCGGTAGTATTTCATTTGAAGTACCGCCAAGTCAGCGAACGCAACCACACGCGAACGTATGCGTTAGTTGCTACGTACACATTTCCCGAATTCGTTCGTTCTAAGCCATGCGGCCGTATGCGTTCGCTAAGTGTATATGCGGCTTAAAGGTGCGTACACACGGCTGCGCCTCTCAGCGCAAAACATTTTTTTAACATGTACTTTTGAAGTGTATTTTTTTAACGCGCACAAGTGAACGGCGCGGTGCGGAGCGGCACAGCCGATGTGAACGCACTTTAACATTAACCGTTTTCGAGAGAAAAAATATTTAAAATTTTTGGAGGGAAATAAACTGCCTGTCAAAACACTCCGTATAGCCTATACGACAAATTTAATGATTACCGCAGCCACTGCGGCATAAAGAAGAGACATGTGGCTATTCTATTTTAAAAATTAAATTGTTTGAATGTTGTATACTATTGGCTGTAGCAGTCATGGAATTGAGCCATTATTATATATTATATATATAATAATATATACATATATTATTATATTTAAAAAATTATCATAAATCATTTCATCATTTCAAGTGGAAACCCATTTTTTTATTTCACTAATGAAAAGGTTTTTTAATTCGTTACTTTTTGATTATACGTGTTCCTATACCTAAAATAAATCATTTTTAAGTTATTTAATATTTAGTGTTAAAGAATATACAGGGCGCCTCTCATACGCCGCGGAGGCTCCAAGAAGAACGATAGTTTGTATTGAAATGAAATTTTGTTAGCATATGTAGGTTGATTCAGAGCACTTATAGAGAGTTCTACAGGGTGTCCCCAAAAAAAGTTACTTATCAAAGTTGTGTTTTTTGTAATGGATCACCCTATATATTAATTGACTTTCGGATTCTGGGAGAAAAATAAAGGTGAGTTTTATAAGATAACGGTATGACTAAAATGTAAGGTTTTTGACATATTTAACATTTTCTAGAAATAAAGAACAATTTTTAAATTACAATAAAAGCTACCTAAATTGGAATTTACCCGGTATAACCTAATATGAAATTAAATTAACTATTGTACTTTAAATCAAATTAAAACTTGATCCAAAAAGTTATACAGGGTGAGACACAATTAATATTGAACATTGGTCACTCAAAAGTATTTTACTCTTTTATTTTAAATGGAACACCCAGTATATTATTCCAATATTCAATGGAGAATTCATGTCTCTTCAAAATACTATTAAGGTTGCCTACCCCTCAAACGAAGATTTTCCCAGATATTTTCATTTACATGATTTGACCTGAGTAGATCTTTATTATTTGATAAAATCTACGTGGCTGTGATATGTCTGACGTTACTTCAACATAGCTTTCTAATTAGTCCCACTATAACAACTAGTTATCATTTTATGTCAAATGCTAAAACAAAAAAAATTCTCAGAAATTTGTTGAAAATGCAAACTTAACTTACATCAGAGAGAATTGATATGATTCTATAAGTTGATGAATGCAGAGTGCATTCACCAACTAATAGAATACTTAAATGCTTCTGATTTTATCTAGTCTGGTTTTATTATGAGGATATGTTAAAAACAGTGTTTATAAAACTCGACCAACTATTGTCGACAACCTGAGAGAAATTATTGTAGCTGCTTTTCGAGGTAAAACTCCATATATGCCTTTTAAAATGAAAAGATCCTTTTGAAAAGACAATCGTTTTATGCAGTTAACAAGAAAAGAAGAATTTTGAGCATTTGATTTCATCTAGATTATTTTTGTCACATAATTATAGGTTTAATCTAGTTTAAATTCTGTAATAATTAAAATAAGTTTTAAACGTGTGTCTTTTTATTACCGTTGAGTATTTTACTTTACAATCTTCAATTTTTATTAAATTAACAAAGTATATTTCACCAGCCACCTAGATTTTTTCAAATAATAAAGATCTACTGATGCAAAATCATAAAAAATAAAATATCTATGAAAATTTTTGTCTGAGGGGTAGGCAACCTTAATAATATTTTGAAGATATATAAATTCCCCATTGAACACCGGAATAATATACTGGGTGTTCCATCTAAAATAAAGAAGTAACTTGCATTTAAAAATGACTAATGTTCCATATTAATTTTGTCTTACCTTGTATAACTTTTTGGGTCAAATTTTAATTTGGTTTAACATACAATGGTTGCTATAATTAAATATGAGGCTATTCAAGGTCAACTAAAATTTACTCTTCATTTTCACAAAATGTGAAATATATCAAAATCCTTAGATTTTAGGTATACGCTTCTTTAATAAAACTCACCTTGGTTTTCTTCCTAGAATCCAAAAATCAGTTAATATATAGGGTGTTCCATTAGAAAAAACACAACTTTGATGTGTAATTTTTTTGGGGGACACCCTGTATAATTTTATATATTTTTACAAAATGCTTTTAGTTAACCTACATACGCTGCCAAAATTTCATTTCGATATAAACTACCGTTCTCCTTGGAGCTTCCGCGGCGTATGAGATGCGCCACCCTGTATTTTTTGTTTGTCAACCAGTTGCTTATGACTTTAAACGTCACGCGATGTAAAACTATATGTGGCCATGTCATATTGACAAAATTAGCTATCACTAAAATATGAGATATATTTTTATAAATACACTTTGTAAATTTTTATCAGCAGTATTTATAATATACAAAATTTAAATAATTAGTTTTTTGACAAATTGTCTGATGGTTTGACACTTAATGTCAAAGAAAGCTATATAAAATCCTTATAAAATCAAGACAAAATTACGCTTTAAAACTAAATCTTAAACAACTTAAAAACGATTTATTTTAGGTATAGCAACATGTATAATCAAAAAGTAATAAGTGCAGTGCAGTGGCGAAAAACCCATAAAGGATTTTTTTGGATAGATGAATCCGCCACATAGGTATAGACATTTCTTAAAAAGTAATAAATTGAAAAACCTTTTCACTGGTGAAATAAAAAAGTGGACTTCCATTTGAAAAAAAATTATTTATGATAATTTTTTAATCGCTGAATTTCATGACAGCTACGGCAAATATTATATGACATTCGAACAATTTAATTTTTGAAATAGAATAGCCACATGTCTTCTCTTTATGCCACATGGCTGTGGTAATCACTAATCACAAAATTTGTCGTTTAGTCTATACAGATTTTTTTGCAGACAGTCTTTTTCCTCCAAAAATTTTAAATATTTTTTTTTCTCAAAAACGGTTAATGTTAGGGGTATCTAATGATTAGAGTGTTTGATATCAAAATTCATAAAATTTTACAGAGAATTTAAGTATGCAATAAAAAATGTAGGTATCTATTTAAAATAAGAGAGTTGCTGTTAACTTCCGGTATTTCCGGAAGTACCGCCATATTGAAAATATTTTTAATTAATAGATCTCGTAGTGACTATGCAAAAAATCACCGATATAGATATTGTAGTTCTCTAGAAACTTCTAATGCACGCTCAGCCTGGGACACCCTGTGTTTTTGAATAGCTCTACTAGTATGATAGCACAGCCTATTCATAAGACAGCCAGTCAACTTACGAACTTTTACATGGAATTCTGTATACCTACCTAGATATTCGCTTATCGAATGTTATGTAACAAGTCGCAGTCTGAGCTCCAGTGAAGCTCGGTTTATAAAAACTAAGGCTGATGGTGCCACAACATATTCATTAAACAGCCACTCGACTTAACGATTATTTACCTAGAATTCTTACTTAAATATTCGCTTATCTTATGTAACAAGTTAGATTCTGAGCTATTCAGAAGCTGTGCGTCAAGAGAAGAACAGGTGCTTCAAGTGAAGTGCGGGTACTCATAAACTAGCAAAGTTTGCTGTCTATTGTGGTCTATTGAATAGGCTGTGATATAGGTGTGCAATATTATTATTTTAGCATGCTAAATATCACGATAATAATGACACGCTTTGATACTTAATTTGTAGGTCTTTATTGACAGGGTTTTATACAAGAATAGGGAGTAGGTTGTGATAAGTTGTACTGCCCTTGTTTATGGTAGGTGCTAATGTAGCATTTATGTTAGTATATTCCAGGGTACATTCCATAGTTGTATATCTCCAATATCATTTCCAATAACCACGTAATTTTCCCTTAAATAAATAGAATTTAGTATATAGAAGATATATAGCATTCAGGATCGATTAAAAAAATAGTGCCATTTTTGGCATGCATTATAAAACAGTAATAAACAGAATAGATTTTACAGTATAAATCGGGTAATCATAATATGAATTATTTAGCAGTAGTGGCTATTTTAAAGAAAAAAAAAATGGTTGGATTCTTATAGCAACAAAAATTTCCTTGATTATTATTTTTACGATATTATATTTTGTAGAGTAGCCAGACATAAAGAAGCCCGGCTAGACCTATCATAATCTTTTTCTGTGATCGTTTTTGGCTTTATAGTCAGTCAATGCCGAAATAACTCCGAAATATTATTTATAGCGTAGAAACAAATAAGTATCTACATTATAATTTCTCATGTGTATCATCAAATTATCCAATAGCAAGCAATGGGCGGCCGAAATACACACAACCAAACTTATATGGAATCACTCTTTATTTCTGACTAAATTTCTTGCAAGGAAAAAAAATGGTATACAACTTTAAGGTAAGGCTTTTTGTTGTAAATAAACGTGATAATAAAGAATAAACTACTGCTGCGGTTTATTCTCCTTTGAATTTTGTGTTCAGTAGTAAAATCACGATTGTCCGGTAATTTTCATTCAACACAAAAAATAAAAAAGTGCCTTATGTTGTATTAACAGATGTACAGAGGGGAAGAATTATCGCTTTTGTTGAAGAAGGAATGCCCCAAAGAGACTTAGCAGAGATAGTAGACGTTACCCAGTGTGTTGTATCGAAAACATATGCAATGTACTTGGAGTTATGAACACACAAGAACAGGCCCAGACAAAGTCGTCAAAGAGTCACAACTGAACAACAAGACCGCCTTGTGTGCCAAATTGCTAAAAAAAATCCAGTTTCCAATTTCTCATCCAGAGCTAGAAAGACAACTTCTGGCAGCTACAGGTGTGAACGTTTCAGTTGAAACCATAAGAAAAAGGCTTCGTGCTCTAAGGTTTTACAGCAGGTGAGAGTTACGGATCCCACAGTTATCTCGGCAAAATAAAATTGACCGGCTAAATTGATGCCTTCAACATTAAAACTGGACAACTGAGAATTGGCAAAATGCCCTTTTTCTGATGAGGGCAGAATTGCCCTAAGATCAGATGACCATCCAATTCGGGTTCTCAGAGCTCCAGGAAGACGAGCGAGACTCCAGGGGTGGAACTCTGTAACGAAATAGCGATCGGTAGCGATGAAGAATACTCTCGCTTGCCATTTACTTTGTACGGCCAAGGTCAGTATTCTTTATCGCTACCGATCGCTATTTAGTTACAGAGTTCCAGCCCAGGCTGCCAAATCTGTACCAAGATATAAAGGAGGAACTGTAATGTTCTAGGGAGGTATTATGCTGGAAGCAAAAACTCCATTGTTACCACTGCAACAAACTTTAACGGGTCGGAGGTATGTTGATTTAGTGCTAGAACCAATCATTAGCCTTTGGAGAGCTGCAATTGGAAATAATTTCAACTTCATGCACGATAGTGCACCTTCCCATTCCAGCAGAGTGACTAGAGACTGTCTTGAAAAGGAAGGTGTCATAGTTTTGGACTGGCCTGCATGTTCACCAGATCGAAACCCTATCGAACACTTGTGGGACCAGCTCAAAAGAAGGGTTAGAGTTCGTCGAAACAATCCAGGAAATATGACATAGCTTCTTTAAGCAGCATTAGCAGAATAGGAAAACATACCCCAAGATAACGTTGATAATTTAATAAGAAACATGCCAGCGCGGCTAGAAGCTTGAATAAGGGCTAAAGGTAACAACAAGGATTAAATTATCAATTTTCTTTTTGTTTTTGCTTTTTGGTCATTAAAAATTTAAAACCTAATTTCGTTTCAGAAACCAAAAAAATACCATTGTGTTTATTTTCGGAACTGATTATTTTCTTTTATTGCTATATGGATTATTTTGCATTAAAAGTCATTGGTAAGGACTGAGTTTTATTCAAAAACAAACAACATTTTCATAAGTCTCAAAAATTATGAAAAATAATAGATGATTCCATATAAGTTTGGTTGTGTGTACTTAATCCAATATATGCAATAATAATTATAATTATTGATTGGGGTGATGCTACTCGATCTATACCTACTATTGTTAACACACCTACCTCTTTTGATTGATGGCTAAACTGGTCAAATTTCTCTTAGTGATTTTCGTGTTAAAAACTAAATCAATTGCTTTTCCATTCATAAAATTGTACACTTCCAAAGTGCCTTTTTGACCACAAGTAGCCAACAACTTCTGTTCGTGCGGCACAAATGATAGATCATTTTGACCGGATTTAGTGAATATTATCTGTGCAGGATCATCTTGGTCGATTAGATATATTCGAATTTCTCCATCAGTTCCACAAGTTAGAAACATATCTTTATGCGTTAACGAAAATTTCACAGACGCTATTTCACCTTTGTGGGGTTGGTAGTATTTAAAGATAGGATCAAATGCTATGTTTTTATCAGGTCCTAAAATTTATTGGTATATATTTATGTTTAGTTCAAAAGTGACTTTTTTAAACCTTTGATTTTAGTACTTCCCAGAACAGAGCATCTAGCTATTAAGCCACCTTCAAGGGCTACAATAAATAGATCTGGAATGTGTTTGGAAAAGTTAAAACATATTATTCCTAAATCTTCTTTGCTTGTGAGAGATATTGGCACTGTTGTGGAATGATTTAATTTTCCAAATATTGGCGGTTTAATTTTAAAACTAAGATATTACATCTGTTGTTGTCAATTCTTGGATCTATATTTTAACTATATCTATATACTTACACAATTTTTGGCGTTAAAGACGCTTCAGTGTTTGAGAAAATCCACATTTTCAATAATCCATCTGTGCTTGATGTAGCTAAATTCAGATTCTTGGAATTTTCGGCATCGTTTACCCAGGATATTTGAGTTATCGCTTGTTCATGTACGGATAAATTGCATAATAATGGATCAATATCATTGCTTACGTTCCATATATAAACTTGCCCTTAAAATTCAAATTGCCATTGGTGTATTTTAGAATACCTGTAGCTGCATAGACATAACTTGTTCTCACTTTAAGATGAGCCGCCACAAGATATTTATAGGTGGTACATTGAATTAGAATGAATGGTGTTTATATACTATACCTGTAAAAGTACCAGCTGCTAAAATATCATCATTTGTAGGATGAAATTTTAATACGGTTACGCAAGATTCAGTTGCTAGTCTTTTTTTAGGATTTTCGGACAACTTTTCTTCTCTAAAAGTAATAGAGTTTAATGTAATTATATAAGTTCTTGTTTTAAAATAATCTACCTAGAAAATGGGTAGATCAAGGCTTGTCCAGGGTGATAACACCATGACTTATGCTTGAAATTAGATGAAACTGCCAGACATTTTCCACTGTAGTTCCAAATAGCACAGGATATTTTAGATAGCTAAGGAAATTTATTATTTACAGAATAAATTGATTTTTTCTTGGTTTAATGTATATGGATAACATACCGCTTTGTCGCCATTCTCATTTATTGCATTAACTTTAAGCTGCTGTATTAGTTTACAAGTGACATCAGTGTTATCGTCTAATAGTTTATAATTTTTGAGAACTTTACTGTTATTAACGTTGTCAATTTGCTTTTTCACTGATGGATAGATTCGATTTAGCCATTCCGCCAGTTTTTCCATATCGACTTCTTTATGCGTCTCGGTTTCGGTAGATATTGTCTGGACATCTTTACTTTCATGTTCTAATGTACTGCAAGCTTTCTCAGAAACAGAGAATTCAGTTGTTTGTGTTGTGGTGTCGGTGGAAAGCCTGAATTAAAGAAATGTTTAGAAGTATAAAATAAATGTTTATAAAAATAATACTATGAAATTATAAATAAAAGAAGTGAAGAAAACTTACTTTTTTACTTTCCACCTGGATTCAAAACCAATGCATTCATTGTGCTTTACCGTGAACATGTTTGACATGTTTACCATTTGTATGTTTTGTATGTAAATGGTAAAGTCAGAGGTAAAGTCGTGTTATGGTCGTGTTACCTTAGCAACTGGCAATAAAGGTCAAATCGAACGTTTGGTTGTATAGAGTTGACATCTAATTAGATATAGAAATAATTAGATTTTCTATTAATTTGTAGATTTATACAGGGTGCTACAAATTCGAGGTACGAGCTTTGGTATCTCGGTAACCGTAATAGATACGTAGATAGTTAAATTGGGCAAAGTTGCGCTTTGGGATGTTCATCAAGATGCCATCAAAAAAAGTTTTATAAATTTCAAGGATTACTGAGTTTTTTGGAAAAAACGGATTTTTTTGAAAATCAATTTTATTTTTTCCTAACGTTTTCCTTAACGTTTTAGAACATCAAAAAACTAATTGGACATTCACATAGCCACTTTATTAGGGCTATCTGATAGTATTTTTAGATTTTCAAATTATTACAGTTGGGGGTTGGAGCTTTTGGTGTCACACAGCAAAATAAAACACTAAATCACCACAATACACCAAAACACTTTTACTATACTTATTAAACTAAGTTTAATCATCTGCTGATGATGCTAACATGGTTAGCGAAACGCGCGTGCAGTGTAAAAGTGTTTTGGCGTATTGTGGCGATTTAGTGTTTTATTTTGATTTTCAAATTAGCTGATAATATGTGAGATACAGAGGTCAACTTAATTTTTTTAAATACGGACCTGCATTTTTTATTTCGGGTTTTGAAAGAGCTCTATAAGCTCTATAAAGATGTCGCGATAAAGACTTCATATATAAAGCATATTTAAAGAATACTCAAATATTTCCTTTACAGACATGTTCTGTATTTAATCTTTATAGCAACCATAAAGCACTGCCTCTATATGTTCTCCTATAGAGACTAGATGAATGATATTTATAACATAAATAAAGAACTATATAGTATCGATAACGCATAAATACAGATTCTATACAGTTTTTCGATGACAATATTCACTGTTACGAAAATTTTACTTTGCTGATCCTTTACAATTTCATGTATTTTATATACCTATATCTATAATGATATTCCGCTGGTGCATCATTTCTGGGGTTATAAGTTATAATCATTTTAATATGCCAGATACAAATGTGCGTTTCCGTGTTTCTTCAACATTCTACTATAATATAATGGAAGAAAAATCTAAAATTTGAAATCTGTTTATTTTCCACAAGTTGAGTTATTGAAGGACAGGTCGTACCTTATATATCTAAATAACGGTACTGATGGTCACATTGGTAACAAGTAGCAAGATGGAATTTTCCCATGAACACCCTTGATGAAGTTACAAGACTTATTATTAATAGAGAGTCGAGTAAAGACACTAAACGACACTAAAACTCACGATACCCTAGACAAGGAAAGAATGCCGTTTCGAATTAATCTATAAATAATTAAATTTATTTGCTGTTATTTGAATTTTCTTTTGTATGAGTTTAAAGTTAAAATACGTTAGACAGTAAATTTTATATACGTACATTGTACATATTTTATGTAATACATACGTTTTTTTTAGTTTTTTCATATTTTTGATTCTGTTGCTTACCCTACTGTAAATGGTACTGCACGCCACTGGATGTTTATGTCTTCTTCCCCTTATTAGAGGATTTCCATTAATTCATACTTTTGTGATGTTGTTGTGTTTTGTGAAATTTTTTTTCCTTAAATATTGCCACTGCCCCTCCCAGACTAAATCTATAGATGTGCCACTGGTATAATACTGCTATGAATTGAAGTCATTTCATATCTTTAAATATTTGTACAATTCACGTAAAATTTAATGATCTAACACCGCCACTGCTTGAATTAAATCGTTTGCGTATTAATATAAACATGTTTCTATTGTTCTGGGACTAAATAAAATGCAAATTTAAGGAAAATAATTCTGTATTTTAACAATCATTCGAAATTATTAACATCGATAAATTTCTATCTATCATGTATTGATAATACAAACCATCACATTTTTTTGACAACCGATTTAGAAATATTAGAAAATATAACAGTGTATACTGGTTTAAATTTGTTTTTTTACCAAAAGAAACGTTTAACAATTTTAAATGTACACTGCAGTATAGTTGTTGTATCAATCGCATATATAAAGTTAACATAATCAGCATTGGTAACTACATAACTGAAAATCTTACCTTACAAATAAGTCACTTTGACATAAATACTCTTGAAAAGCGTACAAAAAATTTTGATTTACATCAACATATAGAATATATTGCATTTCATGTGAATAAATTAATTATATATTTTCTATATGTTAGTTCGAGAGTAACTTAAAAGTAATATACACATTCTTCAGTACAAATATATTAAACCATTTAATTTAACAATAATATAGGTACTAAAATTCTGATCAATTGTTCGTGGCCAGTATTGAAATAATTCCCAAAATAGATGTGTTGATTAATTAGTAAAAATTCTGATAAAATTCAATAATTTTTTTTCTTAATTCTTAAAGAATTATTTCATTATTATAGCCACAACCAAAAAAATCTTTAAAGAAAGTAATTGTGGAATGCAATCTTTATTTCTACTACATATTTATAAATATAGAAATTTCTAAAATAAAAACCATTATAGAATGTATAGGCTATAAAAATAATTTATTTATTCATTTCATCCAACGAAAAAAGTTTCACATATTGTCTTAACAACAAATTAAATAAAACTATGTGTCATAATCCAAGTGTACATCTAAGGGAAAGATTTTCTTAAATATTTGATTTCATTTTGAAAATTATTAATTTATATTTGCATTGTCTTCTATCACACATGATTGTCTTAAATAATAACTTATATTATTAATTTTAAACTTTCTAGTACAATCCATTATCATTCTTACTTAATATGTTTTAATTATTATTTACTACATATAATTATTTAACTTAAAAAGTAGTGAACTTTGAAGTATTAGTAAGAATTATAACTACTTTACATTATTTTTTTAACTAATATATTTTTATATTTTACAATTAATAATGTTTTTTATATAAAACATAAATCAAGTAGTCAAATATACCAAATAATCCAAAAAATCCCTTATGATGTATACTTAATGGATGACATCAAATATCTATGAAATGAGATTCACATTTTGTGGCTTATGAACATAACTTTTCAGTCCTTATATAAGTAGAAAATAAGCCAAAACTAAGACAGACCTGTTTTTTTTAAATAAGCAAATTCGAGGAAAATCACTAATTTACAATTTTTACAAAAAAAATATATAATATAAAGGTTTAATGAACTAAATGCGTGGTAAAAATTTAGAAGTTCAATAGTTTTACAATTCCAGTTTGCCTCATTAGTCTACTATGTGCATTATGTGGTAGATGTCAGGTCAATTTGTTCCTGCTGATTATTGTGTTTAAGTTGTACAAATTATTAGTTAAATAAATTGCACTGCACATTGCCTTATTCAATGCTAGTAGGTTATTCCTACATATTCTTGAGTTGATTACAATTAAAAACGTAATAATAGTATTTGAAATGATGTCGCTTATTAAAAATTGACATAAAATTTGTCAAAAATTAATATTTAATACAGAAATCAGTAAACTACAGTTCCTACTTTGTGTAATTCTTATTTTGTTTTCAGCAATTTAAAATATTTTTTTCGGAAATATAATCAGACACGTCAATTAGTCTTTTAAGATGGTGGAACATTCCTTGTCAACAATACTCAGCAGCAACGCAGTTTATCAAAAATCGTAAAAATGTTTTGACCATATTGGCACCATTGAACATTCACATATCAAAATTAGTGACATATATCTACGTGAAGTCTACCACCCTGTGGTCTGGTATAATTACCTGTGATTTCCCACTTTATTACAATTAGATAAATAATTAGAAAACTTAAAAAATATCAATAATTATATCTCAGCAAATATACATATATTATCTAAGTCGTCTTAAAAAATCTACTTAAAATATTCATATAAAAAGTCTTTAAGAAAAGATTTCCGGAAATATCAATTGAACTAAAATACCAGGCAAAAAATTAATTCATGTTTTGTATATATATTATATTTAACTACGTATAGTGGCCAGGCGAGAGTCGAAGCAGCCCATATTGAAAAGTTTTTAGAATTATCTGGTTATGTTTGAGAATCATCTTTCATGTGTCGCATCTCAATCTAAAATGTTTAGGCATTCAGTAGACACTGCATAGTGTGAACACAGCATAATTGAGGATTTCAAAGCGTATTTTTGTAAATTGTTTCCTTAAAGGTATATTTTAAATAAAATAAAAATACTTAAGACGTATTACTTTTTTGTGTAACTTCTGTTACAACGGCCCAAATAGAATTTATCTTTTATTATTTCAAATGCTATTGAGACTGCGTTTTTCGATGGCATATTTTGAACAAAGAATTATTATTAAGTGTAGCAATTCAGTAAACACATGAACAGATTATAGTTTCCTTATTTTTACCTGACTTAGTATTAAAATAAAAACTGAAAAATGAATTGTGCGAATAGTTAAGACCTCAGAGAAAAAATAATTATGTTCTGATACCAAAACAATATTTAAATTAAGAATTTGACCCTATTTTTAAATTAAGTACCTATTTATGCTCATTTACTTCAAATACATTAAACAACTATTTTATCTTTAAATATGGTATAGTTAATTAGACTTTGATAATACTCATATCAGTATTCTGTTACAACTTACAAGTTCTGGGTATATTGGCCACTGAAACAAAATTCACATTAATTAAAGCTATTTTTTTCGTAATATCTATTTGCATTTAAATTTTCCAGTGCTAAATAAACAAACTCAGTCTTTTAAGTTGAATTATAAATACGTCATATAAACAACCTTATTTTTGGTTCACACTATGTATGTGTATACTGTAGTTAATTTGTATTAAGAAAAAAAAAATGGATTGAGTTCTTATTATTTCCAACAATTATCTAAATTTTTGTAAATATGTGCTATATCCAATTTCACAATTATTACTTAGCTTTACATCACAGAGATTAAAACTAAGAAAACAGTTACTATTCTCTAGACAGAATATCAAGATGATTTTAGCATTATGTAAATATCTTCAAACGTAAACAAATAACCCTGTTTACACAGCACACTCAAATTAACTTTTAAGGCGCTAACACTTATCTTTATTATCACATTTATATCATTTTTTTATAAATAGTTTTTAGGTACTATTCTTTTATTTCAGCTAAATTTGCACTAACTGTCGCGGCTTTTCGAGTTCCATCTTCTCGGCCAGGGCAGGGGCCAATCGAACTGTCTCGGAATGGGCCCTCCCACGTTGCTTTCGAAGTACATAAATATTGGAAACCACCACGACCGACTCAGGAGATTATTCGAGGAAAATTGCTGAAACAAAATTAAAAAAAAAAACATTAGTACAATAGTGTTGCAGGTTGATTCTCTAAGTAGGAATATAGTAAATAAATGTAATCAGAGTTTAAATACCTGTTGAGAATTAAAAATTCTGGGGAAATGAGGACTTCGTTCACCAGAGATACCTAATCGTGAGAGTTGTTGTCATTTTAATTAACAAGTAAATTATATTTCTATTATTGTTTGGATGTCATCTGAAGAAATTCTCCCTGACTCGTTGGACAGACGGATAGACTTTAAAGGGAAAATTAAAGGCACTTGAAGAAGTGTTACTCTTTTCTAAATCTGAATTTTCCCAATTCATTTAGAAATAGTTTTAAGTACTCATGATATTTGAGAAATTTTAGATGGATAAATGCTGCCATGGTAATTGTAATTTATTTGTTAAATCTCAGCTTAGCATTCTGTAACCATTTCTTTGTACAAATAACTTTTATGACTTGTACCCGTATTTTATTGTTTTGTTACTTGACTTTGTTCATTTGACAAATATGTTTTACTTTGATTGTTTCTTATTTATATTTTTAGCTGCCGGGCCTGTTTGTGATTCCCAAAACATGTTAGTTACTCATTTTACTACAGCTGTAATAGATTATATTTAGTTTAGATATATTATTATCATTTCAGTAGTATACATGAAAGTTTTTAAAATAGCTTATATTTTTCTACACACATCTTCCTATAAACGTAAAAAACCGACAACACTGTATGCCGCTTTTAATTTTGTGTGTCTGTCAACCGGTCATTTAAATTATTCTCTCTTACACTCATTAAAATCCAGACCACATAAATTGGATGACCAGCAGGGCGTAAAATGACAGCGATCTTCATTTCATAACCATCGCTGACGCCGTTTTTTTTTTCGATCATACGGTACAATTTACTTGTAAAATAACAGGTACAACTGAACATATTTATATTCATAAAGCGCACGTAATCATAACAAATGAAAGAGAAAAAAAATCACAATTCATATCTTAGAGGGAGGGCATCAAAAATGAAAAATGACACCAAATATTTGTATTTTCTAACAATGTTGCTTAGTAGATTATGTGACATTGTAACGGTAAAAATATTCAACAAAGTTAAGTTTTTTTTCGTTTAGATTTCCCGGAGATATGTCCGGATAAATGCGGGCGCCTATTCGGAAACTCTAAATATAATATACAGGGTTCGGCAATAGGGCATCTGTAGCTGCTAGAATTAAAATCTTGGGAATTTTGTTTAAGTGCAAACCTAAAGTATGTTCTTTCAAGGGTATATTTACTCACATCTTAGGATTATGTAAAGTGATTTGAAAGGAAGCCAAAAATGCAATAATATACAGGGTATATTCCATTTAAAAAACCATCCCGATCCGCTCACACTTTTTTGAGCCACCTTGTAGAAGTTATAATATTTTCTTGAAATACATCCTCGAACATACTTTAGGTTTACACTACAACAAAATTCCCAAGTTTTTTATTCCAGGAGCTACAGATGCCTGAGGCACTATTGCCGGACCCTGTAGAAATATCCAGCAATTCTGAATTGGACACCTACTGGTAGGCGCAATAGGGAAGGCCAAGAAAAAGCTGGAGAGAGGGAGTAGATCGAGAAATAGAAGACAGAGAGAGACAATTAGACGGAAACCTCTGGCAAGATAATAACCTGTACCATAGTGAACAACCTACGCATTATCATACCTGGTTTTCTTTGTATCATGGGCAACAATGGAGACTAGAAATTGGAAGACGTCGTAGAACGTTATAACCCCCATATATACATACAAAAAATATTCAACAATTAGGACCTTACTTACTTTTTTATTCAAATGCCCGATTTGCTATTTGACCAAAAAAATAAGGAAGGAGTTTTATAATCGATTTTCGGGAATCGATATCACAACGCTCCATGTTTGGCAGTTTTGTTTGACACTTTGACACATTTGAATTTGATTTGAAATTTTATGGATTTGTTCGGCTTTTCTGACCTTATTTTATGTTATTTATTATTTATTCTACAATTATTGGTTTTGTTTAGAGGTAGTAAGTCTAGAAGGATATTTTGTGTCAGGAACTAAAATTAACAGTGACATTATTGCGAATCCCAGAAAAAGGACTATAATATTTAATATAGCAAGTTGTGTAACTGCGATAGATCTCGGTCAAAAATCGAGAGAAATAAAGGAATATTTTTCACAACTTTATAATATACATTACGTGTAGTAAAACTACTATGTGTATTACGTGTAGAGTCTACTATGAAATTCACTTAAAATTCATTTTAAATGAAAACTAGTAATACACACATGTATATGTTTATTATAATATATACTTACTTTTAGATTACTGTTATTGGCTAATGTGTGATAGATCCAAAATATTCGAGTAGTTACATAATAAGCTATTAAAACATCGACAGTATAATGCCCATGGGATAGTTGTAACATTGTAACACCAATAACACCTAAGATCCAGTACAACCAGTGGATGATTCTTAATAGAATGAACTTCTTCGGAGTATCTGTAAAAAGAACAAACAAAAAATAATTTTTGAGAATTTTTAAATTCCAATGTTACTACTATTAAGATATTATTGAGCCTTAAAGTGGTTTGATATATTAAACATTCTGAATACTTTTCAGCATTGCAGTCTTGGACACCAGAAGAATTTTTAAAGCAGAACTAAAATTTACTATTGAAATTTATTGCAATTATTACTGTAGGAGAACGACATTGCAATAAATATAATTTTTTAAGTTTTTGCAAAAAGCGTAACAGTTTTTCTTTGTTTGCCAAAATTCGAAAAAATAGACAAGATGCATCTAGAAAGTCTGCTCCTCAACTGTTGTTGTATATGGTTTTTATATATGTTGAGCCTAAAACTTCGTTAATGATGTTGTCAAATTATTATATTAAGTTTATGGTCAAATAAAACTGTAAATAAACAATCGGTTTGTTTACATTTTACTTGTATATGTTGGGCGAAGTGTACAAGATGCCGAAGCAGCTTAACAGCCGTTGCAAAAAACTCATCGCAACCTTATTAGAATATTTTTAACGGGAAAGCTGTAGTATCATGTCCCTTAAGTCCTTCATGTCCCTTAAGTGCTGTTAAGGAGGTGAGTTTAGTTCATGTAAATAAGAACTGTTTATATATTTATAATTAATTAATTTTTGATTCCTAAAATTGTTTGATTAAAAGAAAATATGTAAAAGTCGGCAACGCTGTGCCGGTCAAGCTTAATCACGTGACTAAAAGTTATTTTAGTATGATCTATACTCACATTCAGCTATAATCAAATAACTGAATACCAGAATGACGGTATGGCCGCTGTAGATGAAATCTCCGCAGAAAGTGTGTTTCCCGTTGACGGAAAGACCAAAGCCGCTCATCAGGTGCAGCACTCGCTTGGCAATGAGAATGGCTGAGGTCTCGTTGGATTTGGGCGAGCAACGGTATGTCCGGCTGGACAAAGGCAAGACGGTGACGTACATTGTAATGGCTCTGTACATGTAGAGGAGGGACATTATAAGGAATATCCTCCGGAAAATAATAAATCTGAAATAAACAATAAAATATATGAAATATTGCTTGTTTAATACGTGGGTAATTTGAGAAATATTATTTTTTCTTATATATATGGACAAGTCTCATGACTTTCAATTCCCATATCATTATGCTTCAATTAGAATATTGCTATATATATAATAATAATATTATATATATATATATATATATATATATATATATATATATATATATATATATATATATATATACTATAGTATAAATAATAACTTCTATGTCCAGCCACAGAGAATATGACAGTGACAGTTGTGTCTGTCATTTTAATTTACAGGTAAATTGTATTTTCTATCGGTTTTAGGATGCGGTCTGTCGAAATCTTCAGCAGGGCAGACTATAGCGGTCATCGAGGGGTAAACTGCTGGTCTATTTTGGTTTGGGTTCCCAGTTGAAAACTTGTCCATCCCGGGCAAGCCTTCCCAAAAATTCGGACAAAATCCGGACGTCATATCGGCAAATATACATTTATAACTTTTTTTAAATACAGTTAAAACTTACGCAATAAAACAACGAATTTACACTGCTGCATTTGTCGACAATTTTTTAAGCAACTAAATTTATTAAAACTAATATATTATTTTGCATTATTCGGAAATTTTTAATGGAACATTAAAATCCGGACGCTTATAAAAAATCCGCACCGACCCAACCGGATGTAGTGAAAATCCGGACATGTCCGGATTAATGCGGACCTCTGGTAACCCTATTTTGGTGTATAAGATGTTGGCATTACTTCGTATTAGTGGTATTACTCAATGGTTTTATTAAATTGCACTTATATATGTACATATTTATTGTCCGGACACGTAAAAGTAAAATGACATTTATGGAGCCTACTTTGCTTTATATCTCTCACGATTGAAAAAAAAGAAACGCCATTGATAGACCGGAATTTAATAACTAGAATATTCTCAAAACAAGTAGGAGAAGTATGAGCGGCATTTCCTTAAGTTCTTAAGGTTAATTTCTCAGGGTAAATGTTAAGGGTAAGGTTAGGACTAATACTCGAAGTATGAACCCACCATTAATCAATATCCTGAATGCTCGATTTTGAAAAATGAGTAACTTGTCAAGTTGCCACGCTAATTTATTAAACAATTCGAGAAATCTATAGTAATTCCTATAGCAGAATTCTATTCTTATAGAATAGAAAAGAGACCTTGCTGCAAATTCATTTTATTTTAAGATTGTAACATAACATCTGTTGAATGCTTTTTATTTAATTAAAACAACACTTCAACGTGTTGTTTTTCATCATGATTGTCTGAGAAATTCAATTAAGATATCAGTTCGACTTTACATCAACAAAATTGCTAATTTTAACTGCAAAAACATATCAAGATTATGTTTTACGTCAGTAGATATTGCCAAAATGTTACATTTATTACACACAATAATAAATACAATATTTATATCAAAATTCAATATGAAAATATTATTCACTTTCAATAATACTTTAAAAGTAAAATTATTTGTAAATAATAAAAAAAATATCCTGGTGTTTTTATTGAAATTATATATTTGACTCTATAATCAATTGCAGAATGTGGTATTACCGTTAATATCAATAATAATTGAAGAAAATTTTTATGTTGTTGAGTTATTACTTCGTTTGACATTTGGTTTAACTATAATTTCATCAATTTTCCACACGCAAACGTCGCGTCGCTTGCTGTAATAAGTATGTTTAACATTGATTTTAATATATCCTTCTTCGTCCAAAAAATACCATGTCTTAACAATATAGAAAAAAACATTATAACTATCAATCCTGGCTGTAATTATATACCGGGTGCGTCTAAAAAGTGGCTCACCCCTATAACTTTTTTTATTTTTTCAGTTAAAAAAACAAGATTTGGTATGTTAGTATATGACATAAATTAGGATTGATTGACGTATTCAATTGTTTTCGGTCACGTCGTGTTTCACCGGAAATGACTACATTTTTTGATTTTTAAATGGCACCCTCGATATTTTTTTACTTTATTAGATAGAAAATAACACTGTGAACTGTGAATACACTGACATCATAAATGTCAACTTTTGACATTTTCGCATATGGCTTATTTGAAATTATAACTTGCGGTTCGTTACGAAAATTTGACTCGAAATACCAAGTGTGTGGTATCAAATTATTCGTAAAAATGCTTTTTATGCTTTTTCCAAATATGCTAATGAGCCACCCTCATTCCATTCCAAATATTGAGATATGATTAAAAATACGATTTGAGCATTTTCTAACTGGCCAGAACAAGACACTAAAATCATTAGACGATCAAATCTATTTTTCCAAGGCTCCTTGATTACGGATTAGTGTTTTTAACACAGCCATGGCACTCCAGATTGAATTTTAAAATACCGATTTTTTAATAAGCGAGAATGTCAAAAGCTGACATATGATGTGTCATTCTATTCAAAATGTCATTTTCTATCGAATAAAGCAAAAAAATACCGAGGGTGCCATTTAAAAATCAAAAGTTGTAGTCATTTCCGGTGAAACAGGATGTGACCAAAAACAACTGAATACGTCAATCAATCCTATTTTATATATATATATGTCATACACCAAATATTGGTGATACCAAATCTCGTTTTTTATCTGAAAAAATAAAAAAAGTTATAGGGGTGAGCCACTTTTGAAACGCACCTGGTATTGGCTATAAAATGTTGCAGTGTTATACTTTATTTGTTCAGTGGATTTGTGTGGTGATGAACAGTTTTTAATTCAATTTTATATTTTGTTAAGAAATTTCTATATACAAAATTGACAAAATAAAAACACTAAATCACCACAATACACCAAAACACTTTTACTTTTACACTGGACGCGCGTTTCGCTAACCATGTTAGCATCATCAGCAGATGATTATAAACTAAAGTACAATCTACAAGTTGAGCGTTTATATATTCGCCCAGTGGGCACCGAGTGGGCGTGGCAAAAGCTAGCCAACCGAGTCAGAGCCAACTGAGCGTAACAGTTAGATTTCCGCCACTAGAGAAGTAGGAACAAAGAACTTGAAGGAATTGGACCGTTGTCTCTGTTCATACTATCTTTACATTTATTAATTCTGATTTACGTATACAACCTCCATTTAACTCCAAACACTTAACTAAACGTCCAGGTACACCCGAAACTAGGTCGACACCAAAATGTTCAGTGACAACTGAGCGAATCAAATCTTGTTTATTTCGTGGAGCTGCTCGTTCCACTTTAATCTTCATTAGTTCCCATATGTTTTCAATGGGACTAAGGTCTGGTGAAGCTGCTGGCTATGGAATTGTTGCCAAATGGTGTTCTTGCATCCAAGCTTGAGTAGAGGCAGAGGTATGACATCTTGCATTATCCTGCTGAAAACACCACCCCTCTGGATATAAAACATGAACCGTTTCAAGAAGAAAACCATTTAAAATATCACAATATTTTGCACTATTAATAGTTCCATCAACTATACACAGAGGTGTAGCACCACGCTGAGATATTGCTTCCCAAACCATTATTTTAGTGGGGAATTTTGAAACTTGAACGGTAACATTTTGTTTTGATAGGATTTTGAGGTGGTTTCCACCAAGCTGGAAACAACTTTCGTCAGAAATAAAAACATTATTAAAATTATCTTCTTGAAAACGTTGACAAAAATCCATATTTCGCTGCCTTTGTAGAGGTGTTATTGCAGGGATTTTATTTTGGCTTCCTTGATATGTAGCCTTGTCTTTTCAGTGACATGCGGACGGTTTGGTTTGGTTTGATTTGGAATGCGAAATTTATTAAGGAACATAATTAAGTATGTAATTAATTAGTATTTGGGCGGAAATAATGGTGGTATATTTAATTAATGGTATACTCTTTTATAAAGATTTAGATAGTTTTCTTTTTGCATACAAATGGGCTAGTAATATTATCATTTTTCTAAAAACGATAATATTACTAGCCTGTACATTTTGTATCTTTGTTGCTTTAAAAACAATCTAAAATGTCAATATTCCGTGGGTATATTGATAAATGAGGTCTAAATTATAAGAAAATGCATTTTATACGAAAACTTGAAGGGTTAGGTAAAAAGTGCCGTAATACAATTTGATAGACAATTAAATTGTGCATCTAATTCTCCTAAAATATACAGGGCGTTCCATTCAAACTAAACAAGTTATTGCCGTTTAAAGCTTGAAATAATTTAAAATACATTTTTAGACACTCTGTATGAGGTAACCCAATAACTGATCAATAAATAGACTTCAGTAAATATTTAGTATTAAAATCTTTGATACCCTTGGAGAAATGAAGCCTTAAAATTTTGTCTGCAATTTCACAAAATTGAAAATATTTCAAAAACGGTCAGGTTTAAGTGTGATAAACCTTAATCAAATTTACCTATATTTTAATCGTAGAAACTAAAAATGTATTAATATACAGGGTGTTCCATTTAAAAAAATACAACTTTGATATTTTTTATTTATTTGGGACACTCTGTATCTTGTAAAAATATTTTTAAATTGTAGCTCTAATAGTCCTGCAACGAACCCAAAACTTATTTAAAAAATCTAATCGTTTAGCTACAATACTCCGTGTCGTATGTGGTGAACAACCCTGTAGACAGATAAGATATAATAATTTTTCGTAAAAAAATGCTTTCTTAATATTCTAATGAGCCACCCTTGTTCCATTTGAAAAAATTGAGATATGATTAAAAGCACGATTTGGGCATCTTTTAACCGACCAGAAGACAAGACACTAAAAACATTAGACGATCAAATCTATTTTTCCAAGGCTTCTTAATTAAAAATTAGTGTTTTTAATAACACAGCCATGGCACTCTAGATTGAAATTTAAAATACAATTTTGTTCAAAGTGAAAATGTCAAAAGTTGATATATGATATGTCATTCTATTCAGAGTGTCATTTTCTATCGAATAAAGTAACAAAATACCGACGGTGCCATTTAAAAATCAAAAGCTGAAGTCATTTCCGGTGACACAGGAAGTGACCGAAAACAATTGAATACGTCAATCAATCCTAACTTATGTCATATACTAACATACCAAATATCGTTTTTTTATCTGAAAAAATAAAAAAGTTATAGGGGGTGAGCTACTTTTGAGATGCACCCGGTATATTCTTATAACTAAATGTCACTATATTTCAGTTGTTAATTAATAGTGGCAATATATCCAGACTTTTTTCCAGAAACGAACACACCACAAAGGTATACACATTATTTAGGAAGATTTGTCTAGCAATATGAAAAAAATATTCCATTATTTACCAGTCCTATATTTAACGGAACTTAGCATTATTGACGAAATAAAATTACTAAATGATATACTAAGATTTAACAAATATTTATCGATGTCATGATAGATGAATAAGTGTCAAGACGGAACTTGATGATGTCTAAGTAATAATGTATTAAAACTTAAAAAATATTACGAAATATCCTGAAAACTAGGATAATAACTATTCATGTAATGATATATAATGGTTATTTTCCCAAACAAAAAACAAAGAATAAGAAAAACTATTAGAAATGACGAAATAAAAAAAACGTAAAAACGTTTAGAAAACTGTCCTAGCAACAGGTTGCGGTAGTCGTTATATCCATAGAAAACTCCTAATCATTAGCTTATAAAACAATAAACTTGTAATTTCTAACCACAATTTCTCTTGACGGATGATAATCAAAGACCAAAATGGCATTCAGTCAAGAGAAACTGTGATTGGAATTGAAAAGTTTTCTAAGCTAATTATTAGGTTTTCTCTATGGTTGACCTTATAAGTTGCAGTTGATCTTATATAAGGGTTCCGTACGGAACCCTCATCATCATCATCAATCATGAACCAGCCATTTAAGTCCACTGCTGGACATAAGTCTCCCTCGTTTGCTTCCATAACTCCCTGTCTTCAACTATTTGCATTCCGTTATTGTGGACACACTTTTAATTTTCGCTGACTTACAAATCTGTTAGCCAATTTGCGAAACCCTAGGCGCGGATTCTGTCGTCCTAATGCCACTAAAGCGTTCAAATTTGTTTTCGCGAATCTTACGCGGTCTTCCTGAAACTGGTCCATGCTTCATATCTGTGCCATTTTTTATCCTCTTTGTTGTCTCATATACTGCACTTTTTCCGAGTTCAGTCAATTGCACTAATTTTTTAACGTTTCGAAAACGTTTTCTATACAAATATTCCACCATTTCTCTCTTTTTTACTTGTGACATTATTTCTCAAATCTTGAGCCGGTTTAAAATCAACAATATTTGACAGATGGTGTTGCCATGCGATTTTGGTCATAGCCTACTATCGGTACAACCTACGTGATGGTTTACTATTGTCTTAGAGTGTTACAGAGAAAAAAATACATCAAAATTAGGAAAAATATAAAATTCCGGATACTTTCTAGACGGACTATACTTAATAACTATTATGGCAGTAGAAAGTTATCCAAAATAAACAGAATAATTGAAATACATAAGATAATTCCACTACCCAATATAATAAATTCTTAGTTGATAATAAAGAAATTCTTATCTGATGCTGCTTTTATGCATCATAACACCAATATTTATTATCTATTCTGTATTCTAATTAACAATAAGGAAACAGCGCCAGCCGGCGGTCTGTACAATGGTTTTATTGTCAATGGAGATATTCCTGGTTATTACATAAAGCAATTAAATATATCTATACAAAAATGAATCTTAAAACGCGCGATAGAAAAAAAAAGTGCTTTTTAAACAGTCATTCCAACGACTTTGAGTAAAATTCCGAGATAATGCAATTAGTCAGAAAAAAAAATTCCGAAAAATTAAAGAGTCATAAAAATCTGTGGCAAGAATTGAATTTACAATACCTAGCGCAATTAATGTTTGGCCTTGAAATTCAGTATCTGAACACATTTTTAACCACAAGTAAACCAAAGTTTTTGATAACAAAAAAGTTGTTATTCATTTAGAAGAATAATTAGTTTACATAAATATTTTTTGGTTTTCTTATAGTGTGAAATAAAAATATTACACAAAAATATTTACCAAGCTCATTTTTCTATTTGAATATGAGTGATTATTTTTTTACAAAAGTGACACATGCTCGTTGTGTAAAAAATTGTTTGAAGAATAAACTTTCATTCAAGTACCAGTCTACTTTTTGTCTCTTTCTAAGAAATATATTTAAAGACTATATGGTTAATAGCCCATTTACTCAATGAGTGGAAAGTGAAGCCAAACAAATGAAATGGGAATATCAATCTTGCATAAGTCTATCCTTTTGGTTCAACGCGATTTTTATGCGCACGCCCCAAATAAAACGATCTGATTCGTCTACTTCATAGATGAATACTGTCACCGGCTGTTACCTGACCGCGCACTGTTTTAAACTCTAATATATAATATATTGTTTTTTTTTCGTAATGGCATTATTTCAACCTGTTATTTTAGATATTCTTGAAATATAGATATATCTATCCATTTATTTTGAGATTAAATTTAAATCTATAAGTGAAGGCGCAAACTGATCGCGAAGCGCTTGCGTAGTTCAAAGCCGTTGAACCAAAAGAACCGACTAATGCGGATTTTGTATAGTTCCATATCAAAAATTTGGCTTCAATTTCTGTGCCTGACTAGCCATATAGCCTTTAAATATATTTGCTTTTGAGATAATTTCCAATACCATTATCTTAAGCCCGTCTACACATGACGTTTCACTTTCCAGTTTTGCCTGCAGTCAAAATGGAAGACCGTCTAGGGGACTAACTGACGGGAGTTCTGTAGACGGCCTTCCCTCTAGACATAACATTTTATGACTAGACGGAATAAAGGCTAGCGTATAGTATACTATCCCGGTCACTTCATCTGCGTGGTCTGTATTTTAATGCATGCGACAGAGATAAATAAAAATGACCGGTTGATAGACAGAGAGACAAAATAAAAAGCGGTATACAGTGTTGCCGGTTTTTAAATTTGTAGGAAATGTGTGTAGAAAAAAATAACTAACTATTTTAAACACTTTTATGTTACTGAAATACAGATAATATATCTCAGCTAAATAATATTTTATTATATTATAATCTATTACGGCTGTAGTAAAATAAACAACTAATTGTGAAAAATAAAGTTCCAACCTTATATGCAACATTTTTCGTAAAGGCCTACTTGTGCGGTTTGAAATTTTGATGCAATATCCGGCAATACCGCACAGAAGAAATCTAATCTCTAATATATGTATGTCATATACTAACATACTAAATATCGTATTTTTATCTGAAAAAACAAAAAAGTTATACGGGTGGGCCACTTTTGAGACTCACCCGGTATGTATAGGACGTTTCACCTGCGATTTGATTAATTACAGCATTGTTTTAGTGAATTTGAAAAAAACATGCAATTTTACTATATAATATTTATGGTTTAAATTTTATTTGTAAAGACGCAAATCTAATTATGTAAATATTATGCAGTATGTCCTCGGATTGTCTTTACAAGAGGAAAAAATATTTTCTTATTAACATTTTTAACTATTATTTTTTTTCACGATTCTATCGGTTGTACCATGACGTGTCGCATGTCGCCGGAATATTTCCATTCAAGGCTCCATGTTCATTACTCTGCGAACTATGTTCACCGTACCCAAAATAGCTGCTTTAATACATTGACTTATGATATTTTTTGGTAGCTTCAGCTCCTTTAAGTTCTTCTCAAAATCAATGTGAACCAGACCATTGCTTGAAATGATGAGTGGTATTACTCGGGTTGCTTTTAGATGATAGGTTTGCCTCATATCGAAAGCCAGGTCTTGATACTTCGAAATTTTTTCCCTTGCAGTTTTGACTAAGTTGTGATCTAGTGGTACAGCTACGTCGATTAAGTAGGCTTTCTTTTCGTTTTTATCTCTCCAAACAATGTCCGGCTTATTATGAACTACTGATCTGTCTGTCTGTATTTGCGTATTCCAGTATACTTTATGATGTTCGTTTTCCTCTAATTCTGCTGGCCTGTATTCATAATATTTCTTTTCAGGGTTCTTGATTTTTAGGTACTTTAGCATTTCCAGGTGTATAATCTTTGCTATGTGTCATTCCGTGTAGTGGACTGACGCAAGACTCTCACATCCAGAGCTGATGTGTTGGATGGATTCGCTAATCTTATGACATACTCTACATTTGTGAGTTGGTATGTTTTGTTTTAAAATATGCCTCCTATACGCTCTAGTGCTAACCACTTGATCTTGTATTGCACATTGCACATATGAAGCCCTCGGTTTCTCCTATGAGGTAAGGAATTGTACAGATCCACTTTTATCAATTCCTTCTGCCTGGCTTTCGTTGGCATACCTTCCATGCAGGGCCTTCCCTCGAAGTTTCCTCAGCTGTTCCTGAACCGATGGAACTACCGTTGGGATATGGGAAGCTAGGTTCAAGGAAGACTCGCCTCGGTCAATCTCGCATATTGCTCGATGAAGGTAAGTATCCCTTTGCATAAAATAGGTTGCTAGTTTGTTATTTTGTCTGTTGCATGCTGTTTCAACATTGATAAGTCCTCTCCCTCCATGGATCCTGGGGAGATACAACCTGATTTCTGAAGACGACTGATGGTGCAATCTGAACTGTGATAGTGTTCTCCTAGTAGCTCTGTCTATTTCCTGCAGCTCTGTTTTGGACCATTTCAAGACTCCGTATGTGTGTGTGCCAGGACAGGAATTGCACATCTATTGACTGCTGCAATCTTCTGTCTGCCCGGTAAGTATGTTTTACAAACTGTTTTCACTCTGTTTAGGTAAGTATTTTTCATTCTGGTCTTCATTTCCTTATCCTTGATCTGCCCCGTTTGTAACATTCCAAGATATTTGTATGCAGATGTTTTTAATGTCTCTATCTCTGTACCATCCATTAGTGTAACATTGTCATGATTTATCAGCTTACCTTTTTTGTAGTGTACAGTAGCACATTTAGATGAGCCAAATTCCATATGGCTGAAACGGGATACCAATTCCAACAGACTTTGAAGCTGCTCGTGTTGTTTGCATATACCTTAAGATCGTCCATGTACATAAGATGATTTAGTACTACTTTGTTTCGCTTGGTGATCTTGTAGCCTAGGTTGCTGTTTGAAAGTATCTTATTCAAAGGGTTTAAGGCCAAACAAAACCAGACCGGACTCAGGCTGTCACCCTGGAATATACCTCGGTTGATCTTTATGGTTCTCGTTTCGTATGTATGTTTCGGTCCAGCCACAATTAGTTTTGTATTCCATAGTGTCATTGCATGACTGAGAAACTCTGTAACTTTTGGATTAATCTTATAAATTTCCAAAACATTTTTAAGCCAAGAATGAGGAACAGAGTCATATGCTTTCTTATAGTCGATCCAGGCAGCTGACATATGCCTCTGTTTATCTTGGACCTGCCGTCCTACTACATTGTCTATCACTAGAAGTTCTTGACAGCCTTTTGATCCTCGACGGCATCCATTCTGTTCGATAGCTATTATGTTATTGTATCCAGATGCATTGTTATTTTGTTACATAATATCTTTGTGAGGAGTTTATATAGGTTGGACAGGCAAGTAATAGGTCTGTATTCTTTTGGGTCTTGAGTGTTTTCTGATTTTGGGATCATAATAGTCTTTCCCATACATATCTCTTTAGGAAGCTCTTCCGGATGGTCGATTAAACGTTGAGAATGTGTTGCTAAATGTCCGTGCAATGCCGAGAAATGTTTTAGCCAAAAGTTATGTAATTTATCTGTCCCAGGTGTTTTCCAGTTTTGCGTTGTTGCTATAGCTTTTTGAACATCTTCTTTCTCTATCTTTATATCAGCCATCTGTTCCAGTTCCTGGTTTCTATCTTCCTCCTCTGCTAACCAGTATTCGTCGGAATGGTTCACACCTTGTCCCCACATACTATTCCAGAATTTGCACATGTCTTCTTTTGCTGGCAGTCCATTATTTGAAATTTTTGTTTCTTCGTTGAGTCTCCTATAGAACTTTTTCTGGTCTTTTTCAAATAATCTCAAGTGCTCTTTACGTTTGTTAGATTCGCGATATCGTCTTATTTTTGTTCCCATGGTGGCTGCCTTTTGTTTTAAGCGGTCTAGGTACACTAGTGCTAAGGCTCTTCTGTCTGGGGCACGTGGTGGGATTTTTGCTTCTTTCAATAACAGTTTTTCAGCGTTATTATTATTATTATGTTATAAAACACAATGATCTCGCCAGTTGTCTTGACTATCTTCCATCTTAAAGGTGAGTTTATATGCATCCGTAATGCCTCGTCCGTTGTTCCGTCATTCAAATCCTATTTGAGTATAAGCTGTCATTTTTTAAATAAACCAATTAATTGCATAAAATCAACGATGGACGATGTAATACAAATGTAAACACACCCTAATTTAGTTCAAATAAAACGGTGCGTTTTTTTTTATTTTTTGACTGAAGAAGTAAAGCCGGCAAGTAAAACGAAGTGTAGACAGACGGGGCTTTACACCTCCGATTTCGAATATAGAAATCTGTATATAAATATTGTTGCTTACCTGTACTTATGAAATACCATGGCTATAATACAAGAATTTACACAAAATATGATTATGTACTCTGAAACGTAGAGCGCCCAGTCGTACGCAGGTACATTATCGAGGAACACATCGGGAAGGGGCCCGTACACGTCCCTGTCTGGAACCCGTTCGTGTACCAAACTCAGAGACGTCAGCGTGAGGATGAAGTTAAAGCACATTATTATGAAAGCTGAAACATAAGTGATATAATTAGTTTTTCGTACAGCTGGTTCCAAAAAAAATGAATACGACTCTTTACACATTTTTTTCGAACATTCGGGCAGTGTATATTCGTGTCAAGTATTTTGACATTTTAAGGTTATTGTGACATTGTATAAAACAACTTTGCTTTTGACAAAGTGGCAGATACATTTTTCAGAACGTCAACATGACATGCGTAGAGAAATGGGGGACTGGTATCATAGAATATACTGCCCGAAATAATAAAAATATGTTTTAAATCGTATTCAATTTTATTGGAACCAGCTGTACACCTTTGCAAATTATTGTGTCCCACTTTTGCCTTTTTAATTTTTTTTCAGTTAAAATATTCATTAAACAACAAATAATGTAGTATCAAAAATTGCATACAGCGTGTCCCAGGCTGAGCGTGCATTAGAAGTATCTAGAGAACTACAATATCAAGCTCGGATATTTTTTGCACATCATAGTTCCACATCGAGATCTGTCGATTAAAAATATTTTCAATATGGCGGCACTTCCAGGAATACCGGAAGTTAACAGCAACTTTCTTATTTTAAATGGGTGCCCCCATTTTTTATTACATACTTAAATTCGCTGTAAAATTTTATGAATTTTGATGTTAAACACTCTATACCTAACATTGACCGCTTTTGAGAAAAAAAATATTTAAAATTTTTAAACGAAAAAAACTGCCTGTCAAAAATATGTGTATAGCCTAAACGTCAAACTTAGTGATTACCACAGCCACTGTGCCATAAAGAGAAAACATGTGGCTATCTATTTCAAAAATTAAATTGTTCGAATGTCATCTAATAATGGCCGCAGCTGTCATTTTTCATCATTTCTTTCAAATGGAAACCCATTTGTTTTATTTCACTAGTGAAAAGACTTTTCAATTCGTTACTTTTTGACTACACATGTTCCTATACCTAAAAAATCGTTTTTAAGTTATTTAAGATTTAGTTTTAAAGTGTATATTTTTCTTGATTTTAACCAGTAGCCTATGACTTTAAACGTCAAGCGATGTAAAACAATAGATCTGGCCATATCATATTGTGACGCTTTGTTCAAAAAGCAGCATCATTTATCATTTCCGAGCCGACTTTGCGCTGTTTTTTTTTTCGATCATACGGAATATTATTAATAATATCAACTATCAGATATCACTAAAGAGCGAAAATACGAGACGTATTTTTATAAATACACTTTATAAACTCTCAAGCAGGCAGTATTTATAATATAGGAAATTCAAATGATTCGTTTTCTGACAGATGGAAATAAATTGTCTGACCGTTTGACATTTAATGTCAAAGGAAGCTAGATAAAATGAAGAAAAATATACGTTTTCAAATTAAATCTTAAATAACTTAAAAATTATTAGATTTATTTTAGGTATAGGAACATGTATAGTTAAAAAGTAACGAATTGAAAAACCTTTTCATCAGTGAAATAAAAAAGTGGGTTTCCATTTGAAAAAAATGATTTATGATTATTTTTTAATCGCTCAATTCCATGACAGCTACCGCCATTATTATATGACATTTGAACAATTTAATTTTGGTAATAGATAGCCACATGTCTTCTCTTTATGTCACAGTGGTTAACATTTAGTATTCTGTGGTAATCACCAATTTCAGGTACCTTTTTTCGTCCAAAAATTTTAAATATTTTTTTTCTCAAAAACGGTTAATGTTATGATATAGAGCGTTTAACATCAATAGTCATAGAAATTTACAGAGAATTTAAGTATGTAATAAAAAATAGGGGCACCCATTTAAAATAAGAAAGTTGCTGTCAACTTCCGGTATCTCTGGAAGTGCCGCCATATTGAACATATTTTTAATCGATAGATCTCGTTGCAAAACAATGATGTGCAAAAAATCTCCGACCTAGATTTTGTGGTTCTCTAGAAACTTCTAATGCACGCTCAGCCGGGGACAACCTGTATATTCCTAGTTTTTGTTATAAAGTACCATACGATAAAAAAAGGTTCATCAGAATGGCTTGGAAATGACAATCGCTGTCATTTTATACGTAAAATTATATGGGGATTATATTTGATTTTTTGTATAATCCACATTGCCTATACTATCACAAACCTTTACTCAACTTTTTGAATAATGATAATTGAGGTGCTCTTAAATCTGGATATATTTGATTTGATAATTTCTTCTCGTTAAAAAATATTTTAAGCTGCTCCAATGCAATAAATCATATTTATAAATTCGTCACATTAAAATTCATTCTTCAATTTATTAATTAAGAGGTCTTTTTACTTTGTTGTAGATAGATATGCAACTTTTAATGATAGATTCCTTCTAATGAAAGAAGAGCAAAAGTCAAATCTGTTATATTCTCCTCGTTTAAAAAAAAACACAGTTTTCTCATTAAATGTCGATTTCGAGTATATGTAAAGGAAGTGCTTATTAAAAGAAAAAGATCAAACAAAACTTTGTTCGATTATGATACAAAATAGAGGGTGTTTCATTTAAAATAGCTGAGAAAAATATAACATTTAGTTTTGAGTTATCTATCAAACAAGATTCCACGTTTTGGCGACTAAATTTTGAAGAAAACACTATTATACAGGATTCTGTATTAAAAAAAATTAAAATTCTTTGAATTCAGAATTTTGAGGGGCTTTACTATTTTTACTATTTAAAAACCACTCGGTATAGTATATGACAAATTTTTGAATGGAAATAAAATGGCAAATCCACTGAGCTAAAAAAATATATAGTAGGTATTCTTATTATATAGAAAATGTGTTTGAATCACCCTGTATGTTCACAAAAACATTTTCAAAAAGTGCGTTAGCATTGCTCTCATATTCTGAAGAAAAAATGAAATAAAAATCAAAAACCTAATATAAAACTCCTTCCCAAGCCTGGGTCACCCTGTATCTTACATATCCTCGTATTCTACAGTAAAGTTTGTCTATATTAATTTTCTAAACCGGGATCCCGAAATTCCAAATCGGGATCCCAGGATTCTAGTGTATGTTTGTCCCCGAAATCTCTATACCGGGTGCGTCTCAAAAGTGGCTCACCCCCTATAACTTTTTTATTTTTTCAGATAAAACAACGATATTTGGTATGTTAGTATATGACATAAATTGGGATTGATTGACGTATTCAATTGTTTTCGGTCACTTCCGGTTGCACCGGAAATGACTACAACTTTTGACTTTTAAATGGCACCCTCGGTATTTTTTTACTTTATTCGATAGAAAATGACACTCTGAATCGAATGACATATCATATGTCAGCTTTTGACATTTTGGCATATGGTTTGAAATTGTATCATGCGGTTCATAACGACAATTTGACTCAAAATACCAAGCGTGTGGTATCAAATTATTCGTAAATAAATGCTTTTTCCAAATATGCTAATGAGCCACCCTCGTTCCATTTGAAAAAATTGAGATATGATTAAAAATAAGATTTGGGCATCTTTTAACCGGCCAGAACCAGACACTAAAAACATTAGACTATCAAATCTATTTTTCCAAGGCTCCTTGATTAAAAATTGGTGTTTTTAATACAGCCATGGCACTCTAGATTGAAATTTAAAATGGAATTTGTTTTTGACTGACTATGTTAAAAATTGACATATGATATGTCATTCGATTCAGATTGTCATTTTCTACCGAATAAAGTAAAAAAATACCGACGGTGCTATTTACAAATCAAAAGTTGTAGTCATTTCCGGTGAAACCGGAAGTGACCGAAAACAATTGTATGTCAATCAATCCCAATTTATGTCATATACTAACATACCAAATCTCGGTGTTTTATCTGAAAAAATAAAAAAGTTATAGGGGGTGAGCCACTTTTGAGACGCACCTGGTATTAAATCCCGGGATCCCAAAAATCTCAAAAAATTTAAATGCCCAATCTAAAATGATTCGACTGTATACACTTTAGTCTTCAAAGATCATATTTTATTTATACTAAGCAGGACGTCAATATCTAAAAGTTATATTTCCGTGTTTGCTATTTTTTATTTTTTTTAACAGAATTGTATTTTTTACTTAATAAATATAAATATTACTTTGTTTTGTCTATTTTAATAAAGCTCTTTTCTTATTATCTTATTGATATATGTAGCTGCATTTTTGTTAAGTTTTTCTTGATATTAAATTTTTCATTCTGATAGTCAATCCCGGGATCCCGATCCCGAAAATTGGAAACCCTACACAAGCACTTTCTAATTAATTGTTTTATTTGAATTTAAAAATTTGTATACCCACCCAATATCGTTTTACAAGTTTCCTTTGGAAACCTAGGTTCCTCTCTGGAAACGGGTATGTCCAGCACCACCTCTCCATTACTTCTGGAAGGCTTCTCCATGATTTCATCGTCCTCGTCCACGTAGTACTCCGAACTATTGGTCCCATGAGAGTTCGTCCAATGGTCGCTGGTCTTGGACGGGTTGGGCAGTAAGGGCTGTCTTTGATACAAATCTCCTGTAAAAATACCAAACTTAGTCTTAGCCTCAGTGTTAAACATAGTATTCATCAAGTCTAAATAAGTCTCTATACTGTAGATAAATATAAAAAAAATATTTCGAACTTTATGCTACACTAGCTGATTGGTGGACGAACCTCGTACCACCAACAGTGATGTAAGAGTTTTTTGCCAATCTTGTAGTACAAATGACAGATTGACCAAATGATCTGCAATGATTGAGACCAATTGATTTGACAGCTGTTGTCATTTGTTCTCTATATTTTTGTTTATACCGTATGATCGAAAAAAAACGGCGTCCAGTTGGCTTGGAAATGACGATCGATGACATTTCCCATTTAATTTTACATATAAAATGACAGCGATCTTCATTTCATAGCCATCGTTGACGCCGTTTTTATTCGATCATACGGTATTTCTATTCATGTAGTTTTTCTGTACAGGGTGTTTTAATGACATGGTAATATCATAGAGGGTGATTTTTGGACCTATTCTAAGAGAAAACTTCATATGAATGTATGTCCTAAACATCTTAATTTCTGAGATACAGGGTTGTAAAATTTTCTAAAAAAACTTTTTTTCATAATAACTCTGAATTTATTATAGATACCTGTATGAAACTTGATACACGTCTTCTAGATATCAAAATACCTTTTTGGTGTACAAAGAATTTTATTTATTTCAACCAATGCCGTCCATACGGGATTTACATTGAATATTTTTGGAGAAAAAAAAATAGTATATCACTGACTTCTATTAAAATAAAAATTATTTTATAAATCTCCATTCATCCCTAAACATTTTTTAATTTTTTAAAAAATTAAAGTCACTTTACTTCAGGGTCAAATATCTGAGAAAATCTGATGCGGTGACTGTTGTATGGAAATCATTTCTACATCGGCTGTAAGGAAATTAAGAAATAAAACATTTTTTTTTTGTATACCAAATTAACCATTTTGACGCATGGAACGCGTGTATCAAATATAACATCCGAAATATTTTGAAAATTTTTTTTTTAACATTTGAACATTTTACCACCCTGTATCTGAAAAGTTAAGATGTTTAGGACATACACACATAAAAAGGCCCAAGAATCACCTCCTTAAATATTAGCATGTAATTAAGGCACACCCTGTATATTTCAATATCTTTCTAAATCTGAATATACTGTTTTCCACTATTTTCCGTTCAATTTCTATTCTATAATGTTAATCAGTCACCGATTTGCAGTCGACAACAAGTATTACAAAAAGCTATAAGTGTGCGAGCCATGTGCTATGAATTGCGGAAGATGATTTCCAAACCTAATTTATTTAAAAATTACTTTTCTGTATCATTTTTCCCTGATTGACGGGAAATGATTGACAGGGGACGAATGAAACAAATCATTGACACAGATTAACACATGTTTATCAGTAAGACGGAGGAACTAAATAAAACAGAGAGATGCGTTAGGTCCCATTAAATATCTTATGCGCATGTGTATGATGAATCGCTACAAACAAGCTGTACCACAGATTAAGTATTATTTCAATTGGGAATACATTTTTTACAAAAGGCTACCTAACCTACTGCCATTACTCGCTGACGAGTATTTGACACGCATCAGAAGATGGTCACGCAAGGCGTTTTCTTTCATGAGCTTCTTTCATGATAAGTTAATCTGTGTCCATAGATCATAAAAATCGGTCCAGCCGTTCTAGAGTTATAAATGGTGTAACTAACGCGATTTTCTTATATTTAGATTGAATCGTTTTAACCACACCAAGTTTTTTACTCACATTACTCACCAAATGAATTTTTGTACGATCATATATATATATATATATATATATATATATATATATATATATATATATATATATATATATATATATATATATATATATATATATATATATATATATATATATATATATATATATATATATATATATATATATATATATATATATATATATATATATATATATATATATATATATACTTTGAAAATTTATTATTCTTGAACCTTGTAATTAAATATTCTGTTTTTTTTTTTAATTCTTGGGATTTAGGTTCGGGAAAACTCTGATTAAGTTTTCATTTGGGTTTTCATATTTTTATTTCATTTTTAAAGGAAATAACCAAACGTTTCGGCCAACATTACAGCCTTCATCAGTGTAGCTAGTGTCTATAACAAAATACCAATTTCAAATTAACTTATCACAAAAATCTGTTAATTTTTTTTTACACATTATTTATACAAAATCACGAATACATAGTTAAAATTAAGAGTCAAGTAGTTAATGTATAAAAAACCTTAAGTAGCTAAGTGTGACAAAATTTATGTAATAAACACAATAATTATTTACAAAAATTATTATTTTTTTTTCATACTTAATTACCCGCTATTGAAAGTTAAAAATAAAATCTTACAACACTCACCAAAATCAAAAAAACAGTGCCGAACATAATCCAAAAATTACATAGAACAAATTCACAAACACACACAGCATAATGTTTACTATAATTAATAAAACTAATATCAACTTGTCAGAGGATGGCTACATATTTTTTTTTTTAAATGATTATTCGTAAGACCAAAACGATCCACGTATGTATATTGACTACGGCTGAAATCGCACTAAACCTAATTTATATTTCATTGGCCAATAAACTGTAAAAACACTATTCTTTTTATGGTTTCCAAAATATTACTTCTTAATATACATGATTTTTCTTATATAAAACAGGGAGAAAACAAATAAACAAATTAATTTAACAAACTAAAATACACTTGATTCAAGTTTTTTATGTCAGTTCTATCATTCATAGATTCAGTTTATATATATATATATATATATATATAAATGTGCCCCCTTTATTTCTATACTTAAAAGTACATTACTATTCTCATTAATTTATAGATAAAAAAATCAATTATTTTAGAGTTAGCGGTGTGTATAGCTATTATAAAATCATTTGTAGACAATTGGACTACATTTTGTTAGATTTTGGAACTGCAAGATATAAAATAATAAAATATTTTTTTAATGCCTGTACGAGCCCTAACAACTATATGTTGGGACAAGGTCTTTTTTGCAATAAAAATAGTAATTTGTTAAAACGACTCAATTTATTTTGTTTATTATTCTAAATTCAAACATTACAATATGATTTAGACAATTTTACTATGTTTTTATAACTTTGCAAACAAATCACTTTTGATAATAGCTTATTTTGTCAAAATCAAGCCAAATTTGCTGACAACTATATATTGGGACAGCACAAGAAATTTGTTTAATACGGAGTTACATCACTTTTCGTCTTAACAACTGCCTGAACTCTAATGGCATTGTATTTACCAAAGATTGGCATATTTGAGGAGAAAAATTATCCCAAATTTCCTGCAGTTTTGTCCGCAAATCACAAATTGTTCGTTCAGGGTGGTTTCTTAAATATTGCTTCATTTTATGCCACACAGTTTATACAACATTGAGGTCCGGACTACTTGCAGGATGGGATAGAACTTTTATATTATTATTACCGAACCATTTTTTAGCTGATTTTGCTGAATGGCACGATGCTCCATCTTGTTGGAAAATATAGTCTTCGTTTGGAAACAATTCTTCAGCACTAGGCAAAAGTAAGGTCTCAAGTATATGTTGATATTTTTGGGCGTTAACAGTGCCATCTATAAAATTTAATTTGCCCAAACCTGTTGCTGACATGCAACCCCAAACCATAATCCCCTTAGGACATTTAACAACCCTCTTTAAACAATCTTTATCAAAGGCTTCTGCTTTATTTCGTATTATTCGTTTTCGATGATCTCCAACGCAAACATCAAATTTAAACTCATCGCTAAATATTACCTTATTCCAATCATTTTGTGTCCACGATAATTTAGATTTTGCCCAATTGTAGCGATTTTTCTTTGGCCTAAATAAGAATTTGTATCAATAATCTTAAGGTAATTGATTATCCACACAAAATAAAGTTTACCTTGTAAAACACCCAGACCGCATTTATGGATATATTTTCGGCAACATTCTCTTGATATATTTAAACCAGTTACAGTATTCCATTAAACTGTTACTTCGCGAAGAGTACTTCTTCCCGCAGACTTGTAAATTTTTTCTAAATTTCGTAAATCTCTCTGAGATACAACTTTTCGCCTTCCCGAACTTTTACCTCTATCGTCTGCATTGGCAGATTCGCAGTATTTTTTATTATATTAAAGACCGTGGTTTTTGGAATACTTAAATCATCAGAAATTTTTCGAATTATTTTTCCCGTACTGTATTGACGAATGATAATTTCGCGCAGTTTTTGATTTGTAGCTTTTCCACGGACCATTACTTTGAATTAAATTAACAAAATTGAAAATTAAAAAAATTAAAATTACTTACAGTAAATCTCACTACTCAAAGTATCGAGTCACTTACAAGCTGTCAATACTGAAGTAAACAGTTTGCGACATTTGTGACGTTTATAGCAAAGCCGCCTATGATGATATTAATTATTGAAAAATACTTGTCCCAACATTTAGTTGTCAGCAAATTTGTCCTTTTATGAACAAAATCCGCTACTGTAAATATGGATTGATTTACAAATCCATAAAAATATTGTCAAGTTGTTTAGGATATATGGCTATGTTTATATTTAAAAAATTAAACATATATTTTTCAGTCATTTTGAAAAACCAGGGTAACAATTCCAAAATATGACCTTGTCCCAACATATAGTTGTTAGTTGAATACGAGTATGCAAAAATGATACGGTATACTTATGTATAATGTATTCAAAGTACATAGTTATGTTGCATACAAATTAAAAGCACCTATAAGTAAAAGACTGGCAGAATCTGACACGTGGTTAAATTTTATTAAGGAAAGAATTGTAAACTTGATTAGGCTCATTTGGCCTAAATAAAACTAACTAAAATTTATAACATTCGCACGTTCAATTTTATCTATTTCGTAACTTCCTTTGTATTATCACAAAATAACACAATGTGTCAAAAACCAACAACAAAAATAAATCCTAGGTATATGGGTATTTCGCCACTGCACTGCAAGAAATTCTACAAAATAAAATAGTTATTTTTTACAGTCATATTTGTTTTGTAGATTTTCTTGCAGTGCAGTGGCGAAATACCCATATAGGATTTTTTGGAAAGATGAATCCGCCGCATAGTTTTTTAACAAAAATAAATTATACACACAGTACATCAGAGAAAGTTTGACAGTAATTTATTTTCATTACAAAACAAACTATTTTTATATATATTCGATACCAATTAAACTTTTAGTTATATAATCGAGGGCGCGATTTTTAAATTCATTGTTGCCAACCATGGTCATATTTGGCGCCGGGCTGACTAACTAGAATTTAAATTTCCCTCTGTAAGTGTACAAGATAGTTTAATAAGGTTTAATAGTAACTCATTGCAACTTCATTAGAATATTTGGACGGGAAAGCGGTAGTAATGGCCCTTTATGTCCCTTAAGTAAATAATAACTGTTTATATATTTGTAATTTATTTATGTTCGTTGGCAAAAAAATTTGATTAAAAGAAAATAGCAAAATAAAAACACTAAATCACCACAATACACCAAAACACTTTTACACTGGACACGCGTTTCGCTAACCATGTTAGCATCATCAGCAGATGATTATAAACTCAAAAAACGAAGCGAAATACGCGTCCAGTGTAAAAGTCAAAGTTTTGATGTATTGTGGTGATTTAGTGTTTTTATTTTGCTGTGTAACACCAAAGGTTCCATCCCTCAACTGTAATAAAAGAAAATATGTAAAAGTGGGCAACGCTGTGCCGGTCAAGTTTACTCACGTGACTAAAAGTTTATTGATATTACTTATACATTATTTGAACTACCGTATGATCGAAAAAAAATGGCGTCCAGTTTAGGCCTGTTCCAAACACTGGAACACCGTTTTAACACCGGTGTTGGGCTGACACTGGTGGCCAAATATAGGCTATCCGGTGTTCCGGTGTCGGCACCGACACCGGTATTGACACCGACAGCGGTGGTCATTTCGATACCGGTGTTTATCTCGACACCGGTGTTGGTCTGGACACCGGTGTTCATCTCGATACCGGTTTTGGCTACGACACCGCTTTTGATATCGATACCGGTGTTTGGTAAACGGGTTAAAGAAGAAATAATGTTAATTAATATATTCAAAATAAACCTGATAATAATAATGTCGTATCGGTGCTTATTTTTATCGTTTATTAAAGTGCACCGACTTTAACTTAAAGCTTTAAAATTTAAATATAATTTTTTGCCAGACTAATCACTAAAATAAAGTGAAAGCATCAAATAAACAACTATAAAATAAAAAATTGTTTAATCAAAAACAAATAGAAAACAAAACAAAACATAAAGAAACAAAAATTCGTAGCTGTAAAATAAACTAAAAAATATTACATTAAAAAAACTAAAAAACCAAACGGCACCATCGACACCGACACCGGTGTTCATCGCGATACCGGTGTTGAGATAAACATCGATGTTGAGATAAACACCGGTCTCGAGGTAAACACCGGCGTTGAGATAAACACCGGTGTCAAGATAAACACCAGTGTTGTAGATGAACACCAGTGTTGTAGATGAACACCGGTGTCGAGATAAACACCGGTGCTGAAATGAACACCGGTGTTGACACCGGTATACCGCCTGAAACACCGGTGGTTATCAACACCTAACACCGGTGTTCAAATCTCAACACCGAACAGGTCTAGTCCAGTTGGCTTGGAAATGACGATCGACGACATTTCCCATATAATTTTACATATAAAATGACAGCGATATTCATTTCATAGCCATCGTTGACGCCGTTTTTATTCGATCTTACGGAATAATGTATACTAACTATATTTGTATATGGTATATACAAACGCTAGTTTAGTGCGAAAAATAACAAATATAATTTTTATGATATTTAAAGACAACTTTGCATCACAAAACAAATATACTGAAGATTTGTTTGTACAATAATGTCAGTAAATTCTAATAGAAAAAAAGTATGCCATTGTTCAAAAGGAATCTTATCTGCTTTTTGTTTTCAACTGATGCTGCATGAGATTTATATGTACAGTGATAAATATGTCTTTAAAAATACTTTTTTGAAAATTAAAGAAATATCTGGTTAGGTGATTGATATTATCCATAATATATTATCTTTGAAGACAGTATCCATGTACACAATACAATATGAAAGATTTTTATCATCTAAGAATTTTAGTTAAGTAAAAGTAAAGGTAACAGTAAAAATAAAAGTAGTAAAAGTTTAGTTATCTTATTATTTATTAAAGGCACCCATTAAAGGTGCATAAAAAGTAGAAATATATACTATTTTAGTATAGCACTTGCGCATAAATATTAAAAAGAAGAAGACTTACTTTTTTTTCGATACTTTATACCTATTTCGTAATTCGTTTTTTAATTGCTGTGCATTTTACAGGCACCAATCCACTCTTTTATTTGAAAATATTAGACATTTGTTAAAAACTGCCATTAAACCATCAGTCACTATATACATAAACTACTTCAACGTCACTTTTAATTTTCTCGTTTTCAAATTATGTTAGAAAAATACATGTTTTATCTGGTATGCATCGCACTGAGAACATCGGTACCGTTAGAGTGACTGAGCGCCACAAAATTTTAATACTTTATAATAAACGAATTCAGAAGGTTATACAAAATTAATACGTACGAAGGTAATGTGAAAAACTATTGTTATGTTTATTTCGATCTGAGCTGTCGTTAAATATTTTTTTTGAAAAAGGCAATGGGCCTAAAGCAAATCAGAAAATAATTGGATATTGGCGATTTCCAATTTTTGCAACTATTGATTTGTGCCATGAAATCCCCCATAAGGTTGCGTATCTTCTTATTTATTCAATCAACGATGTGATCTAGTTATGCTAAATTTAATACAGTAGTCCCTAATATCTTCTGATATTAGTATTTTTCCATATTGAAACAAGTTTTGTGCATAATATTTCAACGTGAAATATTCAAATATTTTTTAATAAGCCCAGTGAGATATTTCGAATATTAATAAATTGAACAGGAAATAAATGAACTATGTGTGAATGAAACCACCAGCAGCTTTAAGAACACTATTAATTTACTTGTTTTCTGACATAATTAGATAAGAGAATTATAACTTATTATTATGCTGGAGGCTTCATTTTAATATGAAAGTATTACAATTTTTAACTTTTGTGGTTTAACAATGTACTTATTTATATTTTTAGGTAATTTACCACCATAACAATAATTGTTATAAATATTAGACGTTCAGTTTATTCAAATGCCATTAAACTAGAAAGGCGATCTGTTAACTATTGGACCAATTGAGAATTGTAGCTTGATTTAAAATCATAATTGTAGATTTACAGTGTAGTCATGGACATAAGGGCTGACAAACCGCAGTTGGGTGATAATTATAGGGGTTCAAATTCAATGTAAATTTTCTAAAGTAATAAATCTAAAATGGTGGATGAGGGCATTGATTATGGCCTCGGTTTGAAAAATCAAATTCGGGGCTGTAACTGTCGTAGATTTCAGCTAATATGAAATTTGTGGATGATTTAACTAAGTTTTGTTTATAGATCAGTCGTGAGAAAACTAACATGAACACAAGTAAAGACAAGAGAATAGGTAACTTAAATCTCACATCAAACAACATAAACCAACTTAACTGAATTTGAAACGAAAGCCCTAAAATATTGAATTAAAAATGCAAATATATATTAAAACATAAGATAATAAATATTATAGGAACTTCAAAAGAGAAATGAAGCAGAAACAATAAGAAATAGCCTCATTACTAATTTAGAAGAGTTTGATTTCGACCGCTAGAAAGTATCAAAAGTCTTTCGCACGTAACAAAAAATATGTTTTTAATTATTATTACCGAGTTCCGAAAATACCGAAAGAACCGGGAATTAATAACTTCGAGTCCCGGTTTTTTGATATCTTAAAATATCCGGAAATTCCGGTTCTGAACCCTAGTTCAAATAATAGTGAGAATTCACTCATTTCTTACAATTTATTATTAAATTTGTGGATGACATAAGATATAACTAAGTTTTGTTTATAGAATTCAACTGATCATAAAGCAACTAGTTCGTTCCTACGGCTCGTTCGTTCAAATAATAGCGAGAATTTATTCATTCCTTACAGTACGGTTGGTTACTACGGCTCGTTCGTTCAGTTGACCCGTGACCAGCATGGATCCATAAAATTTGAACGAACGAGTCGTAAGAATTGAATCGCATCACAATGCGATTCTTTCGTTCAAAGAATCGTGATAATTGATTTATTGCTTACAATACGGTTCACTTAAAAAATAAATATCGGAATTTATACTATGAGCATGGGTAGCCAAACGTTTGTAATATAGGTAACATCAATGATATAAATTTAGATAATTAATTTAGTAAAAAAATATATTATATCGTACATAGAAATCTATTATACCAATTTTATATAATATATAATAAAATAAACTATAATTTAGCTGTCTTCATTATTACAAAGAAGTGAGAAGTGAAAAAAACTATTTTAACTGTCATTCGCAAAATGCGTTTGCAGTTTGTTCAAATAAACGAGTCGTAAGAGTCGACTCATTATACGAAATCGAATCACGTGATTCGATTCACTAAAGAGAACCGTATTGCGCATCATTACTTATAAGCAGACGATTAACATTACGGAACTTCGTTTTAATCATCTGCTGATGATGACATGATTAGCGAAACGCGCATCCATAATTTAAAGTAAAGTGTTTTGGTGTATAATATTGTGAATTAGTATTTTATTTTGCTGCTGCAATGCCAAAGGTTCCAACATTAACTGTACTATTAATATCCGTTAAGTTATGGAGTTTTAAACAATTTTCTTCCACAACCGCAAATATCGATAGCGGAGACTTCTTATAAATAATAATAATAGGAAACCTAATAACAATTTCTAGTTTCATATTTAAAAAGACATCGCACGTCAATGGAGGGACATAGAGACGCGCCACGTTGCCAGCTACCTACCTTGTGTCATTTTGGCGCCGTTCGACGTGTTGGGGGTGGCGTCCGCGTCGTCCAAAGGCGGCAACAGTGCCGATCGCCCAACTAGGCTTGCGCCGTGATGGGCCGGGTGCGTGTTGTGTCCGTCGGATGTCGGGTGTATGCTGCCATAGTCGACGAACTTGGGCTCCAAGACCATTCTGCAACGGAAAAAAAAGGCACATGTAGAATAAACTGTATCTGATTAAGTTAATTCGGTTCAATTAAAGATGGGAAGAAGGACCGGGAGACTAGACATTTAAAGTGAGATAGTCGCTGTAATATAGTATAGTGTTTAAATATTCCTTCTATTTGTTGGCATTTTATAGCAGAGACATAGTATCATAGTGAAGATGAACATTTATTTTCAGTTTTGGAAATCAACAATTGTTGGTGCAGGGGAAACACTTGATAAGCGTCAACTGGTCCCTACAAAATGTATAAATTCTGCAGGGCAATAAGTTGTTAAATCGTAGGACATGCCTAGTAAAATATAGAATACACAGAAACAACCTGATAACCACCAGCCGTCCAGTGCTCTCCTGTAAAATTAGTAAAATGGCACTTATCACGTTTTTCCCCTGGACCCTTCAATAATGATGGTGTATTAAAAATAATAAATATGAGTTCCAGCAATTGCACTGTTCTAATATGTATATCATTAATTTCGTTTAATATTAACAATTTCTGAAGAATGCAGATATCTAATCTTTATTATTACTATTACACTATGGATATGGATACGCCGCGTTGCGCCGTTGTAGAAAGACTATTTTCTATTTTAAACTATAAAAATAAAAATAAATTAAAAAATAGACATTTTAATGCTAGTTATTTAGTAAAAAATACACGCGCTTTTCAAGACACTTGACGAACAATTAACCCATTAGAAAAAATGTCAGTATGCTGTTTTTAGTGCGTAGCAACATATTATTTGTAATTGTACAATTATTTACCATTTGTCAATTTATATATCTTCTTTTTTATTGAAGATTTTCGATAGTACTATAGTTTAGGGTACAAACATGGTGGGGCATCTCGATGCGAAGCTCGCCGCGATGCATCCTACGCACATGTGATAACAAACTAATCGAACCACTGCCACTACATTCGATAATTATAAAAAAATGTATTGCATAACTATAAAAAAATCTTATCAAAGAATTATAAACCTACAATAATAAATTTAAATTTTATGTGGTAGTAAAGTTTAGCCGAAAGTTTATTTATAAGTGTTACTGAATGGGTCCCTTGCGCGCGTCGGGTAAAATATAACCATTTATCATTACACATAATTATTAATACATTTTTATTCAAAATATATAAAATGTTAAGTCGGTTTGTACAAATTCCATTTGGAAAGTATTTCAATCATTTATTGAAATTTGAAATCGCGTGCTTGGCGCGCATAAACGACGAATTTAGGAAGTAAAATATTTATAGTTTCATTTCTGTTGTGTTTTATTTATTCATGTGCAATATTATATTTCATTAGTAATTACTGCTAACGGGGGGTTATCGCTTGACGTCATTTGTAAAAGTGAAATAAATACATCTCAACATTTACAATAAAGAGTACAAAATGTATTCGGGACTATTAGAAGAAGATCTGTTCAAAGAGCTATAAATGAAATTGAACGAAAAATAAATTTGTGCAATAGGAAGGGTGGTAACCCCTTCGAACATGTATAAACTAGTTTGTAGAAGTTAATTTACAATAACTACGATTAGTATTATGCATATTATTATCGTGCACTGAGATTTCAAATTCACAATAAAAAAAGTTAAAAAATAATATCTTTAAATTTCTGGCTTGGATATTATTTATTTGAATCTTTCAATTGGCTCGATTTTTCTTATTCAATGTTAATTAGCGCTGATCAATACTGTTGCGATGAATAAATTCAAATTCAATAATTTAAATAAACAGAGTCGGACTTGAAATTATTTTTAATAATATTTAAATAGTTTTGTTGTTATTAAGGTACCCAAAACAAAAAAAAAAGTATAAAGTGTGGCATATCATTGTACTTAGGCGACCGAGTTCTTTCAAAATCTGAAATAAAAAATGCAGGTCCGTATTTAAAAAAATTAAGTTGGCCACTGTATGTCACAAATTATCAGCTAGTTTGAAAATTTAATCAGATAGCCCTATGAGAATGTGTAATTCGTTTTTTGATTTTTTAAAAAGTAACGACAGGAAAAAAATAAATTGATTATCAAAAAAATCCGTTTTTTTCCAAAAAACTCAGCAGTCCTTGAAATGTTTAAACCTTTCTTGATGCCATCTTGGTGAACATTCCAAGGCGGAACCTTGCCCCAATTTAAACATCTTCGTATCTATTACAGTTTACGAGATACCAATGCTTGTACCCCGAATTTGTAGCACTTCGTATACCTTTTTGGTCTATGTGGGAACACAATGTCAGCATTATTTTTTTTAAATTTTCAAAGTCAAATGATTCGTCATTTCAAAGTGGTAAATAGAAAATATAGTTCATTTGTACAAATTGTATGTACAGATCTACCATCCCTTAAGAAACTTGCACTGATTTAAGAGACACACACGTATCTACTCTTTAATAAAGAGAGTTTATAATGCTTAAATTTTTATAATAATTTCATAATTATTGTTCCATTTCATTGATCACGGTCAAAAATGAGGACAATTTTGTACAATGTGTTCTAAATCCAAATATTTGAAGACTTGATTAAATAATGTTCTAAGTGCGAAAATCATTATTTTGAGATAAACAATATCTTTTGTTCCATAACTAACGAACAAGAACGGGCAGTATCTATGCTGAGAATTTTTTCCAATACAATTTAATAGCCGTGGCACTTAGCGCTTTATGTTGTTGGTTATGGAACTTTTATGTTATGGATATTTTACAAATAAAACATGAAGAAACCGATTTAATTCATGTCTTCACATTTATTTGTTTTTTAGATATTATAATCAGTTCAAATGTCATTGCTACTTATTACGTAAATTTAAATAAAGTGCATAAAGGACTAATTAAAAATATAAACAAACTATAAGATTTAGTTAAAATTTAACGGTTATAACATAAACATTTGCATTCCTGGGCAATAAAGACTCAATTTATGTGTATATAAATATGTTTGTCTATATGTAATGTGCACTGAGAGTCTGTAAACATAATTATTAAGTACATCTTAACAACCTCATACTTTACTTTACTTACTCTCTTGTTTGTATGCCCAAATTAAAATTAAGGAAAGTTTTTATTCTTTGTCAGTTTTTAACACAGCACGTCGACACAATTATAAACAGAAAATTTATTTATCCGACAAGATATTTACGGTGCATTGTTCTTAAAATTCTTCAGTCATCATGCCTATTATTATTAAACGTTGTTATTTCGAGAAATTGTATACTTGGAAATGAACATCGATGACACATTCCCCATATAATTTTACATATAAAATGACAGCGATCTTCATTTCATAGCCATCGCTGACGCCGTTTTTTTTTCGGTCATATTGTATCTTGGAAGTTGACAATTGCTCATTTAGATAGGTGCCCAAAACTAAATGAGCTAATTGTCAACGCTAGATTTCTTATTGCAAATCATAGATTGATGTTGGTAATTTACAGCTAGTGATGAGCAAATGCAAAACCAAGACTCACTTGCTTTGGTATTGCAGATCAAATGCCAGTCTTGGTTTTGCTTTTTGTTCAAGACCAAGACCAAATCAAGACCCCAAGACCCCAACACCGGTCTTGCTCATAACTACTTACAACCTGGACCACAAAAGACGATGCACCACCCGGTATGTAAAATTATATGGTAAATGATATTGATAGTCGTTCGAAGTCAACTTGACGCCGTTTTATTTCGATCATGCTGTACATTCTTTAGTCTATGCAAAAATGATAATAAAATAATATTTACCATGAAGGATTAATAAATATTCACCACAAAAGATATGTTGCTATCGAAAATAGATTTCATTCTGAATTTGGTAAACTTCACTTCTAACCACTGAAACCCGAAAAAAATCAACAAGTTGTTTGCCGGCTGTTTGGGTAATTTTTTATTAAACTACCTCGGCCATTACGCTACACCAATTATCGTTTTTTCATCCGTACAAATGATACGTTTGGCTTGACCTTCGCTCGTCATTTACCATTTGCTTATTTGTCTGTATTATTCGGAGACCTTGATTAGAAATCGTAGTACAATGTGACGTGGTGGCTGTTCGTAATCGACTAAATTGATTTGGGTTAATATTAATAACCAAAGTCGATATGCAGTAATTGTCTCTAAGCTAGTATATAGCGGGTGGAAAAGGAAACCGGGTATTTCACCACTCACTTCTACTTGTAAACAAGTTTGTCTAATCCACTAAAAAATTAAGAATATGGTATCATCTACACGAAAACTAATAGATATATACTTTTTATTCCCGTCAAATATATACAAATGTATTGTTGACTTTCAATGTCAATTTCTCCATGATTGAGGAATGAATCCAACTGTCTATTGGTTCCATTCCAAATTATAAGTGTATCGTCAATATATCGAAGCGAGATTTTGGGTTTGACGACTGTGGTACTAATGGCATTGGTCTCAAACCATTCCATATATTCGCTCGAACCCATCGGTAAACCATCTCAATCCACAGAGAAACTTAATCAGATTTACTAAAAAAACTTTCTGTCTACCGTTTCTGGATGTTCTTATGTCAGTAGAAACGCCAACCCACACATACGAGACAGTATTTAACCTCTCATTCTGAAGCAACCAAAATAGGTATAGTTAAAACATTGAAAATTGATCATGACTTTGAAAAATTACTACACTTGCGTGCATAGAAATCGGCCCAAGGCAAACTTTTGAAGTTAACTATTTATTTTTTTAAAAAGAAGAAAGAATTTATTGTGTGTTGGAACGCCTCCGCAGCGGTTTTTCGGTAGTAACGCTTCAAATTGTAAGCTACTGCCTAATCAGGCTGCAAATGGCGCCTTTGTGCCTCGTTTGCTTCTCCTTTTTCTTTTTTCAGGATCGCTAGTTCATCGTTGCTGATTCCTTCCGTATTGATGAAGCCGGAAGGCAGAAACACTGAGTGTCTACGGGTAGTCATGTTTTAGTCATGTCTCATGACTAATCTTTCTGTGGACTTGCCCAATAAATTCTTTCTTCTTTTTATTATAGTCTCCACGATAACATCCTTTGTTTATTGTTTTCTCTGGGCCAAGGTGATAGCGGCGAGGTGTGTTGGAACGCCTCCGCAGCGGTTTTTCGGTAGTAACGCTTCAAATTGTAAGCTACTGTCTAACCAGGCTGCAAATGGTGCCTTTGTGCCTCGTTTGCTTCTCCTTTTTCTTTTTTCAGGATCGCTAGTTCATCGTTGCTGATTCCTCCCGTATTGATGAAGCCGGAAGGCAGAAACACTGAGTGTCTACGGGTAGTCATGTTTTAGTCATGTCTCATGACTAATCTTTCTGTGGACTTGCCCAATAAATTCTTTCTTCTTTTTATTATAGTCTCCACGATAACATCCTTTGTTTATTGTTTTCTCTGGGCCAAGGTGATAGCGGCGAGGTGTGTTGGAACGCCTCCGCAGCGGTTTTTCGGTAGTAACGCTTCAAATTGTAAGCTACTGCCTAACCAGGCTGCAAATGGCGCCTTTGTGCCTCGTTTGCTTCTCCTTTTTCTTTTTTCAGGATCGCTAGTTCATCGTTGCTGATTCCTCCCGTATTGATGAAGCCGGAAGGCAGAAACACTAAGTGTCTACGGGTAGTCATGTTTTAGTCATGTCTCATGACTAATCTTTCTGTGGACTTGCCCAATAAATTCTTTCTTCTTTTTATTATAGTCTCCATGATAACATCCTTTGTTTATTATTTTTTAAAATATATTTGTCAGATTAAGAAAAAATATATACTGTTTGAAAGACAATTTTATATTCTTCGAAGAGTTTAGAGATATTAATTTGTATTTCGGTTTCTTTGGATTAAAATTATTAAATTAATGCATGAAACAAATTATCGTTTTTTATTACTAGGATGTATGCCATTATTTATTTATTTATTGACAATTAACTAAAATAAATTTTCAATAATGGGTATGACCTTTGGTATGACCCCCTCTTGCTCTTACAACATCTCTCATACAGTTTGGCATAGATTCAATCGAGTTTGATATTGTTGCTTGCGGTATGTTAAGCCACTTTTCTTATACTGCAACAATGAGCTCTGGGATAGAGGTTGGGGCTCTTTGTCTAGCACGAATCCTTCGTTTTAGCTCATCAAAGTAACAGTAAAGTAGTAATTGCAATATTTGATAAGTTTTTTATTCTTATTGTTACCACAACACAAATGCCTTTCATTTGTTTACCCGTTGCTACGCATATAAACGATAAGTACTTTGGATAAATTTATACTCATATTAAAGCATGTTAAATTGTCTTTGAAACAGCTCATATTTTTTTCTTGCTCTGATAAATAGATTCTAAAAGACACAGTTAAAGTTAAAAGTTTACAGTGGGCCGATTTCTATGCACGCAAGTTTATATGCAGTGGCCAAGAATCTCTTAATTCTGAACTGGGTAATATTAAAACGGATTTGCTTTAGAATGGTTACTCTGCGAAGTCTCTTGACAAGATTATATCTAATTGCAAGATTGACTTATTGGTGCGCCAGCCTGTCTCTCTCTCGATAATAAATAATCTCTCTCTGACGATTCCATATTTGAAAGAAACCTCAGCAAATATCAGGCAAATAGCCAAGCAGAATAAAATTAAATCTGTTTTTAAGTCTAGGACTACTCTAAGAAGTGTCTTAACAAAAACAAAACCGGGATCATCAAAACAAGAGAGAGAGTGCAACTCCAGGTATCTTGTGAGTCGTATATTGAAAGACAAAACGTCCTCGGAATGTTCGACGTAACGAACATAAAAAAAACATACGGTGTTGAAAAGGGGTGAAACAATGAAATCAGGTATTGCAGACAGACCATGTGTGGTCAAGAGTAATATTTAAAGAAACCGTAAGTTTTTACAATATGGCAACCACTTAAAAGGCACCTATGCGGATATACTCAGTGGACAAACTTACGCTTGACTGCATCCAACTTTTTCACGGGCGAATAATTTGCTCTAGAATATATAAGCTCAGTAGATTTAGGATTTAAATTAGTTCATATTAAATGGTAACGGTCGGTGATACATTTGTGAAAAAACGTTGTTTAAGTAAAAATAAATAGACATAAAGACAACGTAACTCCCAAATTCTTTAAGTTTCAAAGTAGATTTAGTAACATACGATTAACTCATTCTCATATTTTTTCAAACGCTGATCATTTTAACCGAAAAATATTTAAAGAAATGTATGCTTAGAATTTATTTTTATTCCATGGCACAAGATTCAGTCATTCACTCTTGTATACTTGAAAATTATTATGAAATCTAAAATCCTCCTTTTTATTATAATGTAAGAACCATCAAAATTTACAATAGTACTCCGTACTCGACTCCCTATTAAACTCAATTTTCATCAATATAGTATATATATACAGGGTTAGTCTTAAATAAGTGCAAATATTTTTAGGGGTAGGATATTTAGACCCTAGAAACACGATGAGGTTTTTTCGCGAAAAAAATTGAAAATTTGGATTTTTTTTTCGAAATTTTAGTTTTTAGTTAAAATCAAAATTTCTTGATAATATGGCACTATATGTAGTAAGTAGATTAAATTTACAAGAAAGAAAACCGAGAAAAGATCCAGTGGTTCTCAAAATTTAAGTAAAAAATCATTTTTTTTTGGAAATTTTTAAAGTAAAATAACTAGGTAATTTTGGGCTTATTTGAAAACCGGTAAAGAGAAAATATGTTTCTTTTATCGAGATCTACCAACCCTGAAAATATTTGCACTTATTTAAGACTCACCCTGTATAGGATGTATATTGTTTTATTAAACAAGAATAAGAAAAATCACTGGATTACGTACTTTGAATTAATCATCAACAATTCCTTCGCCATTTGTTATAAATCGCTGCCTATTAATTTTCTGTAAACAACTTTAAACTAGCTTTATCGTAAGTCAAGGAAATATTTATTAGTGTTTATTCGATCAGCCTATGTACTGGTTGGAGCAATATAAATTGAATATTATAAAGAGTTATAACGTTTATTAATGTTTCAACTGATGTTGAAAAGAAGAAGAAAACATGTCGGGATGAAAATTAATAGTATAATCAATATTCTTTAATTTGTAAATAGAAGCATTTAATATTAAATAGAAACAATACTAACACAGAATAATCTATGTTGTTAGTGTTATGTTGATTTCTACCGCAAAATTAACAAAGAGTTAGTATTATTTTGCTAATAAGTGGGTGATATTTTTAAAATAGTAAATACCGAGATAAATACCTATGATATTAATTCTCTTAACTTGTTGAGTTTTTGATTGTTTGAGTACCAAGTATTCTTTAATAGTTTTTTCCCACTTTCCACTATATGCACATTAAGTAACTACATGTAAAGGTCAGACAATTACGAGATTATGATTACCAAAAGTCGGTACTAGGTATACAAACAATAGTATTACTTAATCTAATTTTTCCTACAATCCATTTCTATATTGTGGTCTTCCAATATACTACTTCCGATATTGAATCCTTTTCATAAAGTTTAATATCTTGGAGACTGAATCTTCCATATAACTCTCTTGCTAACTCTCACTTGCCAATAGCTTATCAATATCTAGTACCAAGAATCTCACCGTGCCAAAATCTCACCAAAATTTGCCATTATTTGTTCACTGTGTATTACTTAACAACCAGTAAAGTAGACAATTCATATGAGAAGTCCCTGGACAAAATTATATCGAATTGTAAAACTGACTCATTGCATTGGTACACCAGGCCGAAGAATATGTTCTCTTGCTAGTCAAAAAAATATAACATTAAAACTGTGTGCAAATCTAGAAAGACTCTAAGAAGAATCGTAACAAAAACAAGACCGGAAACAGCGAAACAAGAGAATGTAGAATATTTAGGAGGGGAGTTAATCACCGCGACCTTACAGATATATTGTGTGTTCCCCTTTCTTGAGTTATAACGAGTTATATCTCATCATACAGTCTCAGGGCTTTAACAAAAGCCAGTATCGATAAGATAACGGTCAGATGTATCACTGGTGTAAGTCAAAATAAATACATACATACCAACATACCAAACCAAACATACTGCCATTACTCGCTGACGAGTATTTGACACGCATCAAAAGATGGCCACACAAGGCGTTACCTTTCATGAGCTTTTCCGTGACTGAAAAGCCCGATACGAGATGTTATCTGCCTACCGCACTCCGGACATTCAAAAACCTCATTGCTTTGTTGCCTCTTTACTTTTTGGTTGTCGCTGTTAACTGAGTTTACAATAATTCTTCTCCATTGAGTTATATTTTGAACTGCTTCTTCCCACTCATTCTGAATGTTAATCCCCTTTAAGTTTTCGTGGAAAACATCCTTGTACCTTTTGAGTTGTCCACCCGGCCTCCTCTTACCCTCTACAAGCTCACCGTAAAGCAGAGATTTTGGTATGCGGTTTTCTTGCATTCTGCATATGTGACCAGCCCATCTTAAGCGGGATTTTGTAACCATGACCTCAATACTCTCGCAGTTAGCTTTTTCAGGGACCGATATGTTTGAGACACGATGGAACCATCGGATTCTTTAGAGTTGTCTAAGGTGCCTCTGTTGCAACTTGTTTAATGCGTTCATGTGTCGGCGGTACGGCACCCAGGTTTCGCTCCCATATAACATGGTAGGGATTATAATTACTCGGTACACTGCAAGTTTCGTTTTTGTACTCAAGTCATGATTGTAGAAGATCCTGTCTTTTAATTTCCAGAATGCTCTTGAGGCGCTGCTAATCCTGTGCTGAATTTCAGAATCAATATTGGCCTTTTCCGAAATCAAACTGCCGAGGTAATTGAATTCCGCCACATATTCCAATAGTTCTTCTCCGATTTTTATAGCATTGTTGTGATCTTCCGAGGGAGTGCACATGATTTTGGTTTTGTCGACGTTTAGCTTAAGGCCCAAAGCCTCGTGTGCCCAAGTATATGTGTTCAACATTTCTTGTAATTATTATAACGTGTTTGCAACTAGAGCGCAGTCATCAGCGTATTGAAGTTTGGTTTGGTTAGGAATGTGATACTGTGATGAATTTTGTACATGTTTTTGTCCTGAGTCTTTTTATGTTGAACAGACCGCCGTCGTATCTGTATCTAATGCCCAATCCTCTTTCCTGCAGTTTGGATATATCCACTATAATGGAGAGCGCTGCCATGAATATGTTGAATAGGAGAGGCGCACATCCCTGCCTCACTCCTGTATGTGTTAGGAAGGGATCGCTCAGTGATCCATGATGTGACACTCTAGACTTGTTGTTGTTAGAACACAAGATGGTGATGTAAGTCAAAATAAATAGAGATAATCTAAGTCCCATTTTTTTTAGTTTCAACAGTTTTTAATTAATCTGACTAAAACTTTTAATTCATTTGCCTAAAAACTGTGATGCACTGAACCCATGATATAAACTTTCGAGTCCAATCAAACGGACTACCGTTAGAGTATTGCCACCCGATTGTACATGCATGGAATTATGTAAGGTTTCCTTCCGATTGAAACTGGCGCTAATATAAGGAGCGATGTCGAGTCGGCCGGGGCGTGACAAATTTGTCGAACCTCGTAAACTACCACGACACGAATTGAATTAGTAATGGCATGTCCGATATGAGTTTAATAATAGATGGAATCGTATACGCTGTATTGAATCGCTGATGATCGAGAGAGTTGCGAGATAGACAGAATCAAGCAAGGAAATGGTAATGATGGTGACCCTTAAGGCTAGGCGCTGACATGCCATTTTTAGCCGGATGATTATTTAGTTGCAGAATTATAACCAATATATTCTTATGGAACACATGCAATCAAATAATCTGTCGATTAAATAGTTTCTGCCCAAATATAAACTGTGCTAGTTTTTAGTCGTCCAACTAACTTATAACTTATACGTTTTAACTGCGCTCACTGGAAGCAACTTAGTAGCAAACTTAGCAAAGCAAATAGATATATTTATTATATCTTCTAGTGGAGGTTTAGGAAAAATGGATAACGAGCAAGATTCGACTAAAAAGACATCTTTAATTCTTCATACAATAATTTAGATAGAGTGGCATTCTAGATTTCAATCATATTTAAATCTAGAATGCCACTCTATCTAAAGAAGAAAACATTCGACTAATGTGTATTACCAATCATGACCTATGCATGCAAAACCTGGATACTTAAAGGTTGATTCTCGTTCCTCTACATTCCATATCAGCTCCTTTCCGTTTACGTAAAATATTATATATTGCAAATGAATAGGACAATGCACGCTATCCTATCCGTACCGTTCCGTTCCATGGTTCCGTGCCATGGTTACGTTTTATAGTGTGAAAACAATGCAATTATACGGAAAGTATACGGAACGAATATGGAACGGAAACGGAAAGGAAACTGCAGGTCGCACAACGCTCAATGGAACGAAATATGCTGGCAATAACCAAGAGAGACCGTAAAGAATAGAGTGGATACGACAAAAGATCCAGGTAATAGATGTCATCCACATAGAGTCAAAACCCTCAAAAAAATGGCAATGGATAGGACACCTGACAAGAAGAACGGATTACAGATGGGCAACAAAAATTACAGCATGGTACCCACGAGGAATTAAGAGACCTAGAAGACGACCGAACCTGAGATGGGACATTGATATTATTAGGAAATTAGCAGGGATAACTTGGAACCGCATAGCCAACAATAGATAACCAATGGGCCCAACTACAAAGAGAGTATCTAAATATGTGACGGAGGCTACAATGAACTACCAATGAAATGACTGAGTAAGCTGAAAATGATGATGATGACAATAATTTATAAAAATGACATTTTAATAAACGTTGATTTGCTACGGAATGTAGCCAATAGTGTATCTATGCTTATTTCTTTTCTTCGTATGTCCAGAATATACAAAATAAATATACAGAAGATACAAAATATGTATATTTTGTATTTTTGTAAGGTGCGGTTAGATTGAGTAGCGTATGCTAGATCTCGCCACCTATATACATATAAATTAAGACATTATTATTAGATCCTATATTGAATCGTTGATGATCGAGAGTTGCAAAATGGATAGACAAAATAAAACTAGGATGTGGTAACGATGATCAGTCACGTGGTAATGATGCTCACCCCGAGGATCAGTTGTTTTGCAGTATTGCAAGTATTCACTAAAATTATTCATAGATTGAGACTGAGTCAGTTTAAATATACACCAAATAAGGTAATATAAAAATACAATTGTAAGTTACATAAGTATATAAGTATATAGTAGTAGTAAGTTACATAAGTATATATATATACATATATATATATATATATATATATATATATATATATATATATATATATATATATATATATATATATATATATATATATATATATCTTCTTCTTAGTGTGCCGTATTCATTTAATGAATGTTGGCGACAATTCTGGCAAATTCGTCTCGATCTTGGGCGACTCTAAAGAGTGAATGGGCATCGAGACCAGTCCAGTCTCTGATGTTCTTAAGCCAAGAATACTTCTTTCTTCCGATGCCACGTTTTCCTTCAATCTTCCCCTCCATAATCAGTTTCAGGAATTGATATTTGGTGTTTCTAAATATGTGGCCCAAGTAAGCTGTTTTCCGTTTTTTAACTATTTGAAGCAACATTCTTTCCGTTCCCATACGTCGCAGAACTTCGTCATTTCTCACGCGATCAGTCCAAGGAATCCTGAGCAATCTTCGAAATATCCACATCTCAAAGGCCTCTAGTCGGTTCATAGTTTTTGCCTTGAGGGTCCAGGTCTCCACGCCATATAGTAGTACTGAGTATACGTAGCCTTTTACAAAACGGTAACGTAGGCGTAGACTCAGGCTTTGGTTACTCAACAGAGTTCTCATGTTCGTGAATATTGCTCGGGCTTGTTCGATCCTGCTTCGAATCTCCGTGTCTGGATCTAGGTCTTCGGTAATCCAGCTGCCGAGGTACTTAAACTTCGGGACCTGTTGAATCTGTTGGCCGTTCACCGAGATGTTTAGACGGTCGATCGGGGTTCTGCCAACCATCATAGTCTTCGTCTTATCGATGTTGATTTTTAAACCGAGTCGCTCGCCTTCCGCGGATACTCTATCGATAAGTCGCTGTAATGCTTCTTGGTTATCAGCAATGATGACTGTATCATCAGCGTAGCGAAGGTTATTAACCGCGTAGCCGTTGATCTTTATGCCGTCGTCTGTGTCCTTTAAGGCACTGTCAAAAATGGCCTCCGAATACAAATTAAAGAGGAGAGGCGACAAGACACAACCCTGTCTTACACCCTTCTCTATTGGAAAACTAGAGGTGGTTTCATTTCCTACCTTCACCGATGCTATCTGGTTTAAGTAAAGCTTTTTTATGAATGCCAGGTCGTTCCTGTCCACCATTTTCTCCTCTAGAAGTTTTATAAGTTCCGAGTGGTTGACACAGTCGAAGGCTTTCTGGTAATCTATGAAGCACACGCATACATTCTTTCGCTGGTCTCGACACTTCTGAAGAAGAACACTCAGACTGAATAATGCTTCCCTTGTGCCAAATCCCTGTCTAAACCCAAACTGTGTGGTGCTGATCTCCTTTTCACATCTGTTGTATATTCTTCCGTGAATTATTTTTGTGAAGAGCTTTAAGACCTGGCTCATTAAGCTGATCATTCTAAACTGGTCACAGTGGTCAGCATTGGGTTTTTTTGGTAAGGGTACGAACACCGAGTGTAGCCAGTCCTGTGGTATTTGACTCGACTCATATATGTTGTTGAACATTTGCACCAAGACTTCAATGTTTTCCTCGTCCAGCAGTTTTATTATTTCTATATAAATCTCATCTGGTCCTGCTGCTTTTCCCTGTTTTCCCTGTTTAATGGCCTTTATGATTTCTGACTTTAGTATTTTGGGTGCGGTTTCGCCAGCGCAATTATCCGTAAAGATTCTCTGTTCATTTTCGCGGAATAGTTGTTCGGTGTATTCTTTCCAGTGGTTCAGTAGGCTGCTAATGTCAGTTATGAGTTCGTTACTGTCATCTTTTATACTATTTGACTTGTAATGTTTTGTACGTCCTGTTGTTTCTTTTACGAGCTTGTGTATATTGAAGTGGTCATGCTTTTCTTCCATTGTCTCGATCTCAGTGCACTTATCTTCCATCCACTGCTCCTTAGCTCTGCGTATTTCCCTTCTGATTTGTTTATCAATTTCTTTGTACTTGGTTTGATCCCTATTCTTACACAGACCGCGCTCAGCCATCAGCGACAAAATCTCGTCAGTCATCCATCTCCTCCTTTTGTATGTAGGTGGTCCAACTATGTTATTTGTAGTGGTGACTATTGCGTTCTTCAAACGGTCCCATGTTTTTCCGACATCATCCGGTGGTTGAGGCAGGGTCCTGATTTTGGCAATTTCCCTATTTATTTCCTCCTTTGCTTCCGCTCTTATCTCAGCTTTCTTTAATTTGTTCATGTCGACTTTCTTTCTCGGCGCCCGTCTTAATTTCTTTAGTCTTACTTTTAGTGTTCCTATTACCGGGTTGTGGTCCGATCCAATATCGGTCCCTGGATATGTTTTTACTCCACTTAATCCATTTCTATATCTTTGGCTGATTAATAGAAAGTCTATTTGGTTCCTGACGACATAATCTGGTGTGTGTTGCGGTGACTGCCAGGTGTATAGCCTTCTTGGGGGAAGTTTAAACCATGTGTTTGCGATGATCAGTTTTTCTTCTTGGCAAAACTGAACTAACGTGTCACCTCTTTCATTGCGTTCTCCTAAGCCATACTCCCCGACCACGTCTGTCACGCGGCCTTGACCGACTTTGGCGTTAAAGTCACCCATAACCACCAGGATCTCCCTCTTCTTCACCAGTTTCATTAGTTCTTTTATTTCCTTATATAGTTGTTTTACTTCGTTTTCTGGCCTGTCTGTCGTTGGAGCGTAAATCTGTATGATGTTAAGATCTACGGGATCAGCCTTGAGCTGCAGGAGGGCTGACCTATCCGAATATGCCACAAAATTCTTTACCTTGTTGTTCACGTTTTTATTGACTATGAATCCAACCCCATTAAAGCGGTTAGGTTGATTGTTTCCGGAGTAGTATAGTGTTCTTTTTTCGGTTGTACATATATATATATATATATATATATATATATATATATATATATATATATATATATATATATATATATATATATATATATATATATATATATATATATATATATATATATATATATATATATATATATATATATATATATATATATATTATATATATATATATATATATACGCATATAACACAGAAGAGAAAAACGCTTGCTTAAACTGAAGCTTTTTTCACGTTTGTATATCGGGATTTTAGAAAAAAGAGTGGCTAGATAACAAAAGGTGTGTCAAGTGTCAAGTTACATTAGAAATGCCGACGATATTTAAAAACAAAATTATCACCGATCGGCATGTCTAAGGTAACTTGACGCCGTTTTTATCAGTACTATGGATATACGATTACCGCTTACTTACGACATCATTAGTCTTAAATAATACCTCTGAATTATGTTCTTTCATTCATCTTTCAAATAAATAAGGAAACATGTAAATAATGTCAAATAAGTAAGAACCAACCAACAATAGATTGAATGGAGACATCCAAAATTGATGGCGACTAGGAAATAGTAACGTTGTTTCTATAGGCATACAGTCGGGTATTTGAAATAGAAATCGTGAGTTTATTTGCAATTTAACATAATAAAAGATGCCTCATTTGCATGTTCACTAAGTATCGAACACGAACACAGTACCTATATGTATTTATAAGTATTTCTAAGAATACGAATGCAAAGTTAATTAATAAATAACTTTCCTAGAATAAGACATCGGATATAATTATTAAAGAAATAAAAATAATGAGTATGTTGAAGCATTATTATAAATATGTTATTCTTCTGATGAAGGATGCCGTGCTAAGGAAAAACGCCTTAACTTAATTGAGATACAAGTGAGTTATTGAAAAGATTAAGGTATTTTCCAATTAAATGGATAGAGCAAAACACATTTTTTGCTTTATTTTGGAAATTATAATCAACTATAAGTGTAAATCTGACGGATATGTTATACCGATTGTTTTTTAAAAGCGGCTCATGCCTATAACTTATTTTTGTAGATAAGAAAACGAGATTTGGTTTGTATTATACGACATAAATCAGGACTGACTGACGGATTCAATTATTTTCGGCCACTTCCTGTTTCGCCGGAAATACTACAACTTCTGATTTTGGTACCCTTGGTATTTTTTTATTTTATTTGATAGAAAATGGCATTCTCAATAGAATGACATCATATGTCAACTTCTTGTCTTTTTCTGGCTTGTTAAAATGTGCAAGTTTTTCAAATGGAACGATCACATTAGGGTAGCTAATAATATAAAATTATAGTAAATAGAATTGCGTTATATTTTGTTTCTTATCAGAACGATAGTATTTTCTGGATAAAAGAGTGTTTCCTTACATCAGAAGTGGGACATAGCTACTAAAAGTAGAAGTTCTGGATTACTAAAAACAACGCGTTTAGAAATGTAGTGTCTACAGCAGCAAATGTGCCATTTATACCGTTAATAAGACCATAGTTTGTAAAAATAATGGTTAAAATAATTTAAAAATTCCGAATTCTCAACTTGGACGAAATGAAGTTTTTTTCACTAGTCCAGCTAGGGATGACTTTTACAAGCGATCAAGTGCGAGAAGTGAAGAGGTCCTTTTGTCTATATACATACAGACGACATATTCTTTCTGTTATACAGCAAAAGTCGTACATAGATATTTAAGACAATTGCTTGAAAACTACAATTCCACTACCTGAAGTAATTTTAGTAAGATTTAAGTAATTTTGGGATTTTATTTTTGATATAAAAGAGATATAGAATATATACGTATCTACTATTAGATGAACAAGTGTATTATTTACTATAATACAAATAGGCCCATTTTGTTTCTAAAAAACACACTAAGTCAATATAATATATTTTTAAAGACATTAAAAATAATATTAGCTGAAGAGATAACATAAATTCCTCGATAAATTCTTAGGTAGTTATGGATAATAGAGAAGAGGTATTCCGTCTAGTTATTAAGAACAATGCAATTATACACTAAAAGCTGTAACTACTAAATTAACCTCATTTCTGCATACCTATTCAACGAAAAGGAAATCAATTCATCAGCCGTAACATAAATTAAACATTGCAAATTGAATGTAAGTCTGATTTTCTTTTTCTGACAAATTTTTAGAACTGCACAAACTCGGAAGACTGAGTTAAAAGTTTCAGCCCCTGGAGTCCTGGGCATAGATTTCGGCGGTTTGCACATACAATTCGTAGTATATGGACGCTCATAACGATTTGTTTGTAGTTTTATTTTAATTTTTGTTAACTAATCAAATACAAATAATTGTTGACCTAAGGCAATGTTCACAAGAGTTTCCAGTGAGTTGATTGACTGTACTGTAGAATTAATATTAATCTACTAGATTAATATTAATTCCTCCATAATGATATGACTGAATACAATGACAAGTAGTTGTAATGTGCACTCATTGTCTGTACCTTTTATCTGCAGCGTTTTATCGCCGTAGGCAAATCGTACGATAGGTCCTTGCGTCTGGACTGTCCTTTACATCAAATAATCTTTGCATACGCGTAACCACTTGTTAACGGACCCACGAGATGAAAATTTCTGGTGTCATATTGTATAACATTATGTTCGCGATAAAGCATTGTCTACTTAACCATAGTCAACAATAATGAAATATTGGGGACTTTGTGCCTCCCTAAAATAAAAAGTAAACAATAATGTTTTGAAGTTGAATCTCATGTTGTTTAATCTGGATTTATCGGGGTATTTTGTACAGCCTGTCCGACATGAAAAACAATCTTCACAGACCAATGAATTGTTAGTGGAGATATTTTTATATAGTGCGTTGGCTTTTATGATCTGCTTGAAGGCACGGTTTGTTATTTTACAGATAAAACGAGTCAATAATAGAATTAGTGCCTCGCTTCTTTGTAAATCCTTTTCGTAAACAGGTGAATTTATATTTAACTTGCTTAGTAATGGTGCATTTCGATAATGATTGGTGCAAACATTTTTACTTGAAGCTCATTGATTTGGCTTCTCCAAATAAATTCTCTATTTTAATATATTAAAAATTCATAAAGGGTACAAGGGTAAATAATACATCAATGAACGGTCAACATCTTGCATCAATACAATTATTATAATAAAAGTAAAAAGTAAATATATTGCCGAATCATTCAAATGAGTTAAAGAAAATTATTTTTATACTAGATATTGATCAATGTAGGTACTACCTATCCATCTTAGTGAAATTTTGCTACCTGGTTTCTATAAAGGATTCATAGATACAATAAAACGGTATAATACGAGGAAATACTATTTAAACCTAAAAGTTATATAAAGATTATTATTACTACTACTAGTACTATTTGGCATTGGCAGTACCTAGGCACAGTTTATTTACCTAACAACAGGTAAAATGTGTCTAAGATGCATGATACACTAGAATATGTGCAAAGAGAAATTAAAATAACTTTGGTTGCACATCATAATATGACCACCAGCAAACTTCATAAGACGACGCATGGTGTCATTGATGACGTGCAACGAAAGTTGGATTAATTTCCCTTTAGGTATAATTTTTTGAAAGAATATCATATTTTATTGCTGTTACTATATTATATTATTAATAACTAATTAAACTAGGTATACAAATATGCCTCTTATGGCCTAGGTATCTGTATTTCAGTTATAACTTTATGACTCGCTTTATGATAAATTTGCACATGGACTAGTGCAAAATAAATAAAATACTTTTTACAAAAATCATTGAAAGTTTTGAAAAAAATATTGTAAATAATGTCATTACCTAATTAGTCACTATATGTACAACTTATTTCCTAACTCAACCATTTGAACCTACAGGTATACCTAGGTACCAAAGTTATAACTTTGTATTATCTATTATTTGAAAAAAAACTACAAATAGAATTTAAACAATTCAAACTGTATGATTATAAACCCCTGTTTTAATTGTGAGGTAAAGAGTAATTATTTATTTAACATCTGCAATAATAGATACCATTTACTCTCGCTCTAAACTTTGAGGTGAAAATAAGGTAAAATAACGAGGGTGATAATCACATATTGTAGCTGCCAAGTATCTATATTATGTGGATGTATCTAGTATAAAATAATAGTAAAAAAATCAAATAAATCTTACCTTTAAAGTATCAGCTAGCTAATCATAGCTGACTTATTTGAGAAGAACGTTGTTAAGTCCTAACTAGTGTCAGACGTGTTTACAGATTTTATTAATGACCTCTTTCTGTTGGAAAACCTTACTGCATTTTCAGATTTATTTTAGTCGCTCACGAATCGAAAAGAAACCGAATGCCTAAACTTTCTTTTTCTTAATTAACAGGTGAACGTAATTATATTTCTTTGTACGCGAGGAGAGACCTTCGAATATAGGTATACGTACGTTGCTAACAGAAAATAACACATTTATTGTAAACACAATGACCTACGTAAGTTCGTATTTTCTAGAAGAACTGTGATCAACAATTTAAATATTTATAAAATTATTTACTGACGGTATATTAATAAAGCACTTGTGATTTGTAATTCAATTCCACGGGTAAACAAAAACTGAAAGTAAAAAACAAAAATCATCTGACACTGACGAACCTGCCACGAGTCTTCTTTTAGAAAGGGAGGTAAGTAAACAACCGAGAGGGGCTTTAAAGCAGGCCGCAAGAAACACACGCGACGAATGGAGCGAAGTAAATGGTGGAATTCAAGCAAACTTCACGGCGCGCTATTACCAGTTTTACTATTAGGCGACCAGCAAAACGTCTGTGTTATACGGGTGGTAGATGAAAGAAGTTAACAATCCTTTATTATTGTTAAATCAATCTTCAGAAACATAAATATATTTTTATATTATTTATTTCGAATTTAATCATATTTTATGCTTACAGAATTTTAGTAACTTTGTATATTTTTGAATATTAATAGACAGTTTACTCTTTTATGGTAAAAATTTAAAATTATACAAGGTGAGTATTAAATAAGTGCAAATATTTTCAGGGCTGCTAAATCTCCATAAAGAAAACTATAAAAAACTATAAATATTTTATTTTTACCGAGTTATTTTACTTTGAAAATTTATGAAAAACATTATTTTTTCTTAAATTTTGAGAACCACTGGATCTTTTTTGGGTTTTCTTTCTTGTAAATTTAATCTCTACCTATGATGCCATCTTATCAAGAAATTATGTTTTTTAACTAAAAATTAAAAAAAAAATCCAAATTTTTTTCAAAAAATCCAAAATTTTCAGTTTTTTTTTTATCAAAAAAAGGCCTTAGACGTGTTTCTGGGGTCGAAATATACTACCCCTGAAAATACTTGCACTTATTTAAGACTCACCCTGTATAGAACGTGGATGTGATTTTTCATGATTCATGATCATGATATTATATCCTCTTTTCAATACTAAACACCTTTTTAAAGCGACTTTTTGACTTTTTTTTAAATTCGAAAAATATTTTGAACACATTTCATTATATATTATTTAAAATATTACACTTAAATATAAATCTAAGTTTTAATAGATAAATAACACTTAGTAATGTAATTTTGTTTTATTGTTAAGAACGTCTCATATTCCTTATGTTTCGTAGAATTCTGCTTGAAAGGAAGTTCTTACATGAAATATAAGTGTAACTTGAAAAATAAAAGTGCTGCGTTTAATTTTGAATGAGAATGTTTAAAATGCAGCTAATGAAAGTTAAGTCAGGAAAGTATTATAAGTTAATAAAATTTTAATTACAGAACATCTCTACATCTCATATTTTACTGACAAACTTCATCTAGTAAAAAAATAAAAGAATAAAAAATGGTGTATATTTAATTTTCAAAAAAAATGAAATTTTACTAAATCTAAACAATTTGTATTGTATGGAAATTTTTCCAACACTATTGGTGTGCTATCGATTTCTCAGAGTATTGGATTCAACAAATATAATGTAAAATCATAATACCGGTTGCGTCTCAAAAGTGGCTTACCTCTATAACTTTTTTATTTTTTTAGATAAAAACGAGATTTGGTATGTTATATAAAATTATTATAAAAAAATATTTATTTCAAATGTTTTTGGCCACTTCCTGTTTTAGGGAATGCAATCCCGCACCAAAATCTTAATCCCGCGGGTTTGCGGGATTAAGATTTTGGTTGCAGATTTTGGATTAAGATTTTGGTTAAGTAATCAATCCGCGGATCCGCAAAATTGCGGGACTGTAAACAATAAATGCTCCTCTTTTCTCTCTTCGATTTTGGGATGCGGTTTTGGACCAGGTTTTAGACGCATCTATTGTGATTAAGATACTGTGTGGTTTTCGAAAATATATTTAGCGAATTCTTGTATACAGGGTGTTTTATAATACATAGTATACAAATTTGGCCAAGAATCTTTTTTACCTAAAATTTACAATTTTTGAAAAATCGAAATGTATTATGTACGACTAATCTGTATTGAAATTAGAAAAAACAATTTGTTGGAATTTGGAATTTTTTGTTTTAAGAAAAAATATGCATTTATAGTCATACATTATTTGGTTCTAAATGGGACAAAAGGCATATATTGTACATTTTGCATAGACCCACAATATATTGATATAGCGTGTATCTTAAACTAGCTGTAAAGAAATTTGGACCGACATGTATACAGGGTTTTCAAAAAAAGTTTTTTTTAACTTGTATTAGTTATCTGCTTTTAGATACATTCTATATCAGTAATTTTTTGGCATAGGTATGCAGCATGTACAAAGCTTTTTGTACCATTTAGGACCATCGTATGACTAAAAATGCATATTTTTCGAAAAAACGTCGTATTTTCCTTAAAACAAAAAAAATTAAAAAATCGATCAAATTGTTTCTTTTCTAATTTCAATACAGATTAGTCGTACTTGGTAAAAATTCCGATTTTTTAAAAATTGTAAATTTGCGGTAAAAATGTTTCTTGACCAAATTTTCACACTCTTATAAAACACCCTGTATACGAGAATTCGCTAAATATATTTTCTAAAACCACATAGTATCTTAATCACAATAGAGGCATCTAAAACCTGGTCCAAACCGTATCCCAAAATCTTTTTTAGTTCAATTTTTTTTTCAGACATTCAACTTTAAATCTACCCTAAAATTTTGCTTCTCCCGATAATTATGTCCGACAGTTTATTTAACGAAATTATCCACAAATACTAGTTAAACGCTTTTATTCACTTACGCACATACGCCAGAAAGAAATCTAACAATAACCTGTTTGTTTCACTTATTTTTAATGGCCAAGCCGTAATAAGGGGAATTCCCTGGTGTCGATCCTGCAGATCCCGCACGGTAAATCCCGCAACTTTGATCCCGCAGAATCTCAGAGGGACCCCGCATTTGCGAGATTGCATTCTCTATCCTGTTTTACCGGAAATTATTACAACTTTTGATTTTTAAATGGCACCTTCAGTATTTTTTTAGTTTATTCGATAGAAAATAACATTCTGAATAGAATGACATATATCATATGTCAACTTATCTCGCTTAATAAAAAATCGTATTTTAAATTTCAATCTAAAGTACCATATGGCTATGTTAAAAACACTAATTCTTAATCAAGGAGCCTTGGAAAAATAGATTTAATCGTCTAATGTTTTTAGTGTCTTGTCCTGGCCAGTTAGAAAATGCCGAAATCGTATTTTTAATCATATCTCAATTTTTTCAAAGGGAACGAGGGTGGCTCATTAGCATATTATTTGGAAAGAGCATTTTTTTACGAATAATTTGATACCACACACTTGGTATTTCGAGTCAAATTTTCGTTACAAACCGGAAGTTATAATTTCAAATAAACCATATTCAAAAATGTCAAAAGTTGACATATTATATTATGTCATTCTTTTTGAGTGTTATTTTCTATCGAATAAACTCAAAAAATACCCAAGGTGCAATTTAAAAATCAAAAGTTGTTATCATTTCCGGTGAAACAGGAAGTGACCGAAAACAATTGAATACGTCAATCAATCCTAATTTATGTCGTATACTAACATACCGAATCTCGTTTTTTTACCTGAAAAAATAAAAAAAGTTATACAGGTGACCCACTTTTGAGACGCACCCGGTATAGGGTTCCTAGGCAATAGAGTAAGAAAAGAAAAGAAGAAAGAAAAAAGTAGAAAATTATCAAAAATCTCATTAACAGATTCGTAATATTAATATTAACAGTTTTAAAGTTTCTAAATATTAGTGTATAATATGGTATAATTTCTGAATAAGGTAAGTATATTGTGTACTGGGGTCGATTTCATGAAGATATTTTAACTTCCACAGGGCGGCTCAAAAAATGTCAGTGGATCGGGATTATTATATTGCATTTCGTCGGCTTTAGGACGAAAAGGCGTATCTCGATTTTTGCAACTTATGAGGAGAGCATTTTCAAAATTCTAGGAATTCAAAGTTATAGGAATAATGTTTTATAGCTCTATAGGAACGATTTATTAAGTTTTTAAACCAAGTTGATTTTTTTATTTAAATCACACGATTAAAATAAAAATCGGTCGATTTAAATCACCTCCTTTAAATCACCAGATTTAAATCGAGTTGATTTAAATCTTTGCACCCTGACTCTGTATACAGGGTGCTACAAATTCGAGGTACGAGCATTTGTATCTCGGTAACCGTAATAGATACGAACATATGGTTAAATTGGGGCAAAGTTGCGCTTTGGGATGTTCACCAAGATCCCATCAAAAAAGTTTTAAAAGTTTCAAGGATTGCTGAGTTTTTGGAAAAACGGATTTTTTTGAAAATCAATTTTATTTTTTCCTGTCGTTACTTTTAAGAAAATCAAAAAGCTAATTGCACATTCTCATAGCCGCTTTATTAGGGCTATCTGATAGTATTATAAGATTTTCAAATTAGCTGATAATTTGTGAGATACAGAGGCCAACTTAATTTTTTTAAATACGGACCTGCATTTTTTTCTGGTTTTGAAAGAACTCGGTCTCCTGAGTACAATGATATGCCACACTTTATACTTTTTTTGGTTTTTAATACCAAAAAGCTACTTAATTATTATTTAAAATAGTTTCAAGTCCGACTCTGGTTTTTTTAATTATTTAATCTGATTATATTTATCACAACAATATTGATCAGCGCTAATAATTAACATTGATTAAGGAAAATCGAGCCAATTTGAAGATTTAAATAAATTATATCCAGAGGTCAGCAATTTAAAGATTTTTTAAATTTTCTATTGTGAATTTGTATTCATCGTAGTTATTATAAATAAATGAACTTCTACAAACTAGTTTCTAATGCTCTACGAAAGGGTTACCACCCTCCCTATTGCACAAATTTATTTTTCGTTCAATTTTATTTATAGCTCTTTGAACTTACTTCTTATACTTTCGAAAGCATTTTGTACTCTTTATTGTAAATGTTGAGATGTACTGATTTCACTTTTACAAATGACGTGAAGTAATGTATTCATTTGTACATTATTTTTTATTATTTTATTGCATTTGATTTTCAATATTCGATATTTTATCACACGTCATTGTTAAGTTTGAAAGCTAATCAATATTGTCACGATGAATAGATTAAATATTTAAATGTTTTAGGTCAATTCCGGTTTCACCGGCAATGACGACAAGTGTTTATTTTTAAATAGCATCCTGGGTATTTTTTTACTTTATTTGATAGAAAATGACACTCTGAATCGAATGGCATATCATATGTCAACTTTTGACAAGTTCGCATATGGTTTATCTGAAATTGTAACATGCGGTTCATAACGCCAATTTGACTCGAAATACCAAGTGTGTGGTATCAAATTATTCGTAAAAAAATGCTTTTTCCAAATATGTTAATGAGTCATCCTCGTTCCATTTGAAAAATTTGGGCATCTTTTAAAAAGACTAAAGCAGCCCATACATTATCAAACAAATTGCGCAACGCAGACTGTTGCGCAACGAGTTGCCAATGTATGATAGTGTTTGATGCGTTGCGCAATTGTTTGATGAGTTTCAAGAATATTTGAATTCTTTTGTGCAACAGGACTGTTTGCGCAACGCGATGTGTAGTGTATGTGTGTGTTGCGCTTCGTTGTGCAATATTTTAGTTCTTTCATCGAAATTTTTTGTTTTCTTTTTCGTTTATTGGTATCATCGACATCATCTAGGGTATATACGATAATAATTGACGCAATGGCAATTGAGGACATGATTGTTTCTCAAACACTGCACAACTTTTAATAAAAAGTTTGATCAAAATTTTACTACGTGCATGGGTGAGGCAGTTGTGCAACGGAACGTTGCGCATCGCTTTGTTGCGCAACTTGTTTGATAGTGTATGGACCGCTGAATCAGTTGTGCAAAGCAACGTTGCGCATCGCTTCGTTGCGCAATTTGTTTGATAATGTATTAAGCTTAAGACACTACAAGACACTAAAAACATTAGACGACCAAATCTGTTTTTCCAAGGCTCCTTGACTAAAAATTAGTGTTTTTAACACAGCCACTCTAGATTGAAATTTAAAATACAATTTGTTTTAGAGCGAATATGTCAAAAGTTGACATATGATATGTTATTCGATTCAGAGTGTCATTTTCTATCAAATAAAGGAAAAAAATACCGAGGGTGCCATTTAAAAATCAAAAGTTGTAGTCATTTCCGGTGAAACAGGAAGTGACTGAAAACAACTGAATACGTAAATCACTCCTAATTTATGTCATATTTGGTATGACAGTATTGACAGTACTGTCATACCAAATCTCGTTTTTTATCTGAAAAAATAAAAATGTTATAGGGGTGAGCCACTTTTGAGACGCACCCGGTATACTAAGATACGAAATCTCTTTTTTTATCAGAAAAAATAAAAAGTTATAGGGGTGAACCACTCTTGAGAAACGCCCGATATATTATGATTGTGGCCCTAGAAAATAATCCCGTCTCTATAAATCAATAATATCAGAGAGAAAATTCAATCGCAGTTTACTATAAAATGCTTCAATAAACCACAAAATTACATTCGCAACAATATCGCAAACCGTAACTCCTAAAAATTCAAACTCGCAGATAGAAATCACGGTCCCAGTTTACAAAATCACAATCGCAGCAAAATCGCAAATCGCAGCAAAATCCCAACAAAGTCGCAAATCGCAGCTACAGTAATACTGGTTGCCTAAATTGAAACTTGCGATGAGAGTCAATTGCTGATTGCGATTGGGATTTTAAAAGTTTGCGATTTTTTGCCCAACTCTACCTCAAAACTCTATCAGTAGAACAATCCTGACAATTTGAAACAGGATTAATGAGCCTTATTAATTTTATTTTCAACAACAGTGCTTGTACCATACGACCGAAAAAAAAACGGCGTCAAAGAGGATCGGGGATGATAATTTTGGCCGGGTCAATCCCTAGACATCATTACTTGGCTCGTATACTTCTTTATTATTTAATGACGCTTAATGCAATTTGGCCTTTTTTTTATTTGTAATTTATTTTTATATTGAGTAAAAATTATTTTTAAATGGTGTAGATTAAAATTCGACAAAAATATTTTTTTTGAAAATAGATTTCTGTTTGTGGGAACGTTTTATACTTTTTTAATCTTTCTATAATTCGTGTTAATTTTTAGTATTTCAAAATACCAACTGGCAGTAAGCGCCATTAAACATAAAGAAGAGTACAGGCGATGTAAATGACGTTTAGAGTTTGTCATTGCCAAAATTATCATCAAGTGACATTCGATAATCTGAAGGTCTAAATGCCCCTTTAATCGAAGTAGTTCCCAGAGGACTGGAGGGATATCTGCAAGGTGTTTCAAAAAACATGGCTATCTCTCCTGAGAAGATATTCACGTAAAAATAACATTTATTTTTAAAGTTAAAACAAAAGAAAAATGTCTCTTCTGTTTTTAACTTATAAACCAGGTGTCTGAGAATACTGGACACCTTTTTTAAATTTATTTTTCGTATCAATATAGGTCCGATTCTGCTTTGTTTCGCAGTTACAGGGGGATAAAATCTTAATTTTTTAAAATTTTTTTCAAGTGCTTTGAGCGATTGGAATGAAATCTTGAAGATAAAAGTTACTATAAGCGCGACATATTTTAATGCTAAAAAAGTGTCCGCATATTCACTAGAGCCGTGTGTTTGTGTAAACACTGGAATATCCTAAAAATGTCTAAAAAAATATGTACGTCACATTTTGATCTCCTTGATGAGTTAAATGCAATTTTATTAATTTGCCGTAATCCATGTCTACTAGCAACAATTAAAAAAAATTAATATTATATAACTGGCCAATGTGTTAAATAAATACGCATTAATTTTTCATCAAAAAATATAAAAAAAGTTCCATAAACATGGTGTCGAAATGCTTAGTTTTAAAGTTACAGGATGTTAATACATTTAATAAATAGGTCTTTTGTAATTATCTTTAATACCATTATTTTTTTATTGGAATGCCATTATTTTAATGGGCATACAAAATTTTGCTAATAAGAGAAAAAAAGTCAGTGGCGCACGTTTTTATAAAAAATATTCCATTGATAACCCATAATATGCACGTCGCTGGTCAATATGTCGACACTTTTTTAGCATTAAAATATGTCGCACTTATAGTAACAATTATCCTCAAAATTTCTTTCGAATCGCTAGAAGCATTTGGAAGAAAATAATAATAAATCGAGAAAAAAAATTAAGAGTTTAACTTCATGTAACTACGAAACAAAGCAGAATCAGACCTATATCATCAATATCAAAAATAATATATCATCAATATCAAAAATAAATCTTATTTTTACGTGAGGAATCTCCCTACGAGAGACGGCACACGTTTTATGAAACACCGTGTATACTTAAGTAGGATTATAAAATTAGAAACTGCTCTTTCTATATTATTGTTATTGTTGAATATCGCCACTAAAACAAATGACTTAAGAATTTATATAATTGTATCAGTATGCTAATGATTAAAAAGGCTGTCAGTTGAAAAAAAAAATACTTATTTTAAACTGCACTTATTTTAGTAAATAGGTATATTTTTTCCTTTTTTGCTTTTCTACATAGAGGGAGATTATTACTTAAACCCTATTTTTAATCAAACTATTAAGAAAAGAAGTGATACACTATTGTGCTAAAATACTGTATGATCGAAGAAAAAACGGCGTCCAGTTGGCTGGGAAATGACAATCGCTGACATTTCCCATATAATTTTACATATAAAATGACAGCATCTTCATTTCATAGCCATCGCTGACGCCGTTTTTATTCGATCATACGGTACTATTTCTACGCCTACAGTGACGCAGAAATTTCCTCCTATTACAGAGTTCCTTAGAAAGTGCTGTTAACTGTCACATTTTGTGTTAAGAATGATTAATACAATCCATGATAATTCACACAGCAATTATTTTACTAATGATTAACTAAGAGTATTATTACGTCATCTAAGTTAAATGACTCACCAACAAATTCTACAGCAAAATAGCCAAATAGCGGTTGTGAACTCGTAGATGATTGAAAGCGCGTTAAATGAAAGTATAGATATACAGGGTGTTTCAAAAACATGTTCAAACCAAACCAAACCAAACCATTTCTCGTGGGGAGATTCCTGGCGTAAAAATAAGGTTTATTTTTCATATCAACATAGGTCCGACTCTGCTTTGTTTCGTAGCTACAGGGTGTTAAAGTCTTAATATTTTTTCGATTTATTATAATTTTCTTCCAAGTACTTTTATTGTTTCAAATGAAATTTTGAGGGTAAAAGTTGCTATAAATGCAAAAAAAAAAGTGTCGACATATTCCCCAGGGACGTGCATATGGGTTATCACTGGAATATTTTTCTAAAAAAAGCATGTACGCCACTGACTTTTTTTCTTTGGTTAGCGAAATAGTGTACGCAGTTTACTGCCGATTAAAAGTTGTCTCTTGATATCTTGTCGATTTTAGCCTCTTTGATGAGATAAACGCAATTTTATTAATTTGTCTTGAATTGCCTTTAAAAAATTTTAATATTATTAACTTGCAAAAGTTTTAAATAAGTACTCATTGTCAAAGCAAAACCTCTGAAGGCAAATAACTCACAATCTTTAAGATGTTTAATGTAAATTTTAATGCTTCAAAAAAAGCAAGGGGGGCGACATGTTTCGGGACTTAAACTATTCCCATCATCAGGCCCAAAAGCTAAAACAATTACAGAGGTCAAAATTATAAAATACAATCACAACAAATTAAAAAGTCAAATTTTTTTACAAGGTCAAAAAGTTATATCTATCACAATAATTGTTCAATCACAGATAACAATAAAGTACTCTTTGATTCCTCATCAAAAAATATGAAAAAAAGTTCCTATGAATATGGGTAGGAAAATGCATAGTTTTAGTTACAGAATGTTATAACTTTTTAAAATTGGGTTTTTTGTAATTATCTTAAATACCATTATTTTCTTATTTGAAATTGCTGTATGTTGGACTAATAGTAATAATATTTAATAATAAATTAGGTAAAATATATAATTTATTCATTTTATTTTTATTTTAATTCTATTACTTAATTATTGTGGTTATATATTTGCGTTTATCTCATCAAGGAGGCCGAATTCTACAAAATATCAAGAGATAACTTTTAATTGGCATTAAACGGCCTACACAATTTTGACATCAAAAGAAAAATAATCAGGGGCGTACCTGTTTTTTTTTGAAAAATATTCCAGTGATAACCCATATGCACGTCCCTGGTTTTCGACACTTTTTTAACATTAAAATATGTAGCACTTATAGTAACTTTTACCCTCACAATTTCGTTCAAATTACTAAAAGTACTTGGAAGAAAATTATAATAAATCGAAAAATTATTTAGAGTTTAACACCCTGTAGCTACAAAACAAAGCAGAATCGGACCTATGTTGATATAAAAAATAAATCTTATTTTTACGTGAGGAATATCCCCACGAGAAATGGCACATGTTTTTTGAAACACCCTGTATATGTATATGAATGCAGGAAAAAAAATGGAGAAAAGAATATGTGGAGAAAAAAAATGTGCCGAAAACCTGTACGTGAAGGGCCAGCTTTACGCTATAGGTACCGGGTAGTGCATCGTCGTTGTAAACAGGAAATACCATGCAAATTTTGATCGGTCCAAATAATTGCTCCGCTGTTGATTCTAGAGCGATTTCGTATTTAGATTTTTTAAAGATCTGAGCATGGCTCAATTAAATACACATACCAAACTTGAACAATTTTGGACAAATTGATTTTAAATAATTTATGAAAAATTGCATTTATTTTTAAATTAAAACTAAATAGGTACTCTGAATAGGTCAACTTATAATTTTGTCATTGTCAAATATAATTTTAAAATGTTAATTTTTATATATATATACCTATACATATTTTTTTTAGGAGAAGATGACAATGACAAAATCGGAGAAAGAACGTACGATAACGAACGTTTTGACAAATTTAATCTAACCTTAATAAAAATATTATAGTACAAGCAACGCCGAGAAAACAAGAATTTTAAGAAAGCAGGGGAAGAGCAGGGGTCTTTAATATATCTACTACGACGACTACTGCGGATCACATCTGTACATATTATCCCATTTTCGTGTGTTTTATGGGATTTCTCGTTTATGAGTAGAGATACAATTATGTGATTCTTACATTACTTTGCTACTTTTTTATAAAACTAAATATGCTACACATATAAATAACAACGCCTTATTGTACAAAAAGCCAAAATAGCTTTATCGACAAAGAATTTACACAACAAACAAAAGCACAAAAAAATATACAAATAATAAAAAAAAGTCATACAATATAAATCGCTTCAAAAAAATTTACGTCATTAAAATTACAAATAAAACATACATGGACATTGCAGAACACAGGCGTATCAATAAAATTTTACAAAAGGAAAATTGTAAATGGATAAAATCATGTAAGAGTTGTAATAAAATATTAAATACTAGACCTTTAACCAGTGTGCGAGATGATCAAAATTTAAAATTCAAACATTGTTCATGATTAAACATCAACAAAAAAATCGTTTACCGCATATAGGGCTCTCTCCAGTAAGTATGATTTCAGAGCTTTGCGAAACGCGGGAAAGAATGAAACTGACTTGATATTCAAAGGCAGATGATTGTACATTTTTTTGGCATTGTACAGTATTGAGCCTCTAACTAGTTCTGAGCTCGGGGTTGGCAAATAAAGATCGTGCTCCGTATTCCTAAGTGGATAGTTGTGAGATGGCTTTTCCGGAATAGCAGATATGTGCTTGCGGATTAAGCAAACGCATTCAAAAATGAATAAGGAAGGAAGAGTCAGTATTTTGAAATTTTTAAAGAAGTTCTGGCAGGTGGGCTCTACTGTTCAGTCCCAATAAATATCGAACTGCTCTCTTTTGAAGTTTGAAAATACGATCAAATTTTGTCGCGCAGCAAGTATCCAAGAATGGAAGGGCATAACGAAGATGCGACTCAAAAAGGGCATAATAGACTGATAGTTGTAATAAGGGCATAGACTATAGTTGATAAGTTAAGTTCTTTAGAAACTGATCTTAGCGCAAAACAGGTAGCGCTTAGTTTCTTTGATAAATAGTACGAGAGCTAGTAACGTCGGAAAAACAAGTATTTTAAGACGTCTGGCTCTTTGATATATCTTTTACTATGCTCTCTAGAACAGCATGCGGCCCCGTCTGGCTGCCGGTAAACGTTGCGTTCTCTTCTGCGCATTGAAAGAAGATCCTATATTTTTATTAGTCCTTTAAATTCTAGTATTGAATATTAATCGAACATGTCTCCATAGCGCCAGTGCGCAGACCAGAATTATTTAATACTTTACTATCAGAATATAAACGAAAATAAAATTAAAAAGTCTTTGACTTGACCAGGATTCGAATTCTGAATCATCGGTTCGTGGTGGAGACATGTTCGATTTATATTCAAGAGTAGAATTTATAGGACTAAATTAATAAAAAATATATGATCTTCTTTCGATGCGCAGTAGTGAACGCAACGGGTATCGGCAGCCAGACGGGCCGCATGCTGTTCCAGAGAGCATAGTAAAATATACGTCTTAAAATACTTTCTCGAAAACGTTGGTAGCTCTTAGGCTAAAAGCTTCGATGTGCAAGTTCCATTTTAACGAGTTGTCTACAACAAGTCCTAAGAATTTCACAGAGTCCACGACGTCAATAGTGGTGTTATTAAGTACAAAAGGTTCTATATTACTTTTATATGACAAAACTTTAGTTTTTGAAAGGTTGAGGCATAGGAGAATCGCACCAAGATTTAATGGTGCGTAAGTCACTGGATATATTATTATATAGTGCCGTAACATCTGAGCCGCTCTAAGTGAAACTAGTACGGTCTATATTTGTCCTAGGCTCCTTAGTTCCTGAAATACTGGGCGAATTTGTGATGCGCAGTAGTGAACGCAACGTTTACCGGCATCCAGACGGTCCGCACTTTGTTCACGAGATCATAACAAAAAATATATTAAAGAACCAGCTATCTTAAAGTTCTTTCTGGAAAACGTTGCTAGCTCTTAGACTATAAGTAAAACAGCGAAATCGTTATGGAAATGAAAATACATATAAAATGACACCAATCACAAGCAAATTCTACATCCGATGAACGGAGACATGAAAATTCAATAAATTTAAAAACTTCGTAATTTTCTAACCAATCAAAGTCTTTAAACTCAACCAATAAAATTAATATCGTATCATCATATCGTCGGATAATGGATGCATGAAAATCCAGTATAAGACGAATAATAATAATAATTTAAGGTAATTATTGTGACCAATAAAATTGAGGAAAGTCACCATGATAAAATTCGACTATGCTGTTATGTATGTTTTTCGTTAATTTCGCTGATTATTTAACGCCTTTATTATTATTTAACCTACGCCTTTATTTTCTGAATGAGTCTTTTAATAGAAAACTAATTATTTTATTCATAATAAAATGATAGGTAATGGCCTTGTGAGCGAAATAGCTTAAGTAATGTATTTCGCTGTAATAGCTTAATTTACGATTTGGCTGTAGAATCAACAGAGAAGTTAATATTTGACAGTTAAACATTTTCATGGGATTTTGTATGTTTCCAACGACGATTTAAATCACCCGGTAAAATAAGAGAAAAAGAACTAATAAAGAAATAAGAGGAATATATTTTTCACTATCGGCTTCTTCTTTAAATGGAGCTACTATACCAGCTAATTCCTTTGCATTTGAATCTCGGACCGGTTTTGTAGTATATGGCCTAATAAAAACGGTTAAATAAAAATATCTCCGTAAATATCTGGGTCCTCAACTAGCTCATGGTCGTTTGCTTAAATACGGTGTGTTTTATGTTATAACTTGACAGTCTCGGATTTTTCATGTTTGATGCAGTATGTATACGACTTTTGACTCGCAAGATAATTTTCTAATGGGTTTTAATGTTGCGTGTTTTTTTTTAAATTTCGATGCTAAACTAATTTCCGAAGAATTGGAAAATTAATCTAAATCTATTAATTGTAATAATTTATTCTAATTCAATAACAAATGCAGAATAGGATCTGGATCTTAAGTAGGATTATAAAATTAGAAACTGCTCGCTATATTTTATTGTTATTGTCGAATATCGTTACTAAAACAAATGACTTAAGAATTTTAATAATTGTATCAGTAGGCTATTGATTAAAAAGACCAACAGTTGACAATCAGTTGCAACAGAAATTTATTATTTTAAAGTACACTTATTTTAGTAAATATATTTTTTATAACTTTTATATATTTTTTTTCTACATAGAGGGAGATTATTTTTTAAACCCTATTTTTAATCAAATTATTAAAAAAAGGAGTGACACACTGTGTTGCTAAAATGCCATTTCTACACCTATAGTGACTGACAAGTATTGCTCAAATGCAAATAAAGCAATGTATGGCAATCGCTTCTTTTTTCTTACAAAAGGATCACACTATAAATCTTAGTAAACAATGAATATGGAATTAAACTGCGAAAAGCTAATATTTGTTTATAAGACTTGGGATATGGATATTTAATTGATAAAGTAAACTAGATCTGTCAATATGTTACAACCAAATAATTTATTTGATGTCAAATTTTGGTTACTGATTATTTCATCTTAGTTTCTGTGTGTAAAATTAGTGCACAAGTGCATCAAAAATATAAATAACTCTGATTGACAGCCTGTTCTCCAAAACCTGCACAAGTTCATTTTTTGCGCAGCTTGTTAAGATTAATGCCAAACACTCATGGAAAACAAAATTATCTGGTTAAATTAAATAAAATGAAATGATAATCCTCTTTTAACTACGTTGATTTATGTTATAAGTTTAATAATGCATTTTTTAACTTATTTAGGATAATAAGTATAGGGTATTTTAGAAAGCTCATATCAAAACAAATAAAATAAAAGATAATATACAGGGTGTCATTAAAAAATATAACTCTGACTCGTATTTCGAAAATGACAACCAGCAAAAAAACTAGTTAGCCACTGAGTTCTGCATGAAAAACTGTACGGAATAATGAATAATCAGTTTTCAATTTTTCATGATAACCAAGATACAAATGAGGTCGAAAAATACAAACAAGTTCAAATTTGCCCTGTATTTCAGGAACCCAGAGGGCTAGGACAAGTCTAAGTGTATCAACTTTAGTTTCATAAAAAAGTAGCATGATGTGAAAACGGCATCTTTGTATCGTTACTCATAAACGAGAAACCCTGTAAAATACATATACCATAATGTATAAATATGAAACCCTGTAAAATACAACATGGGACACCCTATATACACCCCACAATTAGAATAATGTATAGAAAATAAATTATAATAGCAACCGTTCAGTGATCTCGCATGTGAACATCAAATATCAATAAATAAAATTTCGGTATAATCAAATCTTCTCTGTAGATATAGACATGAATAAACTTCTTAATTGTGTTCTTATACGAGTGCATTTTTATACAGTGTCTCTGGCTGAGTTTGCAATACTAGTTTCTACTACAGAATTACAATACTCTAGACTGAAGCACATCCGTCTTGCCCAATAAGACCTCCCGATTAAAATTATTAAAACTTTATAGAAGTTTTAATCACCTGCTGATGTATGGTTAGTGAAACGCAGGTTCTGTGTTAAAAGTAAAGTATTTTGGTGTATTTGGTGATAAACTAGTGTTTTATTTTGCTATTGTAACACCAAAGGTTCCAACTCCAAGCACGAAAAATAGAATCATACATTACTGAATTATGAAAAAAACTTTATTTTTTTTGTACATTTTCACGAATTCATTAGGACATTTTGTATTTCTAAATTCGAAAGACTTTTCGGTTGCAGAAAAACATTAGAAAAATGAAGTAAAGGAATAAAAAAAGATATGTACATATAACGGCTGACCTTCAGACATTTTGGCACCAAAAAAAAAAGTTAGACAAATAGATTGGAAATGGATTCAGATAATAATGTACACGTGCCAGTAGTTAAAGGGAAATTAAATTGTAATATATAGGGAGGCACGATAATACCCTAAGATTATCCGTGTTTGAAGTTTGTTTTATTCTTCAAGAATCATGTAAAGGTAAAATTATTCTATTTTGAAATTGCTGATTGGATTTGTTATGCAATATAACCTTTATACAACCATACGTAATAGCCTTAATAGTTAAAATACCTTTATACAGAGTGATTCCTGTAAGTTGGTCATGCTTTCGGGGAATGATGGGGGACGTCGAAATATTAATTTTTGATATAGCATACTATGGGTCGGAAATGCCTATTACGCAAGATACAGGGTGTTAAAGTTTTTCAAAAATTAAAGATATACTTTAATAGTTTTTTAACAGTTGAAGGTATCGTTATAAAATTTTATTATAGGAGTCTACCTAACAGGAGCACTTTAAATGTAAAAAGAAGAGGTCTTAGTCTCAACCAGTGGCGTAGATGTGATACAAATCGGGTAATTTAAAAAAAAATACGCCACTGATAAAAATAAAATTTCGAGTTTTTTATATTTGGTTTATCAAGAAAAATGTCTGCAACATTCTCTCATTTAACACTTATCACAATTTAAAATAAATAATTTTAATGAGAACCTTAAAATGCGAATTATTATAACTACCTTAAAACTACGAATTTTATTATTAACAATACAAAAAAATTCTAGTTTAAATTTATAATTTTTTAAAAATTTATTTAGAGCTAATAGTAAAAAGTACTAAAGTTACCCAAGATGAAGAGAGCTAACGATGCACAGGTGTTTCTGCCCTCTAGTATAATAATTCGCTGTATTTAAGATTCTCGTTAAAACATTTATTTATTTTTAAATTGTGATAAAATGGTGTTAGATAGGAGAAAGTTGCAAGAGACATTTTTTCTTGGAAATAAACCGAGTAAATAAAAAAACTCCGACATTTTTTGTCAGTGGCGTACTATTTTTTTTTTGAAAAAATTACCCGATACCTACGTATCACATCTACGCCACTGGTTGAAACTAAAACCTCTTCTTTTTACATTTAAAGTGTCTCTGTTAGGTAGATTCCTATAATGAAATTTTATAACGATACCTTCAACTGTTAAAAAACTATTAAAGAATATCTTTAATTTTCTCAAAACTTTAATACTCCTTATCTTGCGTGTAAGAGGGTATTCCTCGAAAAGGACTGATTCAGGAATCACCCTGTATGTAATAATTGTAACATCTAATACAGTGTTCAAAAAAGTTAACAAGAAATGACAATACAATTTTAGATTTATTTCACTTAAGTAGCTATAGCTATATAGACAGATATCCTATGCCTGTCCAACGAATCATGGAAGATTTCGACAGATGACATAACGATACAAAAACGACAGAAAATATCATACAATAAAAAAAAAAAACGGTGTCAAAGACGGTCGAGGCTCAATCGACGATAATTTTAGCGAGGTCAAGCCCTAGACGTCATTTATTTAGACCGTACTCTTCTTTATTTTTTAATTACTGCCAGGGCTTACTGCCAGCCAGCCTTAAGAAGGTGAGTTTATTTTTATATTGTTTGCTATTTTAAAAATCGAATTTTTAATACTTACGATCATTAATGGGACAATAAAAGAAAAATATTGTATTATTAGAATTGCTCTCGCTGTATATACTTTGTTTATGCACTTCTATCGAAAGAATATGAATTCTTGAAGATCTTGAAAAGAGTTCCAAAAAATTTGATATTTTTCCCTGTATATTTATGAAAATTGTTCATAGGTAGATACATAGTAAGTAGTTTGTAGGTAAATGATTTCAGTTTTTTCAAACAAAAATTTCGATTTGTTTATTTGTACAAAATAATATATGTGGGCAATGATAAAACCTTTTTTATTTTTTTCAACATATACCTACAGGATGTTTCTAAACAAATGCAAAAAACTTTCAGGGGTAATTTCTTGGTAAAAACAAAGGGTAATTGACATTGAAAGCACAACATCTGCATATTTTTTTTTAGTATTAGTTTCTATAATTAGTGGATGGGGTTAATTTATTTAAATGTTTACTTCTTTTCTTATGTTTATAAATATAATTTTAGTAGAATGTCAACAATTCAGAATAAAATTATTATATGTAAAACTAAAGTGTCCTTTAGTATTTAGGTATTTTAAATAGTAATTTCTTTGTTCTTTATGTTTATTGCTTCTAATGGTAGAAGAAGATATAGCTCCTGAAACATTAAGCATTTTTTGTTTGTTAGGCAAATTTGTTTTACTAGTAAACAGCCACTGAAAAGCTAATTTTTAGATTTAACGCCCAGTGGTGTTTACAAAAAATAACTTTTTAATGTAGCAGATTTTCTTTCAGTGGCGAAAAATCACTCTTCAAGACCCTGTATATTATCAAAAAATAAATGAAAAAAGTCATAACAAAACATTCTTTGAAAACAGTAGTCGTTGACTGAACAATACTCTATAATTGAAATTTCATAAATAGATATCTGATGGTGAGGATTGAAATGATTTACTTTTTGTTAGTTTCTTGTTGACTACTTGGTTGACTGATTTTCTTCAATGTCACACGCAGTACATTAAATACATAGGCAGTAAGAAAATATTGCGTTCTAGTTCACAGTACTGGAAATCGTTGATTAACTTTTATAATACAATATGATCAGATAAATTGATAATTTTTGATTTAGGTTAGTTTAGAAATCGACATACAAAACAACCATCTATGGACATTAAGAAATTACAGCTTTGACTTTTACTACAGACGAATACTAATTTAAGGTAAATGTTCAATTTAATAACAGATAATGGCTTTTATAAAATATATGACGTAACATTTGGAAGGATTTCTTCTTAAAGGTTAATTAAAAATTTCTTTAAGACGTTGAGTTCATAAGATATAAAGTACCTCTTTCGTAATTTTTATTTTGTCCTATAATAAAAATACGATTTATTACTCATAGTTCATAGTTAAAATATCAAAAGTTATATTTTAGAGCTAAAAAATATACAAAAGACAATTAATACTTTTGAACTAAAATGACCAACAACTATAATTTTATTGAAGTGAAACTCCTTTACGCGTGCTGGGAATAAAACTTCAAGGTCGTGACACACGAGATAGCGCCAGGAAAAGTGGTAACAAACGAAAAAGTGGAAAGCCAATGAGGAGGCTGAGATGGCTCTTTGGTGCGTTATTGTAACTCAGGCCCTATGTGAGAAAGGGTGCTGAAACCTGGAATGTAGATCGATGGTCGAAGAGCACAATATTTTCATGACATTTTGATGACGTGCACCAAAATGTGCATCAAATCAAAAAATCGTCCGATTTAAATGAAATTTGGTACGTCAATAGATTGGACCAAATCCAACTTGACCATGTACGACATCTGCTACTGTAACAGTTAGTCTTGACGTAAGAAACGTCCAAAGTTGATGTCGTCCGATCGCGACCAAATTTGGTGGGTAGGCTATGTGAGCGACGGTACACATGATCCCACCCTGCAAAGTTGGATACGATGTTTCGCTTACATCTGCATCAGGATTGGACTAAGGATTTGATATTGAAGAAAAATGTGGGTCAATTTCGGCATAACTGGGGACGGCCTTCAGGATGACGCCCTCGATGTTTCGAACGTCGCGATGCATCTATATTGACGAAATCATCAGGATTTTTCTTAATTATGGGTTGATTGGAACCAAACTAGGCAAACAGATAGAGATACCCGAATGGAATCCTCAAATGGACAGACGGACAGACGGACAGACGAACAGACGGAAGTAAGAAGTTTCACTTCGAATATGCGCACATAGTGCGTACATATTTTTTTAATGTTATATATTCTTTTGTTACACATACTTCTTTTGTTACAGTTCATAGACAGTGTGTATACGTTGGAGGCAGATGCCAAATTTCGGCCAATGTCCAAAATAATTAGACATATGGCGATTTGTCCATACTAAACTTGCCAGGGGGTTAATCTTTTTTTGGTATAATATAACAACAAAAGATTAACACCCTTTGCATAGAAGTTGAAACTAATGCAATCAAAACTCTTCCGCGTAACTTTGTGGATAGAAGTAGGCATATTTAATAATATTCGCCATAATATGGCGATAAATTAGACATATTATGTCTAATTTTCGGCATCTGCCTCCAACATATATAATAATAGGTATACGAATTTTGTGGAACCGAATACCAATCAAACTTCTTATTGAAAAAACTGAATGTTTCGAATATGTTATTGATAAATGCACGGGCAAACAATTAGAGAAAACTAAACTTTTGAATTTTAGAAGAAAGGTACAGGTGTGGATAATAAAAACAAGAAAAAAATAATGGGTCTCAATAAATTAATAATTAATAGCAAACCAGATATTGAGAGAAACATTTAAATAAATCATGGAATATTTTAAAATTAATACAAAACTAATCCATGTCTTTAAAGCTGAGAGAAGATCAAACAAATTTTTATTAAGGCAATATGTACCAAAGGATTAACTTAAGCATCCAATGATAATAGCACTATAAAATACATGTATGTACATGACATAATAATATATTTAATTAAACTTATGTTTTTAGAATATTGTTGATTTATCCCATATATTGTTGTAGCTATTACCACAGCTTATTCAGTACCAGCTGGTCATCAGCTGATGAGTCTATTCTTGAACATATGCCAACAGTAAAGCTATCATTTCTTAAAAAAAACTCCAATGTAGTTACATAAATAACATAAGTGAATATAGGTATAGTTCATATCAAATAAACTTTTAGTCACGTGATTAAGCTTTTAGAAATTTTCTCTTTTAATCAAAATATTTTAGGAAACAAAAATCAATTAATTATAAATATATAAATAGTTATTATTTACATCAACGAAACTCACTTTCTTAACAGCACTTAAGGGACATACAGGGCCATTACTACCGCTTTCCCGTTCAAAATATTCTAATAAACATTTTTAAGCTTAAAGTATCACAACACTATTTATTTAAACCAAAAACTCGTAATATACAAAACTAAAGTGTCAAAACGAATGACAATATCGGAAAATAAATAAACAAATGTGGCAACTTGACATTTTTTCCAGTAGAGTTACCACTTGAATCCCCAGCGCGAAATTTAAATTCCAGTTGACCAGCCCGGCGCGGCGCCGAATATGTCCATACACGGAAAAAATGAGTTTAGAAATCGCGCCCTCGATTACGTAACTGAATAACTGAAAGTCTAATTGATATCAAATATAGGTACGTAGACTAGCAGCAAATGACAGTAAGTGGATAGACTGGTTATGAATTGGTGGAGCTATATACTTCTTCCATATTACTGAAAACACTAGCTTCAGACTATAATTAGGTATTAAATGAAGATACTTTCGTGTTATGTAATAGGCTTATATTTTTAATATGTAGCGATTTGCTGGTGTAATTTTGTTAAACGTTTGGTGAAATCTAATTATGTAATTCGACTATTATGGCGTCTGGTATCAGAACATGTAATTTTAACCGTACGTAATTTTGAACAAAAAATATGTGAATGTTCTGGCTGACATTATTTCGTTACTAATATTTCATAGAAATATGTTAATTATTATAATCGAAAATTTGGTAATTGTATTTCTGAGTATGTTGCTATATGATACTTATGAAAATGTTTATCGTATCTAGTATCTTCTTTCAGATTTAATTATTTTGGGTCAACTTTCGTTTAGCTGAAATCAGTTATTACAAAAAAAAATTGTCTTTAAAAAGCTACTGTGAACCACGGAAAACACAAATTTTCCTGCGGAAATGCGTAATTTCCAAATTTCTCACTTTAGGATAACTGAAATCTGCTATAAAAAATACATTTTGCGTTTTATTTTTAATATTTTTCTGAACATATAAACACAAAAATTTTCCTGTGGAAATAAGCTATTTTTATTTTCTAAGGAAATTTAATAGACTTTAGAATAGCTGAAATCAGTTATATAAAAAATAAATATATTTTTGCCTTTTAGAAGCGTTTACAAACTCAGGAAAATAAAAAATTTCCTGCGGAAATGCTTGATCTTCATTTTCCATTTTTGTAAGCATAAATACATGAAAAATTATCTTTTTATCACTTTTGAACCAAAAAAAAATAATTTAAAAGTGTCTAAAATGCTAACCAATCTAATAATAAATCTAATAATATTTTTACAAAATCACAGTTAATTATTAAAATATGAAAACCACAGCTTAACACCCTCCACAAAGAAAAGCTAACTAAAGCAACCCAAATGCTTGACATTGACACATTTCCGCAGGAATTTTTTTGTATTTCTTTGCTCGTAAAGGCTCGTATAAAACAAATATAAGTTAATTTTTCATGTAACTGATTTCGGTTATTCTAAAGTCAAAGCATTTTTTTATGTAAAATAAAAATAAAAAATTTCCGCAGACACTTTTTTCTGTTTTTATGTTTAGAAAAATATCTAAAACACACCCCGAAGACTAGTTTTGATGTAACAGATTTCGGCTAATACTAAAGTCTGAAAAATGAAAATGACGCATTTCCGCAGAAAATTTTTTGTATATTTGTACTCCTAATGCCTTCTAGAACGCATATATAAAGTCATTTTTTATATAACAGATTTCAGCTAAACGAAAGTTGAGCCATTATTTTTTATCTAAGAACCCTCACAGACGCTCAGTTCTTTAGCATAGGCTGACTTTGCAGACTAATTTGTGCAGTTTAATCTGTACCTCTATTTGCCGCACACACACATAACTTTATAGCACAATTTTTAGAGTGAAAATGGCTTTCCTGAGATATATGTACTTCCCCCTTGCAATATGCCCGCTTGTCCAATAAATAAAAAAAAACTAGTTTGTTTTTCGTTTAGAGGCTATCGGTTTTTTATCATATTTTTTGTGTTATTAAAACCTATTCTGTGTCCTGTGTCCCATGAATGCTGACAAATTTTAAATTAGCGAAACTCGCCCGTTTTTAAATAATCTTTATCTTCCTTAATTCGAACATTTAACGGTCTAAATCTCGGTTTAAATAGTCTAGATGTTTCACCATAAAAGTTATAATATTCCCAGGGTATTTTGTATATCAATCCTTTTGTTGTTCAGTGTTCATTGGTTTAGTGTGGGTTAAAATAGATCTAAGTATATTTTGATTTCTTCTTTTGATATGAAAATTGTGTAGGCCGTCTAATGACAATTAAAAGTTATCTCGTGATATTTTCTCGAATTCGGCCTCCTTGATGAGATAAACCCAATTTTATTAATCACAATTAATAAAGTTAAAACAAAAATTCAATTAATAAATTATATATTTTACTTAATTTATTTCAAAATATTATTACTATTAGTTATTATTACTATTAGTCCAACCTACAGCAATTTCAAATAAAAAAATACTGGTATTTAAAATATAAGTAAAAAAAACTAATTTTAAAAAGTTTTAACATTCTGTACCTCTAAAACTATGCATTTCCATGTTTATAGGAACTTTTTTTGACATTTTTTGATGAGGAATCAATGAGTTCTTATTTAAAACTTTCTTATTTAAAAGTTAATGGTATTAAATCTTTTTAATGGTTGCTATTAGACTTGGATCAATGGAAATTAATAAATTTACGTTTATCTCATCAACGAGGCCGAAATCGACAAAATATCAAGAGACAACTTTTAATCGACATTAAACTGCTTACACTATTTCGCTAACAAGAGAAAAAAAGGAAGTGGCGTACATGCTTTTTTTAGAAAAAATATTCCAGTGATAACCCATATGCACGTCCCTGGTGAATATGTCGACACTTAGCTTTAAAATATGCCGCACTTATAGTAACTATTACTCTCACAATTTCATTCGAAACGCTAAAAGTACTTGGAAGAAAATTAGAATAAATCGAAAAAATATTAAGACTTTAACACCCTGTAGCTACTAAACAAAGCAGAATCGGACCCGTGTTGATATGAAAAATAAATATTATTTTTTCGTGAGGAATCTCTCAACGAGAGATGGCACATGTTTTTTGAAACACCCTATATAATGTGTATTGTATTATTGTATTATTGTATATGTCTTCATTGTATGTATTGTGGGCCTATGGTTTCTGGTTTGTATTTCGTTTAATGTTTCTTTAATAAAAGATGGTGGAAAATCGTTTCTTATTAATATTTTTGTAAAATCATAAATGTGACACCAGATAAAACTAATTGTGTTAAAAGGACGCTACGTAGTGCGAACCAAAGAGTTATTTAAAAAAAAACGGGAAGTGAAATAGACAGAATAAATTTGTGAATATATTTAAATAGATTTACATATCAATATATAGTGAGTGAGATCTCTTGCATATTAGTTACCCACAATTAGATTCATTTATTATGAATGTTATAAATTAGTAATAAAATTAGCATGGATTGAAATTAAGTTATAATTGAGTCAATTAATTTATATTTTAACGTCAGATAACTGTTAAATATGATAATTTCTGCTATATGCATTTCTTAAGGTGCGTTTAAACTTGAGTACGCACGCACTGATCCATCGCGAATGCTCAGGTGCAAACGACTGTGCGCTCACGTTCACTCTGAAACTTTCGCGAGCAGCAGCGAACAGTGTTTGGTCGGTGCGCAAAGAGATTTTATGTGTTCGCACATGCTCAGTTTGAACGGCGTGAAGTTAGTTAATTTATTTTCATTTTCATCGCCAAAAGTAATACATAATAATGAATGCAGCCGCGGCTATTTCTTGGTCGTCCACTGCTTTCGCCAACACAACTCTGCTGTTCGCGAACAAGTGGATCACTTCATTCGTCGAAAAATAAGTTTTTAAATTAAACGGAGCCGAGAGGACGAACGAATGCCGTTCGCGTATGCTCAGCTCATGCGGGCTCAAGTCTAAACGCACCTTTACATTTACTTTTTATATGCACCGAAAATAAGTTTTATTAATTCTTTTAAATTATATTTAGTATCTAGGTTTTTTAAATTTAAATTTGAATAATAATTCTTTAATATAGCAGAAATTACTTATAACAGGACAGTTTGTTGTCTTCAGACATTTTCCAAGTTAATAATTAATTTGAAATGAGGTAAACCTGTTATTTATTGTTTGAAACCTTGAAATGATAAAACAATAGCTGCATTAAAATGGAAAATATTATATTTTTTCATTCTATCAGGGAACTAAAATTTAATTAGAGTTATTAAGTACACTTTTTAACGTAAATTTTCTTCACGGTTTGTGAGGTTGAGCTGGGTGTAGGATTCATCTGCCTCTACAATTCCTACTATTTTTGGATGCTTATGGCTATGGAAACACTGACGTATTTTGGCAACTTCTTGTGATTGGCAAAGCTGGGATATGTTTAATAGACCTCGTCCCTCGTCCGCCTTACAAGCGTGGTAGATAGAGTCGCTCGATTGTCGAAGTTGGATGGTGAAGAGAAAACTTAGTGAGTTTTACCCGCGTCAATCTATCCAGTTCTTCAAGGTCCATATTATTCTATTTAATTATACCGAACGTGTAGGTTAGTACCGGTATTGTCCAGGTGTTAATGCATGTGTTAATATAAATAAAAAGACTTAAAGATTACTTGTTTAAACTTATAAATAAAAAGACTAAAAAGACGAATTCAGCTTGGCGTTCAAAAGTTTTGTTACGTTTGCCAAGCCGTTTTGGACAAGTTAACATATATCGTTCCGAAGAAATTTCTCAGGATATATAACCGAGAAATATTTTCATTAGTTTAAGTAAGAATAATCTTCGGTTTTGTTAAAAGGTTTCGTACTGGACACTGCGTCTCCTCAGTGATAACTTCAGTAGATTGAAGCTAAGAAACAACGGCGAATGCGGACTCTGTAAGGAAAATGGGAAAACATCAAAACCTCATCACTAGATGTGCCGAGACAACAACTATTCGTATAGTACTGATACCGGAGATGGAGAACTAACCTCTGTAAAACCGTATTAGATACTGGCTTTTGTCAAAGCCCTGAGACTGTATAATTAGTTATAACTTAAGACAGGGAAACACAATAGATCTATAAGGTAGCGGTGATTAACTCCTCCCTTCACATACAATCTTCTTCAACATATATTGTTACAGCACTGCATTATAAAAAACAATACTAAGTAAATATCATGGAAAAAATAAAGCTTATTGAATTGTGTGTGCCTCTGGTAGATATCTCAAATAAAATCAAAGACAGTTGCAAATAACTTAAAGAAAATTTTCAGTACCCCAATTTGGAGAAACAATGACATTTTGGCTGGAAGTATAGTCTTCGAACTGTAACTGAAATCCTAACCGAACATTTAAATAAAAATGACTAAGGGACACACCATTCTGCAGAGAGCATGTAAACAGAAAAACAAGACGGTTCATCATATTATGCTATACGAATGCTTAGTCCGGTCGTCAATCGGAGAGTGCATTCTAGGTAAAGTCTAGTCTGTTGGAGTTGATTTGTGGGAAGCATTCCGCATCCCGGAGTCACCTTCTCTTGAATAATATATGCTTCTACTATGCTGGTGAAGTACCTTTGGATTGTACTCCCACCACCGAACAGAGTAGAACAGAACAGACCCCGATAAAAATTTTAATAAAATATGTACGCCCAGAGTGTTAAAAAATGAGTTTTGAATGAACATTTGAAACTATTTGGAGCAATCCCTCAATATTCCTCGCGTATGAAGTCCTGTTGCATATGTAGCACTTTGTCACGAGAAGGTGTTCCATATTTGGGTCACAGAGAAATTTTCTTAGTTAAAAATGTATTTTTTCCAAATCCTAGTATATGTCCCCGTTTTCTAATATTATCTGTTTATTCATGTAAAAATAAATAAGTAAATACACCATATCGATCATGCTGCCACTATTGCCCGCATAATTTCAATGTCTCTATTGGGAAATGCAGGTAACTACATATTATTTATTTATACTGTTATGGAGATATCTATATATGCAAACGTCGACAATAAAAATTCAGTTTATTGCTTTACCGTGAATCGTTTGATCGTACTGAATTCTAAAATATCTTTAGTGAAGATTTATTTAAAGTGAATCACACCTTGACGGCACTTTATTAGATTTAGAAAATTTTTTAGAGATGAAAATCTATTCTCCATTTTTTTGAAAAACTAATTATATATCATGTTGATGAAAGTTCTATTAGTTCGCACCTTTTTCACGTATACAGCAGTGTATTCTGAATCAAGTGGGTTTAGTTCTTAATTTTTATTTACAGGGTATTTACAAAAAATGCAGGCTAAAAAGCCAATTTATGGCCAAAAAGTTTTATCATCAAGCATGACCCAAAAACAATAATTCTTTTGTAAAAATATAATCAGCTAGAGTATATACCGGGTGCGTCTCAAAAGTGGCTCACCCCTATAACTTTTTTATTTTTTCAGATAAAAAAACGAGATTTCGTATGTTAGTATATGACATAAATTGGGATTGATTGACGCATCCAATTGTTTTTGACCACTTTCTGTTTCACCGGAAATGACTACAACTTTTGATTTTTAAATTGCACCCCCGGTATATTATTACTTTATTCGATAGAAAATGATATTCTGAATAGAATTACGTATCATATGTCAACTTTTGACATTCTCGCTTAATAAAAAATTGTATTTTAAATTTCAATCTAGAGCGCCATGGCTATGTTAAAAACACTAATTCTTAATCAAGGAGCCTTGGAAAAATAGATTTGATAGTCTAATGTTTTTAGTGTCTTGGCCTGGCCGATTAAAAAATGCCCAAATCGTATTTTTAATCATATCTCAATTTTTTCAAATGGAACGAGGGTGGCTCATTAGTCTATTTGGAAAAAGCATTTTTTTACGAATAATTTAATACCACACACTTGGTATTTCGAGTCAAATTTTCGTTACGAACCGCAAGTTATAATTTTAAATAAAACGTGCGAAAATGTCAAAAGTTGACATATGACATGTCATTTTATTCAGAGTGTTATTTTTTGAGGGGTCATTTAAAAATAAATGAGGGTGTCATTTAAAAATCAAAAGTTGTACTCATTTCCGGTGAAACAGGAAGTGACCGAAAACAATTGAATACGTCAATCAATCCTAATTTATGTCATATACTAACACACCAAATCTCGTTTTTTAACTGAAAAATAAAAAAGTTATACGGGTGAGCCACTTTTGAGACGCACCCGGTATATATGAATAATTAATTTCGATGTTTTTTTGTTTTTAATGATGCGGTAGATGTATGTATAAGTATTTATACCCACCTACTGCTTGAAGGATCAAGCCCTTTTGGATAAATAATAAAATTCGCGTTCTAGTAAAAAGTAATAAACTTTTTTATATTAAAAAACAAATATTTTGATTTCTAAATATTTTGATTTAGTGCAAAATTACCAAAAACATTCTAAAATATTATAATCGAGACTATAATAATAAACATTTCTTAGTAATGTTTACAATCTTCGTTGTTTCATTTCTTCCGCGAATACCTACTGCTTCTATAACCAAAAATGAAATAGAATCGAAATTTAAAATACTACTGACAGTAGAATAGGGCTCCTATAGACGTCGGGATTTCCGTGAAAATCCCGGATTTAGGTAAGTTTTCCCGGATCCTAGCTAGAAAATCATTATACTATCCCGGAAAGCGTCAATAAAATTATAAACTCAAATATTATAAAATAGTCCACAAAGTAAAAAATACACACTTATGCTTAACATTATTCCATCACATATTTTAATTTAGCTTCGTTCGATATTATCTAACTACATTACATAAAACAATTATAGCATATGTAAATAATAAGTAATTATTACATATTTCTAAAAGAATCGTGCATTTTCTTGCCGTCCTCTTGCCAGTTTTTTGAAAAACAATACATTGTTATGGAGCCGATCGGTCTACTAATTGATTGCATTGCGTAGCCTTAGGCTATGCGCTGAGAGGCAATTTTTAGTCGGCCGATTTTTTAGTTGCAGAAATGTAACTAATATATTCTTATGAAGCTGCGCTCACATGTAGGTAATCAAACAGTTAGCCGATGGGCTCTATAAGAATGTATTGTTTTCAATTTTGCAACTAAATAGTCGGCTGATTAAAATTGCATGTCAGCGCGTAGGGTTATTGTTTCGAATTTCCCTTTACAGTATCAATACTATTTAAAACCGTGATTCAGGGAATTTAATGTCTTGTTTTTCAAATTAATATTTTATTTTAAAAAATATGCTATTATTATTTTGAGTAGTTAGATTTACCTTCATTTATAATATTTTGGTAATTATATATATTATGTTACTGTAAATGTCCGAAATGCGGTAAAACCTAGGATAAGCGCGCTAAACCTAGGATTTACCAATAAGTTAACACCCTCCAAATAACCACGCTAACCAACTCGAAATGGAGATTTACAGAGACATATTATACTAAGGGCTGGCAAAGGTTAGTCTTGGGTCGAGATTTTCGTATGTAAGAAGAGTACAATGCGTTTATAATGTACTGAACAAAGAGAGAACAGTAAACACGTTGCCAAACGTATGAAATGAATCGAGAAACTGTGCACATTGCTAAGAGACGTGGAAGGGGATATATCAGATTTGTCGCAGTTGACCGGTCGACCTAGAAGTGTCTAGCCCTAGCAGTCAACTATAAAGCTTGACCAATCAGGTTGGTTACTGTGGTTATTTGAAGGGTGTTAATTCATTTGTGTTTGTCAAAAACTCTAACGTGATTGGTCGGGCATAATAGTTGCCTGCTAGGGCTAGACACAAGTGGTCGACCCAATCAGTTCCTCTGTCAGTACTTAAAGTTCTAGGGAAAGGTGTACATCATGCGTTCAGCGTCACGATTTAATTACGTCTCGTGATACTTTATTTGTTTATTTATTAACGAGTCGTTGTAATTTTCCCTATAGCTTGAAAATTTTTTAGTGCAAGCTAGAAACACTTGCATTTCTGGTAAAAAATAGTGGAATTGAAATTGAGTTGGTTTTCGACAGTGGTCGAGCTATTCGAACTCTGAATTCAAAAATCGATATCTCGAAATCTATTAGAAATAATTGATTGTAGTTTTTTTCAAAAACTTTCTTAATATTTCTGCTGCATTTTCTTCGTAGACATTAAGTGAAAATCTTTATCAATAAAAAATTACATCGACTGCTGAAAATTGCTATGCTCTAAAAGTAAATAGATGGGTTGTTTACAATTTTTGAGTGGAAAAAACAACCTTATCGATTTTTTTCTTACGTAAACATAGTGTAAAAGATCCTATTTTCAAAACAAAAAAAAAGTTTCAATATCTAAACTCTTTCTTGAGTTATGGCTATGTGTTAAAAAAGTTGAGTTTTTAAATTATCGCGATTAGTGACGTTTTCTCGTTATATAAAACACTAACTGACACCTTAAAGATATCATTATAATTCCATTTCAGATGCTCAGAAACATTTCTAATGATTTTATATAGTTATCTTTTCGAAAATAAAATTCTTTTAAAAATAAGCGGTTTGCGATCGTCATTTTATTTTAGTTGATAGGAAAAGGCGTACCGGCAACGTCGCATTTCTCTCACTCCGACTTAGTAAGATCCCTATGCGATTTACTTCCACACATGTAAATACCGACCCAAGAGTAACAGTTGCCAGCACGGTATACTAGTTGAAGCCTGGCTCATCCGCCACGACATGACAAAAAAGCTTTTTTTTTAATTAAATGAGAAACAAAAAATCCGGCGACGACAGTTTTTAGAAGAGCCAATTACATTAGCATTTTATATATGTAGATAACTATTTGCGTTTATGTTGTCTATGCTGGTGTCAATAAACCATGTTTGGACTACGATTTGGTTTAGTTTAGTTTCTAGTTTCTACACACTATTCCCGTAAGTGTGGAATAGGAAGGGGGTGTAGGCATAGGGGTGTACTTTTTCAGAGTGCCGTTTTTTTCGCTAGCTTTTTTTTGCCCTCCCGGAATTTATCTATAACAATCTTGCAACTCTGCAGTAGAATCAAGAAAGGCAAATTTTTCTCTTTACTATTTACGCAAATATATATGCTTAAACCAACAAAAAACTTTTAACTTTAGGAGTATATCTCTTTCTATCATTTACATTACAAAACATTATATTTTTTATGCAACACTTTAATGTCTTTTAATTTTAACTCATAATAAGCAACTGTCTTTAGACAGAGTAATTATTAGTTTAAAACGTGACTCTCTCGCTCTCTCGCACACTTTTTATCTAATTACTTTTTTATACTCTTAACTCACGTTTTTCTAATCATATTGATATCATCATCAGCATATGATACAAATTCATTTACATATTTCAAAGTTCACTTATTATATCGATACCTTGTAAGTATCGGAAATCTCTCTTTATAACCTATTTCTAAAGACCTCAGAGTCTATTTATATAATATAATATATATTATATATTTATATATTAATATAGCTATAAGACATCTGTGGACAATTTTTTTTTGCTTGAGCTTAGTTTTGCTAGTTAATGATCTGCGGATGATGCATAATCATAATGAGCGGTCAATGCATAATGAGCGATAGAATGTTATTGTGGCGTTGATATCTTTTTTTGGTAGATTTGTCTAATTTTTTCTAGGAACAATCAAATATTCCAACCTTACAGCGCTTTCAGATGGAGCGAACCGTCCGCGTGTTTTTACAGCGTTTTCAGATGGAGCGGACCGTACGCGCGCAGTGTCCGCACGAATGTTTTTTCAATATAACTCATCAAGACGGAGCATACGCGATCCATGTGAAATCGTTTATATAAACTCAGTGTACTTGCTCGAAGTCGCGGACGGTCCGTCGCGGACGCTCCGCTCCCTCTGAAAACGCTGTTATATTAATGTGTTTATGTAAATGGCCGTGATCCGAACGGAGCATACGCGACCCATGTGAAATTGTTCATATAAACTCATGGTACTTGCTTGAAGTCGCGGACGGTCCGCTCCATCTGAAAGCGTTGTAAGTTGTACCAAAGAGAAAAAAATCATATTGTCAACTAGTAGACGTTTTTTATAAAGACTTTTACATTTTACAAGTTGGCTTGGAAATGACGATCCATGATATTCACCATATAATTAATAATAATAACCCTGACACCGTTTTTTGTCTTATAGTACCTGTAGTATAAAATACACTAAATATACCGGGTGCGTCTCAAAAGTGGTTCATCCCTATAACTCTCTTATTTTTTCAAATAAAAAAACGAGATTTTGTATGTTAGTATTAGGATTGATTGATGTATTCAATTGTTTTTGGTCACTTTCTGTTTCACCGGATATGACTACAACTTTTGATTTTTAACGGTATTTTTTACTTTATTCGATTTATGAACTCTGAAATCCAACTCTGAATAGAATGACATATCATATGTCAACTGTTGACATTTTCGCATATGGTTTATTTGAGATTGTAACATGTGATTCGTAATGACAATTTGACTCGAAATACCAAGTGTGTGGTACCAAATTATTCGTAAAAAATCTTTTTCCAAACATGCTGCCACCCTTGTTCCATTTGAAAAATGAGATAATATGATTAAAAATACGATTTGTGCATCTTTTAACTGGCCATGACAAACACGAAAACCTTTGGCGATCAAATCTATTTTTCCAAGACTCCTTGATTAAAAATTATTGTTTTTAACACATCCATGGCACTCTAGATTGAAATTTAAGATATTATTTTTTGTCAAGCGAAAATGTCAAAAAATTTCATATAATATGTCATTTTATTCAGAATGTCATTTTCTATCGAATAAAGTAAAAATATTTAAAAATATGGTGCCATTTCAAAATTAAAAGTTGTAGTTATTTCCGGCGAAACAGGAAATAACCAAAAATAATTGAATACGCCAATCAATCCTAATTTATGTCATATACTAACATACCAAATCTCGTTCTTTTACCTGAAAAAATAAAATAGTTATAGGGGTGAGCCCCTTTTGAGACGCACCCGGTAGAATTAATATAGAATAATTTTACAATTTTGTTTGAAATGTTAAGTACTCTTATGAGAATGAAAACTTGTGTCCTAGCGAATAGTCACATATTTTTTACATAAAACTGGGGTTGCCAGATAGAGATATATTACGTTCAATAGTCGAATATTCCTTGCTCAAAATTAGATTTGCGTATTTTTTTCGGGCATTGCCCGAATTCGACTATTGAGCGTAACAGATATATAAAAGTTGCCCGATTTAGGTAAGTTGTCCCGGATCTCAAAAAATTAATATAGTATCCCGGAAAGTGTCAATCATATTATAAAATCAAATGTTATAAGGTAATGAAAAAAATTAGACACTTATGCTTAACAATATTCCATCACATCTATATCTTTGACTTTGACTAGTTTGATTTGTTTTTAGTTTCCACATGCTATTTTTCTTAACTGTGGAATAGGAAGGAATTGGTGATGTGCATTTTTGTAAATTATTTTCTGAGCCTAAAGGGTTTTTTTTGCTCTTCGCTTTTTTTTGTCCTCCAGTCAGAAATGAAAAATATATTTTGACATTTAAGTATTTTGTTTTAGTGGCAAGATACTCTGAGGAATTGTAAACTGTTAAATCAGTATTAAGTTAATAAGAATTTCTTAAACAAAAAGTAGAAGGAAAAATTAAATCTCTTTGGACGATGAAAAATAAAATTAGTATTCAATCTGTTATGTCTAGATATAATTTTCTCCTATGCAATTGTATAAAGTGTTAATATTAATGTTAAAGAAATAACAAAACTCATAAAACCTAATATACCTAAAAGTTAAAAACCTCAATAATATTTCTGTTGCAGGATTCGCAGCGCGGTCAAAAACACCTCGAAAAAAACAAAACACCTATAAACCGTTCAACCGATATAATACCCAGACTACCGCTTTTGCGCTACTTGTTATTAAGTACGTTATAATTGACCGTCGAATACACAGATACACACACACAGTCGCACAGCAGCCACAAAAACAACAACGGCAGTGTTCGTTTGATTGTAAAACTCAATAAAAGCCGGTGCCCGCGAGATCCGTCGATCGAATCGACAACACTACTAGCCGTTTACCATTTTTCCCCAATACAAAAAACAGAATGTAAACAAAACAGATGCCCACACCGCCAACTATGACTATTTTTAACGCCCGCTTCACTGCGAGCGACCTTCGCGAGACGCGCAACTAGCGCTCACCTCGACGACGCGGTACGGCCAACGTCAAAAAACAATCGGCGATCGGCGCGGTACTGGCCAGTGGCACCGGCCTACTCTGCTTTCTGCTCTACCTCTACTTAGTTCCAGTCGAGTCATTCGGACTCGGTAAATGGAAAAGGTCGAAATTGCATCACTATTAGTTGTTGCCCATCCAAATTCATTTCGATAATATCACATTCAAACACCGAATATCAGTCTATTGAGATTATTAGTTAGGGAAGTTCCTTTAGAAGGAAGACATGCTTTCATATTTCAGACGGTTTGGTATTATGTATTATTCAGCATGCTATTCTTAGTTGACCACGATTCTGTATACAGGGTGCTACAAATTCGAGGAACGAACATTGGTATCTCGGAAACCGTAATAGATACGAAGATGGTTAAATTGGAGCAAAGTTGCGCCTTGAGATGTTTACCAAGATGCCATCAAAAAAGTTTCAAAATTTTCAAGGATTGCTGATTTTTTTGGAAAAAACGGATTTTTTTGAAAATCAATTTTATTTTTTCCTGTCGTTACTTTTTAAAAAATCAAAAAACTAATTGCACATTCTTGTAGCCACTTTATTAGGGCTATCTAATAGTATCTTTAGATTTTCAAATTAGCTGATAATTTTTGAGATAGAGGGAACAACTTATTATTTTTAAATACGAACCTGCATTTTTTATTTCAGATTTTGAAAGAACTCGGTTTCCTGAGTACAATGCTATGCCACACTTTATACTTTTTTTTTGTTTGTACCTTAACAACAACAAAACTATTTTATTATTATTTAAAATAATTTCAAGTCCGACTCTGTTTTTTCAAATTATTTAATCTGATTATATTCATTGCAAGAATAATGATCAGCGCTAATTAATATTGAATAAGGAAATCGAGCCAGCTGAAAGATTCAAATAAATAATATTCCGGTCAGCAATTTAAAGATATTTTAACTTTTTTATTGTGGAATATGAAATCTGAGCATAATATTAATCGTAGTTATTATAAATAAATCAACTTATACAAACTAGGTTTTAATGCTCTACATGTTCGAAAGGGTTACCACCCTTCCTGTTGCATACATTTATTATTCGTTCAATTTTGTTTATAGTTCTTTGAACATATCTTCTTATTATACTTCCGAATGCATTTTGTACTCTTTATTGTAAATGTTGAAAAATATTGAATTCTCTTTTACAAATGACGTCAAGTAATGCCCCCCCCGGCGACAGGTCCAGAAATCTCGCTTGCAAATATACTACTCTACCATTTTCAATCCATCTTCCGGGGAAATTATTTGATTGTTTATATTATTTTTAATTTTTTATTGCATTTGATTTTCTGTATTCAGTATTTTAGTTCACGTCATTGTTAAGTTTGAAGACTTATGAATATTGTAACGATGAATAAATTTAATACAAAAAAAACAGAGCCGGGCTTGAAATTAGTTTAAATAAATTGTGTTCAACTTGTATACTGTCTTCTTCCGGCGTCTTACAATGAGTCTGCGGTAAAGGTTTTCATAAAAAGCCAAACGTCGATTTTTACTACTGAATGATCAGGTGACCTTCGATATGATCTTAAATTAAATAAATAAATAAATAAATAAATGACTTTATTGTCAAAAAATTTTTCAATTTGTAGACAAAGGTAAACTAACAAACAAAGTAAAAAAACAAGGTACACAAACAAACAAACAAAAGATAATACAAAACATTATACAAATAATATTGTGTCTTATTGTTAAAATAAACATTTATAAATGTTTACAATGTCAAAGAACAAAAAAATAAAAATAATATTCAAAAATATTTAACTAGTTTATAGTAAAATATCAATGACCTCTAAATAAATTAATTTCGATGTCATTAGTAAATATAGCAATAGCAAACATTAGACCAGTGTTTACAAGATCAAATTCGATTTTCAAAATATAATTCATTTACGGCGTAGAAAGCCTTGTCTAGTAAATAAGAGTTCAATGCTTTGCGAAATGAAAAAAAATATTATGGATTTGATTTCAAATGGCAGGTGATTGTGCATTTTTTCGAGTTGTATAATATTGAACTTTTAACTAACTCTGAGCGTGGGGTAGGTAGATAAAGATCTTGCTCCGCGTTCCTGAGTGGATAAGTGTGAGATGGCCTTTCTTGAGAAGCTGATACATGTTTACGTATTAGGCAAACGGATTCAAATATAAATAAGGAAGGAAGAGTCAATATTTTTAATTCTTTAAAAAAGTCCCGGCAATGAGTTCTGCTGTTTAGTCCCAGTGAATATCGAGCAGCTCTCTTCTGGAGCCTGAAAATGCGGTCAAATTGAGTTGCACAACACGTATCCCAGAATGGAAGGGCATACCTGAGGTGCGACTCAAAAAGTGCATAATAAACAGTTCTAGCCATTGACAAGTTAAGCTCCTTAGAAACAGACCTTAATGCAAAACAGGCAGAGCTCAATTTTTTCGACAAAGCTTAGATATGTATGTCCCATTTCAGAGAATTGTCCACAACAAGCCCTAAGAATTTTACAGATTTTACGACGTCAATGGTGGTGTTGTTAAGTACAAAAGGCTGCAACGAGTTTTTATAAGACAAAGCTTTAGTTTTAGAAATGTTGAGACACAGGAGGTTCGAATCGCACCAAGATTTAATGGTTATTAAGTCAAATAATATAAGATAAATATAGAAAATATACATCATCATTATTCTGGTATGAATATGATGATATTCATACCAGAATAATCTGATATGAATATGAATCTACTACAAGCGACGGCGAACATAGAGTATTCTTTGTGCTGCATCTTGTAGTATATTTAATCTAATACTTCAACACTGTGGAGTGAAGGTATTTGTAAAAAGGGCCAAATCTCCTTTTTGTGGTCGGCCGTAGCTCCAGCGTTAGTGTGTCGATCTGCTGTGAGAGAGGTGCTGGGTTCGAGCCCCAGCCAGTACAGTCGCTTTTATAGTATGTTGGCTTGCCAATCTCAGAAAATGGATGAGATAAGATGGACAAACGTGGTCGCCAACAACGTAAGATGATAGGCAGCGTTAGAAGAAGAAGTTATAAATTCGTTACTATGATTTTGTCTTTATTCTTATTACTCTTAACTAGAGTCATCTATATTTGTTTTATATCATTTATTTTCAAATGCCAAATTTGCAATATTTTAAAATTTTGTTTGTTTGAAAAATGTTTTTTCACTTTAACTTTTTTTAAAGTAAGGTTTGTTATTATTTTTAATCTCACAATGTACAAACATCTAGTAGATGACATAGACTTAGTCTATTCTGGTTCATATGTAGCTGTAGTTGTTTTAGACTTCTCAAAATTAATATTAAATATACTCTATATCTACATTTTTATTGATAATATTGTCAGCAAGCAGCAAGATTGGTTATGGTATCAAGTTAATTAGTTAGTCCACATAGTTCATTTTAATAACTTTTTTTGTTTGTGTTCGTCTCATACTAAGAATCTTAATATTATCTTATAGTCTTAAGTCTTTAAGTCTATTCTTTGGTACTGTCTAAACCAGACCAACGACTCGTAAATTGAAATCTAAAATTTCTGAGTCTGATTCTTCTTCTTCTTCGGATACCTTTTGTCTGTCTTTAGATGTTGGTATATCATCATGCTATTGATCTGTTGGAATATTTCTCTATCGGCTGCTGCACGTAATAGTTCTTCAACCATAAGACTAGATCACTGTCTGATATTGCGTAGCCAGGATAGCCTTTTAGGCCCTATCCACCTATTAGTTTCCACTTTTCCCTATATTATAAGATCTAGCAGCTGGTATTTAGGTGCTCTTCTAATTACATATGTGTCCAAAGTATTCCATCTTTCTCCTAATTTGCAGTGTTTTTTTCTTTTTTTTTTCTTCGTTACAGTTGCGAGTAATTTTGACTAGTAATTTTTATTTCTCTAGCGTTTTGTTTCTGTATAATTATTACCAGAATTAAACATCTTAAGAACTACAAAATCTAGATTTCTTGATATCTGCGCCTCTAGGTTTAGGAATCACATATACATTTTTGCTTAAGAACAAGTTAGTATTTAATACCCACTCGTTCGTGTCAATGCCATGGGTGTTGGGTTGTACCGTTACTAATAACGACTATTCTTCTTGTTTTTCCTTTTCGTACGGTGAGTCACGAGGAAAAACGGTTAGACAAAACGAGATTGAAGCTGTCGTTTTTTATAACAAGGAGAAACACTTTCACATCGCATCGTTTTGGTTGTTGAATATGTTCGATTCAGCTGTCTAAAGTATGCATTATAGTTTGATTAATAGAACTTACTACTGAATCGTATAAAGTTTTCGTTGGATATTGTCCATTTGCTGCAAGAATTCAAAATGTCAGCTAGTGGTCTTAGATATAAATAATAACCAATTATTTTGAAGAAGTTTAGGTTAATAGTGTATTAAATGCTTACAAATAATATTTCGAAGAAAATTGATCATCAACTGTTTCCAAGATATAGCCCAAAATCAACTTTCAATATTTATAAAAATGCCTTACAAAGTGTTGTAAATTATATTTTAGTGTGATGTGTATCTTCACCAAGATTATTTAAAGTAGGAAACATGAACATTTTGTTGGCAAAAGTGACACTTAAGATAGTGTTAATGATTGTGCTAATAATTCTGAGCTACATTTTCTGTAAAGATGTTGTTGATTCAAATTACATTTTAATCATTTGCTACCAGGTACTTGATATTTGAATAAAAATGTCTGAAAATCTGCTGATATTCCTGTGTGTCCTGACTATGTTGACTTAAAAATACTTACTCGAAGCAGATATTAAACACAATTCAAGTTGCATGTAGATCCTAGAGAAGAGCAATCATTTTTATGTTTGGAATGAGAAACAATTTCTGCCTAATATAATTATTTAGGCAAAGTAGTGAAGTAGCAAATGTCATCGAAAGATTCGGAAATCGTGTTGATATGAAGAATTCGACAGATATCCTTAAAATGAGTGGGAATGAAATTTAGTTGTGAATGGTTGAATGAAATGGGAAACAACAACTGCCATAGTATCCTTTCACTGAATACACTTTATATTAACTAGATTAGTGTATATAGCACTGGATAGAAAGACGTAGATACCATTATAGAAGATTTATGCCCAGTTTTAAACAAAATAAGTGTTTGATGACTTTGAATAATAAGTTTAAACAGAAACCTTCCCATATTTATTTAAAACCTGGATATAATCTTAACTTGCTACAAAAATAACTACAAAGCTTGAAACTCAAAGCGTTTTACATAAGAGCATGCAAATCAAACTTTGAAGATTATTTTAAGATGGTAAAATGTTTAATAACTATACACTAGACAAAAATATGAGTATATCGCAAACTTAAGACCATTATGACCTCACTCATAAGCAGACATTTATTTTTAATAATAAAATTAACATTTTGTTTTCTGCCGAATTTGTTTTCAGTTTATGAAAGATATAATGTATTTTCGATGCAATTCTACCAACTTTCACCAGCTTTTAATGGATAACCTAAATAAAGGGATATTAATAACCAATGATCAAAGAGTTTTAAATTCGAAAAGCAACTGAACGTTGATAACTAAACAACTTCTTTGAAAATAGCAAATGAAAAAACTAAGAATATATTTATTTGTAATTAATCCACATGAAACGTTATTATTATTAATATTTAAATATTAACTGGTATTCTAAAATATCCTGTTTACACAGTTGTTGCAGAAACAACCATTGCTTAATAAAAAAAAAATAACAGAAATAAAATAACGAAAAAAAAATAAGTAAAATATTAGTTCTTTACATAAATTATTTCACTTCACTGGATCTCATTGGTAATTTTTAATGTGATACAATGATAAATTTCTATGTTCGTGTTTATTGGAAATAGACCAGTTTTAGTATTTTAATTCTCTTATATTTTTGCTTAAGATATTCAAAAGTATATCTTGACATATGTAATTCGATGAAACGATGACTTTGAAAACATACATATTAAGTTTTTGATTTAAAAACGTTGTTTAGGATTAAAATTAGATAGAAATCTTATAGACATATAACCACCTACTACTAATATTGTTTTATTTTCGAAAACACACGTGGGTTAAAAAAATAAATGACGGTTATTTTTTTGTTATATTTTTATCATAGTTTGTGTTTTTGTTTTCATTAGGAATAGGTCTAAATACTTTTAATTTTATTTTAGTACTTGGATCAAGTACTTTGATCAAGTACATTTAGACACTGTGCACGTTTCACTTGGACGCTGCTTGAATCGAATTTATTGATTTAAAATCAGTTTTGCAGCCTCCAAGAGTGAGGCGCGCGCGGCGTCCAAGTGTACTACAAATTTATTAATCCAACTTTATTAATCAATTTTAAATTTAAAAAAAACAAGCTTATGCTTTAATTCTATTAATATACAATCAGCATAATTAGTCATCATTACAAACCTGGTAAACAAAAAGGAAATAATTATAATTTTATTGGACACAAAGTATGAGTCAAATTGCTTGTGAATATTTTACTTAGAACTGAAAAGTCAAATAAAAATTGCAGAAGGTTATCAGCGAGCCAAGTCTACGGAGTCACGGTCCACGAAAATAGACTTTTATCAGAATCCAAGCTATTTTTTAATTTCAATTCCTGAATCGTCGGCGTCATAAATGCAAAAGCTACATCATCGGTGATTTAGAAATATGACGTAAGTTGCTAATATTATTCTTATTCGCGAATAGGCTGACTACGTACGTAGTAGGTATATAGAGCGAGTAAAAAATATTTTAGTTTAAAATCAAATTATTAAATTAGGATTAGGGATTATTATTAAAAAAATATTAGTTTACTTAAGAAAATTAAGATATTATAGTCCAAGATCCCAGAGCGATCAGACATATCTTATTTTCACAAGGATGAAACCTTAGGCTCAGTAGTGCTCTCATGTGTTTTAAATACTGGCGAGTTTGTGGGGTTCGCCCTGTGACACCTTGGCAGATATCAGGTGAAATGTAACTAAAAATAAGAGTTACATAACTTAAATTATTTACCGACGCATATTTTTTGCTTAAAAAAAATTAAAGTCAGTTTACTTCAGGATCAAATCGCTGAAACCCTGATGCGGTGACTTTTGTGTCGAAATCATTCCTGCATCGGCTGGAAGGAAATTAAGAAATAAAACAATTTTTTTATATATTAAAATAAACATTTCGATGCATGGTAGACGTCATTTGTAGACGACGTTTTGATCAAATCAAATATAACATCAGAGATATTTTGAAAAAAATAAAAAAATTTACCACCCTGTATCTGAAAAGTTAAGATGTTTAGGACAAATATTCATATGAGGTTTTTTTCTTAGATTAGGTCCAAGAATCACCTCTTTAAATATTAGCATGTTATTAAGGAACACCCTGTATACTAACATTTCAAATCTCGTTTTGTTTTCTGAAAAAACAAAACGTATATAGATGAGATTCTTTTGAAAAACACAGTTGCGTGGCTACCAATATGGTGTCAATATTCAATCAAAATCAAATATTTTAACAAGAAATTATACTTGGAAATAATCTTAACCTGTACAATTCTGATTTCTATTATATATCTTATTTATTATTTCTAAAATATTATCAAGAAATATTTTTTTTTAAATAAAAACTAAAAAAACTTTCAAAAAATTCTGAATTTAAAAAAAAAATGCGAGAAAAACCTCTTAGGCTTGTTTCTGGGGTTGATATTACCATTTAAAATACTTGCACTTATTTCTGGAACACCCCGTAGAAAAATAGATGATATATTTTACTATATGCGGGTATATTATAAAGTGGAAGCAAACTTCATTTCCAAGCCAATTCTGTTATCATTTTTTTTCCTATGGCATTCTGTTCGGTTGATTATTTTAAATTCCAATATTTACAAATGTATGTGTAATGTCTTTATAAAATAAAGTTGAATTAACAATGTCTCATTAATTTTTCTTTATAGAGTTGTTTTTTTCCTATATCTACTAATTTAATATTTGGCGCTGTTCCATTCATAGAGAGGTTCTTTGTGTGGAATAATGAATTTACTGCATATAAACATGGCTTTATAACATGTTTTGCTAATGGAAAATTTGTCACACTAGTATGGTATATATGCTACATAAAATTACAGTTGATGGTTTTGTGTTAGATGTAAGTGAAATATGTAAATAAATTTAGGCTATTATCCATTTTTCTTATTCTTTTAATGACTTCTAAAATAGTTCAAAACTAACAGAAAATATAATATAATTAACAAAAGTGTATTTGTATTTTTTTTCCAAATTCTTTTCATATGGTTATTTTATAAATTATTCTCTGCAATTATTTACTGTTAATGTTTGTGTTCCTTATGGATATTTAAAAACAGTTTTAATTCTTTACATGTTTGTTTTATAATAATCTGAATAAAAAATAAATATTTTCTATTATAGGATTAATTTATTTTAGCAATCTTTTATAAAAGGACTGTTAAACATACTATTTCAGGGGATTCCTCTCAAAAGTATTGCTTATCAGTTCTTCATATATTTGTCTTCTCCTGTTGCTTTGGTTGCGTACTCAGTAATACAGTAATATAAACCTTTCATTGTTGCGGTATCGTTACAGGTTTAACTTATTCCCCTTTTAATTTTCAAAGCGGCACAGCCATAGGTTTTAGTCATAATATGTAGAGACGCAACTAGGGGGGGGGGTGGTTAGGTTAGGTTTAAAACTTTTTGCATTGTATTGTTAATAAGATATATTACAAAGTTTACCCATTTAAATTCGTTGCTTTCACCTTAGTATTTAAACAAACACACATATACAAATGCATACATACAAGATGGCTCCGTATTCCGGAAAAGCTCTGTATCAGGATTCCTATTTGAGATTTTCACTCCAAACCTTTTACAAAATATATGTTTAATGGTAGTTCACATTTCAAAAGTATTTTTATAGATATACAGATTGAGTCAATTATATATCATTTATTTATTCGAGTTCAGTGAATTTGCTATAATATATACTTGTAATCGAGACGATCGACTTATTATAAGTTTATCGCTAAGAAACTGCTGTCTGCCAGCTTGTCAAATTGATAATGAATTGCACTTAAGGACCGTACATATTAACTAACGGACTACAAGAAGAAGATTAAATGAAGCAAATCTTATGTCGAGAAGACCTGCTTCGGGACCAGAACGTACCTACTAGATGTGTTGACTATACCCAAAAGCAAAGGCATGGTCTTAATGTAAAAATTACGAAAAAATGTTAGTGCCTTCTTTAAAACCGAATATTTTCAACAAAAATAAAGCTAACCACAACCACACAAAATTTCACTTCAATACAAACTTTTGTTCTCCTTGCAAAAACCGCGTCGTATATGAGGCGCCACCCTGTATAATTCGATTTCAATCAAAATTTAAATGATTAGAATATAAGCAGAATTATTTATTTCAATAAATTTACTTAGAAAACAAATTAAAAAAATCAAAATATTAAGAAGGAAATAATTAAGAATTTACTAAAATTACTAAAACCAAAAATTAAAAGCAACGAAAAAAAATGGGTAAACATTTTAGTATTTTATTTATAAAACACAATACAGAAGGTTTCATATTAATACATTCACTGTAATTGAATTCCGAGGTAAAAGTCTCTGGGCACTCCACTAAATGACAGAAAAAATATTGTAATGATCAGTCGTAGTTTAATTGTTTTGTAGTAATGCAATAACTAACCGGAATATACTTTATAAAGTCCTATAAACATATTATCTACTTAACGTAAAATGAAATAAGCCCCCTATTCGATTTAAATTTGAAATTGAAACTCCATAGAAAAACATATAAAATAGCAGGTTATTTACAATTTTACAAAATACTGAAAGTCATTCGATTTGACACTAGTCAGAAATTAAACACTTAATAAGTCCATGATTTAAAATTATTATCTTTTTTATGTAGATAATTTTATTAGAGACACTCATATGCTGATGATGATTAGGCTGACATGGTTAGTAAAACACACCTCCACAACTTAAAATGTTTTGTGATGAATTAGGGTTTTATTTTGCAGGGAGTTATTACAAATTTCATTGAATAAAATATTTTATCGACAACCGTTTAGTTATAATGTTTTTACATCACTATTTTTTTAGTATTTCAGTTACGTTATGAGATTCATAACACAACTAGTGGTGTTATGAATCTATAACACAACTAGTTTTTATAATAATGAAAATCAACTAACGAACATCTAAATATATTAACTTTTCCGGCAATAATGATTCCGTGGCACGTACTGCGGCAACTTCTACATCTGAAGGGAGATTTTCGGAATCGCTCGTGTGATTATTCACACTCGTTGTTGTAATCATGTTCATCAACACACTTGTACTGTAAATAACTATTTTAGGATATTATAATTTATTGGTATTTTGTATGTACAGGGTGGGTCAAATTCGACGCTTTTAAATGGAAACACCCTTTTCTATAGGAGAGACAAAAACTAATATCGGTGTCTGGAGCTTAATTTTTGTCAAAAACATGATGGTGAAAACCGCATATCGATATCTGTTACCGTTTCGGAGTTACGGTTTTTCAAAAATAGGCATTTTTAACAAATCGCTGTAACTTTTATGTTATGGAAAATTTGGTATTTTTATGAAAACATTTCCAAAGCACTTTTTTATGCAGAAATTAATGGTTTAAGTATAATTTTTTTAAAATTAATAATTTAAGAATTATCAACAGAAAATTTGATTTTTTATATGGGACACCCTGTATATTTTTAATTTATTGAAAAGAATTTAAAATTACCTTTCCAAAAATATAACACACTTGATATTTTGCTCGATTCCTCTTCGAGATATAGAGTATATAAAAATTCGCCCGCTTTAAATAAGTAGGCTTTGAACGGCACCGGCTGTAATGCAAAAAAATTCTAGCTGTGAGTATCAATTAAAAGGAAAATAATATTTGCTATGAGAGATACAGAGTTTTATAACAATTTAAAATATATTTAACCAACATCACAACACATTTAAACTATATCTAATAACAATAAAAATAAAGAGCAAACCAGGACATGAGATTTTGCTACAGGTGTTCGACATATCGACTGACTTCTGTTATGGACAGACGGGGCAGTTTTTAAACATTTTAAACATTCTCGCGGAATTCATTAACTCAGTAGGAGTGAAAGATACCCTGTCATAACATAAATTTCTAATTCTTGTGTAAATTATACGGAAGAATAAGGAACCTTTATTCTTCCGCAAATATATCCATAGGATTAGATCCATGGGCACTAAGTCAGGCGGCCTCGACGGCCAACGGCTGGGATCTTGGTTAGCTATTCAATTATTCTTGAAATTGGCTGCAAAAATTTGCTGATAACTTCAGCGTTCTTAGGCGGTGCGTCGTCTTGCTGGAAAATATGTTTTCCAGTTCCATTAAGGGCATATCATCAATAAGGGGTCCAAAGCCTACTAGTTAAAAGTGGCGAACTTTTAAAAATTCTGTATTTTGAAGGGGATTATAACAAAATATCAAGTGTGCTATATTTTTGGAAAGGTAATTTTAAATTCTTTTCAGTTAATTAAAAAGATAGAGGGTGTCCCAAATAAAAAAATAATTTTTCTGTTGATAACTCTTAAATTATTAATTATAAAAAAATTATACTTAAACCACTAAATTCTACGTAAAAAGGTGCTTTGGGAATGTTTTCATAGAAATACAAAATTTTCCATAGCAAAAAAGTTACAGCGATTTGTTAAAAATGCACATTTTTGAAAAACACCCCGTAATTCCGAAACGGTAACAGATATTGATGTGCGGTTTTCACCATCATGTTTTTGATGAAAATTGAGCTCCAGACACCGATATTAGTTTTCGTCTATCTCCTATAGAAAAGGGCGTTTCCATTTAAAAGCGTCGAATTTGACCCACCCTGTACATACACAGAAAGATATGATAGATTCTCTCATATTTTCGATGGTGGTCTGGATACTTTCAATCTTTCGAATTCGCCAACAACAATTTTAACACACTACCTTCAGACGCAGACGCCCGGCAATATTTTGGGCTCGGATATTTTTTCCATTACGATATCGTAATTAGGAATGCTTTTAGAGTAATGGAATTTAATTATATATGGTTTGCTAATATACCATACGAATTACAGCAAAATGCGTGCCTCCTAATGACTTATTGTTTAAATATAACTAACTGTAGCAAATATTGTCCTTGTTTATGGTTCGGAAAAATGACAAATAATGTACTGTGTGATCTTAAATGTATAAAACACAAGCCATGGAAATTTATTTATTATTCGACACATTCAATTTGTTATTTTGTGGCGATCTATATTTTGGTATATTTTGTGGTGATCTGATATAAGGATTCAGAGAATTTTATTTCTAATGAGGAAGGACTGGGGAATGTAAAATATCTTAAATTAACCAAGTTAACCTCTTCTTTTTGTTGTTAGGGCTTATCTGGATGGAGCACAACCATATTATCAGTGTCTATAATACTGTATGATCGAAAAAAAATACGGCATCAAAGACCGAAAAAAATTGACATAAAGCTTGTCAAAAATTAACTCTAAATATAGAAAAATTAAAAAAGGATAGAATGTTTCTACGCACCCAAATCTATTTCCAAAAAAGTGTTTTTCTCAAATTTTAAACTACACCATACACCATTCAAAAATCATTTTTATCTAATATAAATATAAATTACAACTTTCTTATGGTCAGCTGGCAGTAAGCACCAAGGAAGGAATAAAGAAAAGTACGGGCCAAGTAACTGCCGTGTAGGGCTTGACCTCGCCAAAATTATCATCGATTATCATTTCCTAGCCGTCTTTGACGACGTTGAACGTCTTGAGATTCATTGTGGTTGAGCACAGTATTCAGATGACTCAATTGTTGGCTACTTATTGTAAAGAACATTAGTAATATGGTAATATTCATTGGTTATTGCTATTTGTGTGAGCAGAGCGCATGAATTCTAACATAGACATTACTGGTCTGGTATTCGTTGTCCATTTTTATTTTCCTCTTGTTTATAAAAGCATCCGTATATTAATTAGGCTAAATAATGATGGCTACAATTTAGTCCCATTAAAATTAGGTATGAACATATCGTAATTATCTAGAGTTTACAACAATACTGTCAGTAACATAGAACAATTTACACATCCTACAAAGACTAATTAATGCAAATTTTAATGGCATGCTAGATAAATTATTTAACTTTATTTCCTCCTATCGATTACTCTTTGTTGCCAGACTGTGTTAATTATTAGTATGTAACTATAAAAAAACTGTTTTATTTAAAAATTTGCTTTAAAATATTTTTGTTATTAATACTATAGCAATAAGTGCAATGAAACTTGTCGATAATATTATATATTATGGACTAATTCCATAGTTATGATCAAACTTATCTTTCATCTCTCACACCTTCATCTATATGTTTTACTATATTTTATGGCAAGCATTCGACCAGTCATGATATCCCGAAGTTCCAAAATATGTCTGAACATTTTGTCTGGTCTGTTCCAATATATCTCATAAATATATATTATCTGAATGGTTAAATTATGAAGGAGATGTTTATGCAATAATGCTTGTTACTTGTATACTGGGAATCTGACTTACAGATTTTGTCGATCTATTAATAAAAAATAAAATGATGGGGTTTCAGGTAGTAATATAGGTGCTTTCCCAGTTTTTTTATAGTTTTAACTTTTGTAGGTGTAGAAGTTTTAAAATATTTGTCTTGTAAGAACAAGAAAGATGAACAGGTTCCTCCTGTACGTCTAAATGTTCTGATTTTCCAGCAGCTGAGAATAACTGTTGTGGCGGATGTGTTGTTGGTTTGTGAGTTAGTTCCAACTCTGACTGGGTTGTAGATGCTGTCAATTTTAACATGCAATCCTTCAATATTTCTCTTGATTTTATCAACTCAGTAACTAAACGTTGTTAGGCATGTTAGATAGATTTTAAATGATTGAACCCAAAAATTACACTATGGTTTGGACACAAGAGTGTTTAGAACAATGATAACTTATGGTTATCGGTGGTGTGGTGGACAAAAACACAGCAAGTGGGAGAATAAGCCTAGTAAGTTCCTTACAAAAGCTAGCTTGTATGTGTGTAACGAAGGGCCACAAAAACTATACCCTCATATGACATTGAAGTCCTGTTGAATCTAAAGCCACTAGATATTTTCATACAAGGCGAAGCGAGATCTATCATCAACATGTTAATTTGTTTAATCGAGGAGCTAAGAACCTCGTCGGCTCAAGAACTATCGTTTCTTAGGATCAGTTGCCATTTTTACATCCTAACAGCAATGATGCAAGCAGTCGATTCTATAGAAGTCAATTCTAAGCTAGTATAGGACTCTGTGGTTGCTCTATACGTATGTTGGTAGAATGTAGTAGAGTTAAAATATCCTAGATACCTAGTATAAGTGCAAGGAAAAGACAGATTATATGACAAACCAAGGCTCGTCACTGCCATACATCCGACAATCATGTGGGACTGCAAAAAATATTAATTATTAATGGTGAAAACATTTACCGGGACATAGCCAAGTAAAACAACTCATACTAGAATGTTCGCCAAAATATACGACAGGAAAAAATGTCAAATTTGTAGCGGATCTATTAAGAGAGTATCTTTTTGAAAGGTTATTTAAAGCTGATGTGAGTAACAAGCAATATAGCCCAGCTACATGCAGCTCCTGCAAATTAGAAGAAGAAAGGATATTCTATGTCAGTGCAATAGTCTGGCAAGCGTGCGGCTTTGTATTAGGCGATGATAATACCATTAGCAAAAAACTATATGGAAGGTTCAGTCTGCAAGTTATAATTTGTGAAAATGATACAACTGGTAATTGTAATCTATGTATATATCGGAGGGTAATAATATAGATGAGAAAAGATCGCAGTAGAATAGGCGAATAGGCACATCAAGAAATGTGTCTATTTATGTACTTCTTGTAAGGAAAAATACTATTATTATATTATTATTAAGGTCTGAATAAATTTGCATATCGATAATTATTTTAATACTTTTACTTTGGTACAGATTTCTACCATTTTATCGCTATATAATTTATTATATTGAGAAATATACATTTTATTTAATGAATTATTAAAATTAAAATTATCGACAGTGTCAATAATGTTTAATAATATTAACTGAATTTATAAATACTTAGAACCAACCACAAAAAAATTGGATAGGAGAAATGAGAAATAGAGATGAATAATTAAATATTTTGACATCATTAAAATTATTATCTCTGGATGGGAGAATTCTATTTTAAAAAATTCTCTCATTCGTAAATTTTGGAAAGATTTATTGGTACGTGTCAATGCTTTTAAGTGTTCCAACGATTCAAAGAACTATAATTCATGGGACTGTAAAAAACGAATATAAATAAGCTTAATGAATAGTATAATGATTCATTTCGGAAGCATTGTAAAGTAGCTATAAATAGATGAATACAGTATATATCTATGAAAATAAATGTAAGTATGGTTGATGACAGAGGAAACAGCTTTGGCTGCTCCTAAAAAAATGTTGAAGGCTTTTTGGAAATGTGTTAAAAATCAAAAATATGTCGGGGCCTATTGCGGCTCAGTATTACAAACTCTTTATACAAAAAAAAATGTTAAAGTTCGCCCTCAAGATCCAACCTTTTAACATAGGCTGTTATGTCCGAGGACCGATATGTGTCCTAGGTCTGATAGGTCTAGCACTTAGACTAGCATAGTTTTGCCAAACACTTTAAACCTAGTCCTCATCAAAAATAAAAACTAACATATTTTAATACTTGTGCCTAGAAAATATTAGTCTAATTCATAATTATTTTTTAATCAAATAAAGGCATAATATATTTCTTATTTACCGGGTGCGTCTCAAAAGTGGCTCACCCTACATATAGGTACGGCGGAGAACGTGAACGCCTTGGTGTGTGCTAGAATGATCGCTCATGTTATCGCTGCCCTGATCGTGATCGTGATCGCACCAGTGTAGCTACCAGCCAGAACAAGACACGAAAAACATTAGACGATGAAATCTATTTTTCCAAGGCTCCTTGATTAAAAAATATTGTTTTAACACAGCCATGACACTCTAGATTGAAATTTAAAATACAATATTTTTTTTAAGCCAAAATGTCAAAAGTTGACATAAGATGTGTCATTCTATTTAGAGTGTCCTTTACTATCAAATAAAGTAAAAATATACCGGGGGTACCATTTAAAAATCCAAAGTTGTAGTCATTTCCGGTGAAACAAGAAGTGACCAAAAACAATTGAACACGTCAACCAATCCTAATTTGTGTCATATACTAATATACCAAATTTCGTTTTATTATCTATAGAAATAAAAAATATAAGGGTGAGCTCGGGGGTGAGCCACTTTTGAGACGCACCCAGTATATCTATTTGTTCTTGTACATAAACTTCATCAAATAACGATTCAAGTTACTCAAATTACTCAGCAAATAAAAGTAGTCAAAATATATCGTCTATATCGTCATCGACTTGGGGACTTTAGAAAAGAATATTATATTAAAATATCATCAATCAATTCAATCATTAATTTATTTCAGGAAATTAAATAACTCTATACAAATAGTTTTACAAGCATGAAGAATATTTATGATATGTTATGTACCAATATTTATGTTAAAATAAGGTATCCGGGAAAATTTCGACAGCTCACATCCAAAAAAATACGAACTACCTATGAATTAAAATGACAGACACAATTAATTGTCACTGTCATGTATCCTCTTGTTGGACAGACTATACTTCTGTCAGGTCAATAATAAAAAAGTTGAGGTTTAGACTTTAATTAGTTGGATTCTCGGTGTTGCCATGAGAACCTTAATACACGCTCGTGTTTACATGCCGGATTTAAACAAGTTGATGTTGCGTACTTTAAATAAGCAAAATAGAGTACCAATAAAAATATATTAAATATATGTACATATTATACGTTTATGCAGCTTACCCAATCAAGTTATTTGTTTCGTCGGTGCTCATATCCTAACCGATTAAACAACAATGTAGAATTCCTGAACGCGACAATGGAATATTTTTAACGCACTCCTAGACCGATTTTAGCTTTTGAATCTACAATTGCGGACGTACGTGTGTACTTATTTGTCCGTATTTAATTATGTGTATGTATACATATACAAACGCACTGACTGTTTTAAAGTGTCATCGTCAGACTAGCTGAAAGATAAACGGACAGTATTCGATAAACAGTCACTGACTGCTCTTTGATATATTTTATCAGAAATGTATAAAAATATCTTCTTTCTATTACCATATTAAAAAGACGTAATTAAGTAAGAAATGTCTCGTTGTAAAAGCATAATAAAGGAGAATTGTACATGAAAGCCTTATTTATTTACAACGATAAAAATTTTAGTATAAAAGAAAAAACAGTAAGTAGAGAGAGAGATAAATTTTCCTATCCTTCCTAGTACACAAAAAATAAGAGTTAAAAAAGTAATTATGAATAATATGTAACATGTAAGTAAGTGTGTAATGTATGTATGTAAGAAATAATTCGAAGCAATTAGAACTAAATTTAAAAATACCAGTAAAAACCCAGCTTCATTCACAAAAATTCAGCGATACTAAAGGACCGTTTTCTTAAAAAAATATTTAATTTATTTATTTTTTGCTTAATTTATGAGTGCTTGATTTTTGCTTGACTTTTTGTTGAGTATATATTTAGACATTTTAATTTGTTTTTTTGCTGAGGATGGAAAGAGGTCCTCCTGAAACGTTAAACATTTTTGTCGGGTAAGCAAATTAAATTATTTAGTTTTATAAGTGTTAATCTACTGATTGCGGTGTTTACAAAATATAACTTCTATAATTTTTAAATTTCTCATTCAGTAGCGAAATGTCCACGCTTTTTTCAAAAATCACCTGCCACAAAGGTACCTATGTGGAACGAAGAATGTATGGGAGGGGAAGTTAATCAACGCGACCTTATGGTGCGTTTAGACGCTCCATAAGGTCGCACGCACTGATCCTTCGCGAATGCTTCCGTTATTGTATCATGCGCGAATGCTCAAGTGTAAACAGCTGTTCACTCTGAATCTGTCTGTGCGCGAGCAGCCGCGAACGCGAGCCGTCTGGTGTCGGCTTTTGGTCCGTGCTCAAAGGGATTTTATATGTGCGCGAACGCCCAATTTGCACCGGAAATTTGTTTTGTCTGCGTGCGTGCGTGCGTGATTTTTTTTTGTTTTCTTCAATAAAATTATGGAGTGGACTAACGAATCTTCGTTACTGGTTAATACAAGAATCTGAAAACTTTAAAAAAAAATTATGGGATGTAAAACATTCTGTGTATTATTCAAAAACCAAAAAAAAAATGCATGGCAAGACTTTGGAAATAAGATTAATATTGAACATATCGATAAATACAAAAAGCATAAACAATTTTAATGGTTGCAATGACTTTCAGAAAATGTTAAAGAATGTGAATTTTAATTTAAGTATTAATAATGTAAATATTAAAATGGTAGAGAAAGCAAAAAACTTGGAATTGACTATAGACCAACATCTTCGATTTCGTGAACACATTAATCAGATTTTGCGAAAAGCGTATGGCTCCTTGAAGTTACTGTATCCACATCGTAAAAGTCTCACAACTGATACTAAAAAGATGCTTTGTGATACTCTAGTTATATCATTATTTAATTACTGTGTACCTGTTTATGCACCTTGTCTAGATCAAGATACGCAAAATAAGATTCAGCGGCTCCAGAACTCGTGCATACGCTTTATATATGGCATCAGGAAATATGATCATGTATCACACAAACTGAAAGACCTCAAATAGACATGTATGAGAGACAAACAGAAAATTATTTTACTTTGTTTTTTCCACAAATTTATTACTCTTCGAAGACCACCATATTTGTTCAGAAAAATATCATTTCGTACCGATGTGCATAATATTAATATTAGATACAAAGGATTAATTAGTCCCCCTCAGCACAGAACGGCTATGTATGAGCGCAGCTTTAAGTTTACTATTTATAAATTATATAATCCTCTGTCACCTCGTTTCAAACAGTTAAATAGTAGTTCTTTTAAGAAAGCTATTACAAAGGAATTTCTGAATCAATGACATCCCTACTTGTCTCTACGAATTCTTATTGTCTTGAAAATAGTTCTTTTTACTTATTTAAAATAAAAATGGTATAATATGTATGTTTCTGTTGTTTTGGTTGGCCCCCAATGTAACCATAATATAAGCTTAAATTAGGTCAATTTTTTTTGTGTGTTAATATAAAATCTAGTGTTTAAGAATTTATTTATATATATTTTTTTATTATTTCTCAAGGGTTAAGTGGCAGAGCACCGTATGGTGAACTTCCCCTTGAGGTTTCTAAGATTGTGAGTAGGAATGAGCGTGTTTATTTTTTTTATACTTTTTTATTGTTTTGTATTATTTTTATATATATCTTGTTTATAAATATTTTCTATTGTAATCTCTGACAATCTGTGAAATAAAGGCATTATTATACTATTATATTATATAAAAAAATGAAAAGCCGTTTTCTCCATGTAATAATATTTACACAGTCTCTCCCCCACAAACGTCCCCAGCTTTCACTACATAGGTTGGTATACGAGTATCCACTTGCCAAGAAACGTAAAGTCAATGCTCAGCGTTCTCTTGGTGATATTGCTATTCTAAAAATTTTTTTTTCAGAATTTTTGGTGTAAATTAAATTTAGTAAATATTCAAAGTCGGGTCTAGTCATTCCCGTAAAGTTTTTGAACTGAATAGAGCCCTCTCAGACACTAAGTTGTTTAATATGTTACATCGATTTCTAAAAATTTGGGTTTGCCACCAGTGACAATGTTTTCCATTTTTCTTCTTCTTATATATAATTAAACTGTGCATAACAATGAACGCAGCCGCGGCTATCTCTCGGTCGTCCATTGATGATTTGATATTCACCAACACAACTCTGCTGTACAAGTGGCGCACAAGTGGATCACTTTATTCGTCGAAAAATAAGTTTTTCATTTAAACGGTGTCTAGAGCGCGAACGAATGCCGTGTGCGTACGCTCAGCTCGTGCGTGCTCAAGTCTGAACGCACCTTTACAGATCTATTTCTTCCTCTATTATCTCCCTTTCTTGAGTTATAACTCATCATACAGACTCCCAGTCTGTACTGTCCCAGCCAGTATTTGGGCCAGTTTTACAGTGGTTAGTTCTCCATCTTCGAAATCAGTCAGTGCCAAAGTTTATGGCACGAATGGTTGTCTCGGCGCACTTAGCGATTTGATATTTCCCAATTTTTCTAACAGAATCTGCGTTCGCCAAAAGAGTAGCTTCAATCTACTGAGGTGTTCATTTAGGAGACAGTGTCCTATTAAAACCCAGTGATAATCCGAAGATTGTTCTTAAAAATCAAGGAAAAAATTTCTGAGAAATTTCTTTCAGTATCTTAGATCGTAAGAGGATTAATTTTCCAGATTCCGGATGAAGTTTTCCAGGTTCCTGAGTTCCGCTCTAAGTTGGTCTCCACTTGGGAAACAGAACGGTTCTGGTCCAGCTTGTGGAGTATTCGATCCATTTCTAGTTAAGTCGTTTGCTTTTTCATTGCCTTCTATTCCTTGGTTGGCTGGTACCCAGAGTAGAAGAACTTCTTTGCCTAATTTGTTCAGCTAATTCGTTCAGCTTTCTAGGCATTCTTTGGCCAACTTCCATTTGATGGTTACTGAGATGATCGCTTTTTAGGCACCTATAGACATTATTTATTGATTTTATATAGGCCATTTCATTTAATATCGTCCAGTTATCTCAACTAGTATTTGAGAAGTAGTTCTAGTGATGTTAGTATAGTACTAACAGTACTAACAACTTGTAATACATACAAGTCGAAAAATCCTTATCAATTTTTACACTAATGACAATGTCACACCTAGAAGAGACCTATTTTCTTTTAACTTCACTTGTCTGTGCTAAATAATTAAAATAACATTTACTATAAGCCAAATAGTATTATTTTTTTTCTTCTGACGACGCGACGGGGGAAGATATATTTTCTGAAATGTTCAATGTTTTTCGTTGATTAGATTTGTTTAGGGTAAAAGTCATTGAGGAACTGGTTTTCGTTTAGATTTTAGTCCAGTGCACATTTTACAAAAAATAATGTTTTTTTAATTCTTTTCGTTCCTCTTTTAGTGGTGAAATATCCAGCCTATTCTCCAGAAATTTATAATAATATTGATAAATGTTGCGGTTATATCAACGAGTAATCTATTTACACTTAAAACAAACAAAGACGGTTTTTAATTAGCACAATATTTCCTTAAAACGATAATAAAAAATTTACTCACCGCACAGACTGGTTTTTAATGGAAAAATTGGAATCAATAATCGCAAATGCGTCACAATAACCAATAGCAATTAAACCATAATCCGATAGCAGCTCTATGTTCATAAGCATTTAATATCAAATAACTATATTACTAGAGCTAGTTGTTTATTAACATTCAAGATTTTAATCCTCTTACAACAATTTATCAAATATTATCAGGATAAAATTTCATATTCCCGATTTTTATAGAACTTGAAGTAAACAAGAATGACGTTGTGTTTGTATGATAGGCTTGGACGTATTATTAACGTTAAATATATTAATTTTGTATAGAAGATTTATCGTTTAATGCTAAATCTGAACAATATTATAAAACACTAATAGTACGTTTCGTATATTCATATTTAAAATGGAAGTTACTGCATTGAAATATTGTTGGTTGCAGTGTAACAATACAGAAGTAATATTTAGTTATATATTATAGAGTTTTTAATTCGCTATAGAACAAATTCGTCATCAGCAGATGATTGAAACTAGGGTTTCATCAATTTTTTTATCTCAAAAACTGCGACTTTAACTGATTTTGATGTTATTACAAATTTTGTTGCAAATATTATTCCTTAAATTGAAAACCGCGTTTCACTACTGTAATTTTGGAGTTACGATTTTTTTAAATTTTTAACCCCCTTCCATACCCCCTTACCAACTCCCTGCCCCCACCAAAAACTAATGGCCAGATTCTTGGGAGCCACAGTATTTTTGAGCCAAATTTGGTTAAAATCGGTTTAGCGGTTTTTGAGTTATCGTGTTACAGACGGACAGACTTACAGACAAACAGACAGACAGACAGACACCATGAAAATATTTTGTATTTAGGTCATTTATATCATTTTAGCTTACCATACCTATTGGTATGGTCGGCTAAAAATAACATATTATAAAGTCTGCACCAAAATATAGGGTAAGTTTTTTCTGTTAAAAAATTACGTTATAGAATACAGAGCTATTAAAGGTATGGTATGAACTAAAAGCCATGTGTAACAAAAAAAAAACGCAGACTTTGGCCCAAAATCCCAAAAATAAAAATATATTGTTTTAAAAAGCGAAAATCAAAACGTCTTTTATCCCATATGGGTTTAAAATTTACCTAGCTACCTACGAAAGTTTAAAATTTTTACTTCGTTGTGCAACAAACTGATTTTTGTTTACTCCAAACAGTCTTTTATTGAAAAACTTTTTTCTTCGACATTACTTAAATTCGTTTAACTCAATAGGAGTTAATTGTGAAATTTATACAAAAATGGTGCCTGGTGCCATAAGAACAAGAATATATTATATTTACGGCATTTCTTTATTCTGAAAAGACCGGCTGATCGAACAGTTTTGGGAAAGTTATCTTTTGATTATTTGTAATAATTGTAAATAAAGAAATGTAAATTAGCGTTGTACGAGAAAATATTTCCCAACATAGTTTTTTATTTCCATTTTTCTAGCCTTTTATGAGCTGTTGAGTTATTGCAGCATCTAAAGTTTTTCGAGATCGAGAAATCTCGAAAAAAATTCTCGATCTCGAAAAATCTCGAAGTCATTTTCTCGATCTCGTCTCGAAAAAAATTCTCAGTCTCGTCTCGATCTCGCCTCGAAATCGAGACGAGAAATCTCGAATTTCGAGAATCTCGTGAAACCCTAATTGAAACTAAACCATCTGCTGCTGAATCTAATATGGTTAAGAGGAACACGCGCCCAGTGTTAAAAGTAAAGTTTTTTTGTGTATTGTGGTGAATTTGTGTTTTTTTGCTGTTATATTATCAAAGGTTCGAATATCAACTGTTTTATTAAGTATCCAATCGTTCTATTAGGTAGTCAATACTGATGCTGCCAAGAAAGTGTCCAAATTTGAAAAATTTTGCATTGTATCGAAAGTAACAGTGTAAAAAAGTGATAGATTGAATTATTGTAGGTCAGTTTAGTTTAAATTATTATAGTTTTTCATTTTTTAATTATTTTTAGTTTTATTTATTGTGTCACCACATTACCTTTGTGTCAAAACTATTAATAATTTTGTTGTTTGTTTTTTATATTGTTATTACTTAGTATTTTTGAACTCGACTTACTTAAAAAAATTGCCTCCTACCCCTATAACTGTAAAATATTTCCTATCGGTTCTAGCTTTCTTCAATACTTGATCGACACACTTGGCGTTTAATTTATCACTGGAAACATTTGTTTTTATACTTCCTTCTTTGTCTGCGCGTATTTTCGGTAAATCGTTCATTTTAGCAGCACTTAGTCCACAGGATATTACACGCTAATAAATCAGTATTTTACTAAATCAAATGGATCATTATCAGTAGGCATTAAACATTCCGTAACGTTGGTGATAGAGTTTTCATATTGGGAACGTCTAGCTAGACCGTCGTTTAAAGTACCGTTTACTGACATATATATTGGTGTATACCTTCTGCAAACTATAAAATATGATATAGGTATGTACAGTCAATGACACAAACAGTTTTTTCAAAGAAGGTATTTTTTACTAGTAAAAAAGAATTGACGTGACAAACAATTCTTTCTCGTCTTCTCTCTGGTATTGTCGTTATTTATTATTATAACACAAAAAAAGAAGATTAATCAAGCCAACTAAGATCAATCCAACTAAATTGATCAACTATCTGATCGAATTGGAGTGCGTTTATTTTTGTTGGACAGCTTAGTCATCTAAATAATTGCGTCCAAAGTTAATTTAGAATTTTATCAATTTAGATTTTGCTTTTCTTTAATAAATCAATCTTATTCATCATTTTTTGTTATTTTTATGGTTTTCTTAAATAGTACCTATACTTTTGTCGCGAATTCATTTCTTAAAATTATAAAAGTATTTATTATTGTAAAATACCTGCTTGTCAGTGGCTTTTTGCTGGTAATACAAATTTGTCTAATGTAACTGTCATCTTTTTCAATATAGTTTCAATTTATTTTGCATATATTAATCTCACTGCAGAGCTACAAAAAACAACTATTGTCGTTAAATCTATTACTAGTTTTTTTTACCACGGCTTCGTCGGCATAAAATACGAATTTTATTAATGTAATATAATTATTTTATTAATATAATATAAAAATTAATGTAATATTTATTATAGCACTTAGTGGCAATATTTGAAAGTACCAACAGTATTACATGTGTCTAGTTGTGTCAGCGGCGTCTATTGATGCGGGTGACGGGCCGCATCCTTTCGTGTATTCGTCATTTTAGTGAAAATGTTTATAAATGTAAACACTGGTTATGTGGTTGTAACAGCGCTTTCAGATTTAGCGGAGCGTCCACAACTTCGAGCAAGTACCATGAGTTTATATTGTTACGTTTTTCGTCGGTTCCGTGTGGATAGAAAGTCACAATTTATTTAAACATTATTTATTTAACACTAATTAACAAAAACAATAACGATAAAAGACTTTGGAACTATTTACAAACGATTTATAACTAAGAATTTATTTTGAATTTTAGCGCGTCAACTGCACTCGTCGATTTATAACCGCCCTCTCTAGGCCACAGCCGCCGGCTTTTATACCTACAGCTAAAGATTACTAGAATAGTCCATAGATCGTTAGGTGCATAGAGAAGGTTTCGAATGTTCTCGTATGTACTACTCCATTCCAGTGGGACTCGATTCTTCTCGAATCTTCGAATGAATCATTACGGTGTCTATTCTTTAATGCGATGTTAAGGTCATCCGAGGGCGGGCCATATAGTTAGGTTAGGTAGAGTCCACACCGGTCCGCAACAATATGATCAATTTCACATGGGCGCGTATGCTCCGCCCGACGGAGTTCGTCCGACGGCTATCTTGAAAAAACACGACGGACGGTCCGTCGCATGTGAAAACGCTGTAAGGCAGTCAAAAATTGTAAGGCAGTCGATAACAAATAATAGGCCAACAAAAAAAATAATTTTTTGTTGGCCTTGTGTACTATTTTCCAAAGAGAAAAATATATGGAATACTAACGCCTGGAAGAGAAGAAGAAGAGGCTACGATGATTTAAATAATATATTATATAGGTCGGGAAAGAGGTCTAGAAATTCAATTAGTCATATTTTGTCTGAAAAGGCTTTGCTTTTATTTGGGAAAAAACCAAAAAATTAAAATCTCCCAAGTAGTGCATGTAGATTTGTTTTTTCTTTACCTAAATTTAGTTATTTTTTAAAATATGTTTGATTATTTTTTTACAATAATAATATATAATAGCTCCCGTATATAGCGTTTAACGCCTTGGGAGTAGCAAGGTATAGCTTGCTATGTAGAGCCGTTCGGTATACAAGGAAGGTAATGTGGCTAGCACTACGCTTCAACCGCCCATTATTACCTCAGGATTGTGAATCCCAAGTACTCATTTTAGGCTGAGTCGACCTAGGTACCCAAACTATTTTTATTTTGATAAAAATAGTCGGTTGATGAAATGCTGGCTGTAGGATTCGAACCCACAACCTTGAGATTGGTAGACGAGAGCTGTACCTCTACGCCACCGGGCACCCTTATTATTATTATTTTTTTAACCTGTTACATTTTTTGTATATTTTATTTTTGTTCTTCAAAATTAAAGACTTTAATAAAAAAAAAGAAAAAGCTTTATTGTGTTGGTAAAATGTTAATTGCAGTTATTGCAGTTACTTATTACATCCTCTTGTATTGACGCCACGCTACGCCGCTGCTAGTTGCCATTGATAGTCCATGAATAAAGATAGTCGTTTGACAGAGGCATGGAGGGCAGTAAGGAGAAACACCTCTTATAGGACTTTATTTGAAAATGTAGTCACCAAAATGGGAAGAATAAGGGTTCACTAAATAACCACAGTGGCGCTAACAAGCAATAATTCAGCGAACTGAACTTAGCGGTTATAAATAAAGTGAAGTTAGTCAAAAAGAGATGCAACACGCGCCTTCAGAAATCGCATATTTATCTATCTATATATTTTTAATTATTTCCTGTTTTAAAAACCTTTGGCGCTTCTTTAAAATGTAGAACTTTTGCTACAGCAGCGTCATCTTAAGTCTTCCCTCTTTTATGACCACTTTTCAATACACGTAGATATTTGTCCTCACCTCTAGCCTCCATAGACGGAGGTTAACCTAACCGTGTGCTATTTTATTGCTCTCCTGGTATTTATCTTTTTATTTTTTTATAATATCTTTATAAATTATAGTCTATATTATGTTATTCTGATGTATAAGCTATATTATTGTAAAGTTTCATTAAAACGGATTCAGTAGTTTTTGCGTGAAAGATTCTTAAAGATCCATACATCCAAACAAATTTTTGCGTTTATAACATTAGTAAGGATTTTTCGATTGAAATTCGATTGTTATGCCGGTGCTATTGAAGATGCCTTTTGTGACTGTGACTGTATATTGACAAACATAATATTGGTGTTTGTAGTTGAGTGCAATAATCTATGTGTGTTATCGTTATCAGTAGATATTTTCTTTATCATATTTTGAATTGGGAGGTATTAACGCGATTTAATATTTATTGTTTAGGGCTACTAAACCTGTAATAGAATCAAACATAAAGTGAAAAAAAACTATTATTTTATAAGTGTATTGATGAGGATCCAAAATTGATGCCAAAAAATTGCGTTAAAGTTGTTACTGTCTTATTCAAAAGCGAATATCTCCAATATTGAAATAAATCAAAAAACAAACTATCGAGAAAAAACGTACCTAGATGATAAAATTAATGATTTCTAAATTCCTTGCTTTGTTAATATTTCCCACAGGGTGTTTTAAACTTTCACCAAAATATCAACATTTATTTTAGTCTCGTATAATTGACAGATGGCAACTTTGATTTTTAATGTAGAAAGAGATACTAAAAGTCAAATAATTTAGCTACAAATTGCTTAAAAAATCATCAAAATCGGCCTATTAAAACAAAATATATTAAACTTTAAAAAATACCTCCAAATTTTAAGGTGCCCTGTTTTAGTGTCGGTGAATGTAGTATATTTTTGGATGATTTTTTCAAAAGTTATTACAAAAATATCGACGATATCAATAAAATTACACTCTTTACACTCTTAAAATCGTCCAACTATACTTTTCTGATATTTAGTAAATAATTTAACGGTGATCAAAATTGCGATTTTGTATTGATTAAAAGTTATTTCGCCGATTACGTTCAATTTCTAGTATTGTTTTGAACACCGGGATGAATAAGCTGTGATTCCTTTTTCATGTCGAATACTATAGTTGTATTGAAAAATAGTAATTTCAAAAAGCAGAAAGTCAAAACTTGTAAATTTTCAAGAAGATAATGAAAAGTCAAAATAATAATTAAGGTAACCGAATTGTTATACTTTGCTAAAGATTTTCGATCGATAATTTGTTTTAACATCAGTACCAATCAATAATCCTCTAACACAGTATTGCCAGCTATTTGAATCACTGTTCATCGTTCTATAAGTAATGGGTATTTTTTCATATTGTTGTTATTTTGTTTACATAATTAAACTTGTTTATGGTTTAATAAATTAATTCTAAAAAAGTAAATAATAGTTTATTTATAAAAGCAAAGCGGATTGATCCGTAATTAATTTTACAAAAAAAAAACAGAAACAATTCACTACGCGCTCGAAAATAACAAGTCCATTTAATTTGTTACGTCAATGTCCGTATTGTCATTCTAAAAAAAGTTAACGAATTTGGCATGGGATATTGCGGTGTTAATAAAAGTTCAAGATCACGGAAAATTGTATTTATTGTTCCCATTGCCGCCGGTAATAGATTTTATCGATAGAGACGCCCATAAATATCGACATTTAGTGATGTCGATCAATATTCACAAAAATCATCGATATGTTATCTCCAATAATTTTATTGCTCAAGTTTCGTTTACTTGAAATCAGTTATGTGACAAATATCTATTAGTTTATTTAGTATTTGGAAGCCTTTTAGAATAGTATGTCATATTTTTTTTTCTACGGAATGCTCTACAGCATGTTCTGATTGCTTTGGTGAGTTTTTTTTAATTTGGTTTGGTTTGGTTTGGTTGTTCATTTTTATTTATTTTCGTTTTTTCTTCGGTGCGGCATTGACGTCTAAATTACAGTATTTACTAGGTAAAGTTCATACCTACACAAGAAAAGTGTTTAGAATTTAAATCAGGAACACGTTTTCATGTAATTGATTTTAGTTATTCTAAAGTCGGAAAAAAGAGAATGATGTGTTTCCGAAGAGAAATTTTTATGATTTTGTGTTTAGGGAGGCTTCTATATACCGGGTGCGTTTCAATTCCTGTTTCACCGGAAATGACTGCAACTTTTGCTTTTCTGAATACTGAATCTGTATTATAATTTATTATTCCATCTAAAAAACTTTTTAGATGAGTTCAACTACGGGAGAGAGATTGAATTGAATTTGAAAATTTGAATTTTTATTTGAAATTTGATTGAGAATTTGAATTTAAATAAAAGTCATATTGATTATTTATATATCGATAGTTTGTCTTAAAATGCACATCCTTACCCATCACAGTTTAGTAATTAAATAGAGCTGGAGCAAAATAAAAAATTCTATAAATTACTCGAATTTCCGTAAATATGGATTAATTTATGCGCCGAAAATCATAACAAACTATTTCAGGGTGTATATTTGTGTGAAAAATAATACTGTGTTCGAGTTTAATAATTATATTTACGTAAATATTATAATAAGTTTATTATAATATTTACATACATTTACATTCACTTTATTTATACGATTTTGCTTTAATTATTTGTGAAGAAATTTGTACAGGTTTAGATTTGGTAGTCCAGTATACCAATATTAATGTAAATATTGTAGAAAAGTACGCATCTAATGTACGATATGATACGAGAAAATAAACGACGTAAAGGTTGGCTTGGAAATGAAGATCTCTGCTATTTTTGTGTAAAATTATATAGGGTATGTCATCGGTCGCCCTGTACAGGGTGTCCCACTAAGAAAAGCTCTCGGCTGTATCTAGGAAAGTATTAGCCGTAGGGGCTGCGGAAAAAAATATTTATAACTAAACAGGCTATGGGAAATTGCTGGAAATTATTTTCAAGTTTGTAGAATGACCGCTGGGGGCGCAACTGCAATAAAAAATATGAAAATGGAGTTTTTATACAATTTTGCCTAAATAAGGTATACTATAAGTAATAGCTTCATAATTTTCAGTAAATTTTGAATATTTTTTGTTAGAGCCATTTTCCCCTATTTATTTGTATTTCGTCGATTTTAAAATAAACTAACTGTTTCTATCTTATTTTTTTTTGTTAGAATGGGCATAACTAAGAGGGCTTCTGATACAGTGTTGTAAAAATAAGGTAATTAAGGGCTGATTTTTTGGTATTTATTATAATTTTGCTAATATCTTCGGTTTGAAAGAACATATCAAGATGCGGTTTTCGCTGACATTTTAAGCTTTTACTACTCTTTACTGTCAGCTAAAATTACATATACTATTGCATTTAATTTTTTTGAAAAAACGCGCAATGTTTGTTAAATTGTAAGACAACGCCCCCTAGCGTCTACGTTCAAAAGCTATTATTATTGTTTATATGGTACAATATAGAGTGAGAAACGCTCTTTTAAACGAGCCGCTTGTTGGATTCCGATCATCCAGTCCAGAGTTATTAATATTTAAATAAAAACAGATCTAACCTCCCCCCACCACTTTATTTTGGTAGATAGGGGAAAATGGCTCTAACAAAAAATATTCAAAATTTACTGAAGATTATGAAGCTATTACTTATAGTACACCTTATCTAGGCAAAATTGTGTAAAAACCCCATTCTCATATTTTTTGTTGCAGTTGCGCCCCCTAGCGGTCGTTCTACAAACTTGAAAATAATTTCCAGCAATTTCTGATAGCCCCTTTAGTTTTAAATATATTTTTAAACCCTACGGCTAATACTTTCCGAGATACAGCCGAGAGCTATTCTTAGTGGGACACCCGGTACATACAAAGCGTCCATTTTCAAAGCAAAGACAACGCCGGATTTTTTTAATATACCGTATATTTAGAATTAATTTTGGTTTAAATTTAAAGTTATAGGTTTTTAATTAGTAAGGATACAAATATAGTGGAGTAGTTCACCTGGCCGCGATGCTTGCCGTTCACCTCGCCGCGCAGTGGTGATGATACATTTATGCTTCTATAGGTGCGTGACGATTTGTTTGGCTCAGATATGTTTTATATTAAAAATACATACAATTGTCCTAATGTATCAGTATTGTAGCACGGGGATGTGAACGGAGAGCATCACGGCGAGGTGAACTGCTCCAATATGTTTTTATCCTAAGTCATGTTTTACCTTTAGAGGTTAAAAATTTTACATTTTTGAAATTCCCATAAATACATAATATGAGTGCTACTGGTATAATGTTTTTATTGCGAGATATTTCTTCATTTTATATTGCGATTTTATGTAACCCGAATTTATTCTTCGGTTTAATTAGAATGTTTTTATCCTCATTCTTCTGTGCAAAAGACACTACAAAAGTGTATAATGATGACTATGCTATGTTTTTTAGTCCTATTTATGGACTTTAAGACATTGACTTTGAAATGATTGCCACAAAATGTAGGAAGCCATGGGTGGTATCAGATCAGGTTTTAAAAGATGCCTAATAAAATATCTTTCAATGATGGTCAATAGATTTGATAGCAAAAGTCATGAGCGTAATCTTTTCATTTTATTTTTTTTTGTTTTATAGATTATATTGCCATTGGTATGTAGAAATGGACATTAGATAAGATATCTAATTATTTAGTACTTTCGCAGAAACATTAAAACAGGTCTATCCCAACCAAGAACCAGAAAACTCCTAAATATAAGTCAATTGATGTCAGAAGTGGGATTTAAGGAGATTTTAAGAAATTTAAGTAGTAATTAAATGGATTTCGAAAGATTTTCGACTGAATTAGACAATTTTTATGGTACAGAAGTTAGCAAGTTAACAGACAATTTTTGGAAAACATGAAGAAAGAAAAGAAAGCAAAAGAAATGCGACTTAAGAAAAACAAGACAAGCCTATAGAAAATGCTTCTAAATACTCAGGGAAACATTTTAGAAGACTTGGAAGCCCAACAAGATAAATAATAAAAACTGGGCCGGCTTAAGAAAATTTTAGGTACTTAGAAATTTGTCAGCAACATGAATGGCGGGAGATTTTAGCATTTCAGACGGTATATAAAGTAGGCACGAAGATTAAGACCGACCTAAGAACATTTTGGAAAGCCACGCATTTTGACTACAGACGAGCTTTGCTAGACCTGAAAAAATGGCAAGAGTATGACCAGCAAGAAGCGGTAGATCTAAAGGGGCGCCTTACAGCAGAACATAGAAAAGTTAGAGATGTGACTTACAGAAGACAAAGGTACAAGAAAAGACACCTAGGTTCCGGGAACTGCACACTGTAAGGCTTTAATCTGCGATGGAAAAATGACAGTAGATACATGCCACCTGTGAATTAACATAAAATATGAGTAGCCAGAAAATCTGAATGTTGGTTCTGCCTGGAAAGTGAAGAAACTTCGAATGATGTAAGGCTCCGCGCGCACTGCATCGGATCGGACCGACTGCGACCATCGTACATATAGACGGCGCCGGTGTCCACTAAAACATTTCGGCCTGTAGAGGCCAGATTCCTACCTCTACCTATCTACGATAGTCGAGTCACCGCCTTCGCCGTTTCTCGCCGGACTGGTACCGATTCAGTGCGCGTACACCTTAATTCTTGCATAGGACTATGTTTTACATTGTCAAAATATGTAGAAAGGTTGGTATTAAATATATATCTGAGCTTCAATACAGTTATTAGAGACTATATGTGTAATGGAAATGTATTTATTTATTTACTGTTTGTACAATACAAAAGAGATAGAAATACAGTAGTAGCGCAATCCAGAGGCATTGTTTATACTAAGGGTCGGCATTTCTGGTCTTGGATGCCGATTTTCGTGTGTACGAAGAGTACAGTCAACACGCTTAGTAAAATATCAAAAAGACAGAAGGCAAGTCTTTTTCCAAGCGCATGGAATCTAGCGTCAAATTAAGTGATTATGTAATAACTAGTTCGTATTTTTGCTCTCTCCGACTTACTAGATTGCCATAGCGGTTCACACCTATACATGTAAACGCCGACGCAAGGTTTCGCTTGCCAGCAGGGTATATGTTTTAATTAGAATTCTTTAAACTTCAATATATGAAAAGTCCAAACAATCGACAAGGTGATGTCTGTTTTGTATTAGATTTTGTACATTATTTGGAGCAATTCACAGGTAAACCGAAATAAAAAAGTTGCTGATTAAGCGGAATTCCCAAACGTTTATTTTCAAGTTAAAAATAAACGATTTTATTTGATCTGCTATTTTTAAATAATTTTATATTAGAATATTTTTTGAGTATTTGTTTTTGGTATGTTAAATGTCAATGTTATTTTTACCTTAAATTATTTATTATTCCTTAGTTTTTTATAAATAATGTTATAAAAAACGTAATATTATATCAAAAATGTTTATAAATGTATTTTTTCTAATGGTTAGGGTATCAGTAAATATATTTCTGGAATTCCCCTATTTGTTTACATTCGTCGTAATTATACTGCTATGAGATAATATAGTATAGATTACAATTTATTGGATTTGTTTTAGATACTTAATAGGTGTGATTAGGGATCAATAAAAATGTAATTTGTCAACAGTTATACATATACAGATATTGTTTAGATACATTAACTTTAATACATATAGACATGTTATAGTTTTGATTAGAAATGTTAAAAATAATATTTTTTTTTTCAAACGTCACAAAAGTATTAATTTTTGCGACGTGATTGACAATATAAAAATGTCATTTTAACGCCTAGGTATAAAAGTAAAGCACTTTTATGCCTAAGCACAAAAGTATAAAAATATATTATTAAACTGACTTAAAGTGTCAATTTCAACTAGCGTAACCATACTTTCTCGATATATAATTACATACAAGGTATTATTTTTAAATACTTTGATTTGGAACGTTTGAAATTGTTTAAAAAATTATTTGTGGCGTTTGAAAAAAATAGCATCTCTTAATATACAGCGCTTTCAGATGGAGCGGACCGTACATGCGGATGTTTTTTCAATATAGCTCATCCGGACGGAGCATACACGACCTATGTGAAATCGTTCATATAAACTCATAGTACTTGCTCGAAGTCGCGGACCCTCCGCTCCATCTGAAAGCGCTGTAAAAAATGCTCTAGTAAAAATAACTTTTTGTGGCTCGTCTGTATGTAGTTAAACCACAGATTATAAACTTTGTTTTTTCTTTATTGTTTTTCATGGTTCCAATTTTCGGAATGGGGCACTAGTTAGGTTACTAGTTTGCGCACATAGCACGCTCGCTTATGGCCTGTAAAATTGTGCACAGCGCCTGACCGGCACAGTTATTAGAGAGATATCGGAAAACCGAATAGCGTCATGCAGTATTTACGCATACCTTATCATGGTTACGATATGCGCGAGTCAATTTTTAACGCAACACCCGCTAATAACGTTACCGTCTGACGTAATTTGCGGATCAATTACACCAAGCGCTATTTCTAAATAACGTTTAAACATTACTTAAATGCGCATGTGCGGGTATTTGACAACAGGGGCCGGCCGGCGAGATCTTTTATTTTAGGTTATGTTTGAATTGTTTTGAATTATTGCTTTAGTTTTATTAGGTAATTTGATATTAGCTGGGCTTAGTAGCTGGGATTAGTTTTAATTAAATAAATATGGCCCAAAATATAGATTCCACCTCTTCCAATATTAAAGAACCTATAAAGAGGCTTAGGTTTACAGCAGATGAGGACTTAGCCCTTCTAAGAGAATTTGTTGCTTGTTGCCCTAAACCCACTGGCAGACGTTAAACAATAAAGCACTGGAAATAAGCACTTTAGCCATTTAGTTTTAAAATATCTAGTAAACAAAACAATTTCAAAGTTTTAAATTCAAAGTTAGGTTAAGTTTAAATAGCGGACGCGACGCGAACAGAATTCTTTCCGATCCGATAATAATAAATGAAGAGAGTTAATACGTTAATACCACCTCACGTAAAGGAAATAACACCTGGCCTTATTCCATGCACGCTATTCGGTTTAGCGATATCTCTCTATTACGCTGTTTATTGTTATTTTACGCGAGTTCATTTTTGCTCACAGGAAATTTTACTCGTTTGCACATCGTCATAAAAAACAATTTTCGTACCACGAATTAGGGACAAGATTTTTATCTGTATACTTATAGGATACCTAATCTGGGGTTAAACGTACAGCATCGCCACCAAGAACGGTAAACTAATAGGATTGTTCATCCTCATAAGACGTAGTCAGTTGTAGTCGACGTCATTGTAGTCCATGTCAAAGCCTTCGTGGCGTTGGCATGATAGTGTGTATTATTAGTTGCCTATGGTAAACTTATAAAAATAACAGCTGAGAAATTTTGAGTTAATTATTTTGTCAATTTTAAATGTGAAAAGGTGTCTTTAGGTTTGTCTGTAAGTTTTTAGAGCTATAGAGTGTATAAAAACGTTCATTTTATGTTGTAGCTCATGACAAAGTGCATACTAAGTGCCCACGATTTTGTTTATTAATTATTTTAAAGCAAAATATGAAAGTACTCTAAAAAGAATGCTTGCAAAAGGTGATGCTGGGAACTGCTGTTCTTAAAAATGCATTATCCGAGCATTTAATACGATTTATACAGTTAATTTTCTATACTGCATACATATAAGGTATTTAAATAAATAAACTAAATAATGAACGTTTTGCATTCGGCAACCAATAATGCACGCGTGTGTATTATTGGTTGCCGGATAAGGACTAATAACCATGACAAGGACTACAATGACGTCACAAAGCGAGTAGTTTTCGCATGCACCTGGCGGACACTTTTGGCTGAATGAGCAGTCCTATTAGGTTAACTGTTCTTGATCGCCACAAAAAGTGTCATTTTTACTCCTAATAAAACAATACACTATTGTTAGATCAGGACAAACAGTTATTCCATTTTTAGACAAAATATTACTTCGTATTTTTAAAGTGCTTATCATTTTGTATTTTTCGCGAAACTAATTAATTATAAATTATAAGAGTATTATTGATCTTTCAAGTATATGGAATTTATTTTGAAGTGAAATTTAAAACAAACAATTTGTTGTTAATTTGTTACTCACTACGGATACTATATTTGATATCAATTAAATTTTTAGTTACGTAATCGATTAAATTCATTGTTGCCAACCATGGAATATTCGGTGCCGGATTGACTAACTTTTGGTTTAAATAAATAGTTTTGTGATACTTTTAGCTTAAAAATGTTTTCTAGCAGACCTTCCAGTCAAACATTATTTTTTTAGAACCTCTTTTAGTGCGAAGTGTACAAGATAGCTTCAAAATATGAATGCTGTCATGATATTATATAATAATGATAGCCGTCAAAAACTCATCGCAATTTTATTAGAATATTTTGAACGGAAAAGCGGTAGTAATAGCCCTTTATGTCTCTTAAGTGCTGTTAAGAAGGTGAGTTTTGTTGATGTAAAAAATAACTATTTATATATTTATAATTAATTTATTTTTGTTTTCTAAAATGAGTTTGATTAAAAGAAAATATGTAAAGTGGGCAACGATGTGCCGGTCAAGCTTAATCACATGACTAAAAGTTAATTTGATAGTAATTATAGATGTAATACACTCTCTACCCTATTCGGAGAATAGTTCCAAGCAGGTCAAGGTCGCGTTTTGTCGCTTAATTTTTCGCGTTTTGGTTTATCTTCCGTCGTCTTTGTCTATTTCAGTTTGTCTTGACCTACTTTGATTTCTTAAAAGCGCCTCGAGAATTACGGAGCTACTCGTAAAATTGCGGAGAAGGGTGTAGGGGAATTTTTTTGGCGTTTCCTGTCTCGTGCGCGTTTGTTGTCTCGTTCAAATTCGTATCTATACCCGAGGCAAAGGACCTTTTTCATAAATCTCAGTGAAATAACCATACCTAGACGATTCTAAAATAGATTTTGTTACGATGATATTTCGTTAATTGCATCTCGTTTTACAAAGAAGATAGAAATATAGTAGCCGAAGTAGTAATAGTACCGTATGATCGAGAAAAAACGGCGTCAGCGATGGCTATGAAATGAAGATCGCTGTCATTTTGTATGTAAATTTATATAGGAAATGTCATCGGTCGTCATTTCCCAGCCAAATGGACGTCGTTTTTATTCGATCATACGGTATAAGTGGATGGCTTAAGCTTGTCGCGCACTCAGCAGAACCGAAACGAGCAGAACGGCAATTTTTGGACCGGCACCGGCACCGATTTTGCCGGTGTGTGTGAAAGCGCTCTTAGAGTGTTTGCTATGAGAGACTTGAAAACTCCGCCATATTAAATTTGGAATAAAACTTTTTTAGGCCATCACGCAATTGTTAATATATGATTGAAAAGGGCATTTTAAGGCTCCATACCGGATGTGTCTCAAAAGTGGCTCACCCCTATAACTTTTTTAATTTTTCAGATAAAAAAACGAGATTTGGTATGTTAGTTTATGACATAAATTAGGATTGATTGACGTATTCAATTCTTTTCGGCCACTGTTTTACAGGAAATTACTACAACTTTTGCTTTTTAAATGGCACCCTCGGTATTTTTTTTACTTTATTCGATAGAAAATGACACTTTGAGTAGAATGACATATCATATGTCAATTTTAAACATTTTGCTTCAAACAAAATTGTATTTTTTAATAATTTGGTACCATACACTTGGTATTTCGTGTCAAATTATCAATATGAATCGCATGTTGCAATTTCAAATAAACCATATTCGAAAAAGTCAAAAGTTCACATATGATATGTCATTCTATTGAGAGTGTCATTTTCTATGAAACAAAGTAACAAAATACCGAGGGTGCCATTTAAAAATCAAAAGTTGTACTAATTTCCGGTAAAACAGGAACTGACCGAAAACAATTGAATACGTCAATCAATGCTAATTTATGTCATATACTAATGTACCAAATCTCGATTTTTTATTTGAAAAACTAAAAAAGTTATAGGGGTGAGCCACTTTTGAGACGCACCCGGTATACATATTTAAAAAATATACAGTGTGCGCATCTTACTGAAGTATTATTTTGAAGATTAAAAAAGCAACAGAATGGCAGCTTGTATAACTATATCGTCGTCATTCGCTAGGTCAATATTCATTTTACTACTACAATGATTAAAGAGAATTCAATAAAATTCAATATCAGAGAATTAATACAATCAATGAAAAAAACTATATTTACTCATATATCGATATTAAAAAAATCGATATTTTGTTACCGTCCCTATTAAAACACAGTTTATCGATTATAATTGTTCTTTTGGTGTATTCCTGTCAAAAACTTACCTAATTAGAGCTCTTCGCCACTTTTCACCAGTCTCCACCACGATCAGCTGCAGTTTCATAGCTTCGTTGCGGGTTGACGTTGGACGAGTTGCGGCCGCATAAAATCCGGCGCCGATTCAGATCGCTCTTTCGCTCGTCTTGGCCGGAAAAATATCGATTTCTATTACGATAGGAGAAATTATCGATCGATAATGTCGTTGACATACTTTCGGACAAACTTCGTTACAGTTACTTTGGATTACAGCAAATAAAACAAAAGTAATTTAAGTTTTTTAAAACCAAATATTGTACTGAACTTTTTCTATTTACTACGTTTTGTGTTACAATAATAAAAATAATACTACCTTATACAGAGTGTCTAATAATTTATATTAAATAATTACTAGGTTTAAACAGCAATAACTTGTTTAATTTAAATGGAACACCCTGTATATTTTATATGCATCAGATGCACAATTTAATTGTCTATCAAATTGTGTTATACCATTTTTTACCGGTCTCTTCAAGTTTTCGTAGAAAATGCATTTCCTTATAATTTAGACCTCATTTATCAATATACCCATGGAATATTGACATTTTAGATCATTTTTAAAGATGTATCAAATTATTAACAATACTCCATGTCGATTGAGTAAAAATCAGGGATTTAATAAAATTAGATAATTTTGTTACTTTCAAAAACGTCTGCCATGACCTTGGAAGCGCGATAATCGTCTGCCATTGTTATTTTTATATAATAATGGTTATGTATTGTAACATTTATAAACCAAGGATCCAAAAATGAAATAAAATACGAGGTGTTCCATAAAAAAAATTAACTTTGGTGTGGATCTTAGTTCTGACATACCATGTACATTTTAAACTAATTTTAAATTATGCAAAATGTTTTTCCACATATTCCCATAAAATATTTTGTTTCTAGTTTCTAAATTTTTTCGCTTTCGTATAATCAACCGAGACGAATGAGGTGTGCCACCCTGTATTTGTATTACTTTAAAAAAAAAATAAAAAATCGCAACTCCAAAATTACAGTAGCTAGCGAAACGCGGGTTTCAATTTAAGATTAGGAATAATATTTGCAACAAAATTTGTAATAACATCAAAATCAAAGTCGCAGTTTTTGAGATATTCCGTGTTTCCGTAGTCCGTTTTTGAGAAAATCCGTGTGGAGAACTCCATCGGACGCGACCCCCAGGTGGCGGATAGGGAAATAACCGCGGACCAAAATTGGAAAAATTCCTTTACTTTGAAACTAAAAGAACTGCCCACCAACTTTTTATTAACATATTTCAGTATGGGTGGCTATACGTGCCTCCCGGCGCCAATTTTTATATTGGTTATTAAGTACTAAAAAAGATTTTTAACTATTTTTTTAATATATATTATTTTATATTTTGATATATTTCTTAAATTCGCATATTTATAATTCCAATAAAAGTTCAACAACCATTATTGAACAACATTAAACAAACTGTCCAATGTATTTAATTCGAAATTTCAATAATTCTTTAATTTTTAATATTTCAATGATTTAAAATTTAATTTTGATAAAGTATATATGTTTATAATTATTTTTATTGAAATATACTTTACGTAAATATATTACAGAAATTTAAATTTATTTTGAAATGTAATAACTTATTAAAATTAGATTTTCTTGACAAAATGGAGAAGGGAAATAAATCTGCTATGTATTTTAACGTTTCATCGCAGGTTTCCCTAATCTCAAAACGAATTCTTTAAGAGTTTTTTCAGTGACTCTGCAGAAATGCTAGCAAAAAAAGTACTACGTATATTTATTAAACAAAAATATAATTTTCATCATAAGTTGGTAAAAAATTAGATATTAGTGCGTATTAGTGCAATTAAAAGAAGTGATTAAAAATTAAAAATATCCTCTTATTTTTTATGTTTATTTTAAAACACCATATAGTCTAAGAGCTGGCTACATAAAAAAACCTTATCATCGTTACATGGCTAATTTTTGTGTAGCCATTATGAAATAGTCATGTCTGCCAGCGTGATCCAGGGGCTTAAAGCGGTGGCGGCCAATCGAAAGGGTGAAATTTTGACACTAAAAATATATTAAGGTACACGAGTTATAATTGCGAAAATAGCTTTTATTTATTATTAAGAAACTTGGAAAATTGTTGGCAGACATTTTTCTAGTCGCTAAAATGCCGACAGACAACTCGAAAGAGGCATGAAATATTAAAAATTATTAAAACATTAAATTTGAAGAATGAAAAAAATTATGGCATTGGTGGAATTGTTTGTAGTTTTTATGGTCGATTGGTGGAATTGTCAATTTATTGTAAAAATAGATGTAGAAAATCGTGCATTTTTGTTTAAATTTTCCTGTATATTTTAGAAAACTTTTTAGAACTGCCTGTTTACCGCAAATTTACCCACGGTATAATTCTTTCTTAACCTACCATGCGTACGGCTTTACTCTATGGCTACACACTAAAAGAATGGATGCAAATACAGAAAAAAACAGGTGGCTCACAAAATTATTTAAAAATATATCAATTTTTATTTAAATTTTCAAACTTGAATAACTCGGTTATTTTGGACTTATTTGGAAACCGGTAAAAAGAAAATATGTTTCTTTTATTGAGATCTACCATCAGCTCTGAAAATAACTATTGCTCTTATTCAAGATTCACCCTGTAGAGTAATATCATGCTTTTGATAACTGTCTACCGCTGATTGAATCACAATTTTTTTGTCTGCCCTTTTGCATACGGCTTTTTAAATAAATAAACATTACATTCCATCAATCGACATGCATGTATGTGATGATTTTTTTTTGTTAAAATTCCATGCCTCTTTCGCGTTGTCTGCCGGCATTTTAGCCACGAGAAAAATGTCTGTCAACAATTTTACACGTTTTTTAATAATAAAAGCTATTTGGTAATTATAACTCGTGTACCATTTATAATATTTTTAGTATCAAAATTTCACCCTTTCGTTTGGCCACCCCCGCTTTAAGCCCTGGGATCGTGCTGGCAAACATGACTATTTCACAATGGCTACACAAAAGGATACTTCACAAGAAAAATTAGCCATGTAACGATGTTAAATTAGCCATGTAACGAGGTTTTTCATGTAGCCAGCTCTCCGTCTAGTACTATAGAGTTACTTTCAAAAAATAATTTTTTCATTTAAAAATTAAACATCGGCAGCTCTTTATTTCAATATTCAATAAATGATATAGGGGTTGGTCTGATAAAAAGTATCACTTATTTCTTAAAAAAGTATCAGTTTTTATATTATTCTAAAAATCATTATAACGCGTTTTTTTCGATCGTATGGCACTTGTTGCCCTTTCTCACTTAAAATAAATTATTTTAATAATAAGTAGTTAATGGTAAACATCGCTCAAATAATCTTGTATATACATACATACGTAAGTAAACAATATATTCTATTTCGATACGTGGGTTCTACAAAAGCTTTTACACAGACCAATTTATGTAATTACAAACAACTTGGAGACAAATATTAATTCTTTGGAATATATATCAATATAACATAAAACGAAATGTAATTAACGAAATATCCTCGTAACAACAGCTATTTTACAAACGTCTAGGTTTACTTATTTCACTGAGATTTATGAAAAAAAATCCTTTGCCTTGGATACAGATACCGCCACGTTTTGGAAACAGCACAAAACAAAATTGAATTAGGCAACAAAAAACGCTAAAAAATCCCCCCTCGCTCTCAACAGGAGTAGTTTTCAGGCGCTTTAAGAATCGAAAGTATGTCGAGGCAAACCGAAGTGGGTCAAGACAACTGGAAACAAATACTACGTCCTGTATATCAAATATTTCTTCACTACTATTTCGGCTGTATAAGGTATATTCTCGTTCGGTATCTTCCTAAGTGTACTTAGAGAGAGTCGTTCAGGATCCATATGCAAGCTTTATAAATGTTTACTTTGCTTCTGACGCTCATATATTTGTTTTATTGGTTTTCCATCGACCTTTACACCTTTGCCGGTCAAGCACACCGATGGCCACATCCTGCCAATCGCCGCATCAGCGATATTGTGCCATCCGCAGTGGAAATCGCCGTAGCCGCGATCACACGGTGTCAGCAAATCAATTCTTTATTTAAGCCAATGTATTGTAATAGAAAAACACTTATAATTTGCATTTAATAAAGCACGTTATAATGTCCGTTTAATTTTTGATTTTTAATTTTAATAAAAAAATAAATAATAAAATAATTAAAATAATAAAATAATTTACAATTAAAAAATAATTTTTTAAAAAGTGAAATCCTCCAGAAGCATCATAACATATTTATTTCTCCAAATTATATCCCTTAAATATTCTGATATTGATGCTTTTGTTCTTGGGGCATGGATATTAATCATGCATTTGTTCTTTTCTCTTTGATATTCCTAGTGCTTGATATATTTGTCCCTAGATCTTTAAGTAACATAACTTGTTCTACACTCTAGCTATAGATTGCGAGCTTGTATCTTAGGTTCACTATATAGCCGGAGAGCTGGCGACATATTTAGAGAACATATTTTAGGCAAGTTAGAATAAGAAAAAAAAAATAAAATTTAATAACTTGGGAACCCAGAATCCTAAGTCTGGCTGGGGGGTTGGGGGTATTTCGCTACTGCGCAACCCATATTTGCAAAAAAAAATAACTCCAAAAAACATTCTTTAGGCAACTTGAAATTTGTTTATTCTTAAATTTTAGCATCTATTTAACCTAGAAATAAGTGTGCCGGACTTTTTTTTCGGGTTTAAAGTGTAACCCGACCATTCCAAATATGATTAATTATTATACCTGGAAAACATACTTTATGCATTCTCAAATTTTTACAGCGTGTTTATTAGATGATATTAAAAAATATGTGTTAATTGAAAGACGAATTCAACGGGATTTAATACTTGCCAGACGCGAATAAATATTTTAAATGAGCGCGACAAAAAAGTCTTATGAGTATCTATAAGAGCGAGAAAGATAGTTTATTGAGACCCGTCGGCAGCCGATGCGGCTGACGTAACAGTATTTTGGAGTACTTCGAATTTTCATAAAAATAATTTTTTTTCGGTTTCATTTCAATTATTTGCAGACTTTTAATTCAGAGATTAGTTTGTTGGAATTAAGTTACCATGTACAAATATGTATTTATATTAATTAAATATTGATGTGCATAATGTAAATAGTTTAGAATAATTATTGCAAATAAATATTTTAGTAACTACTAATTTCGCTACTAACTACTAAATCACAATGGATAAAAAATATTTAAGTTGTGTAGTTTGTAAAAAAGTTACTAGTGACAAAGTTATTGTTTTTGATGAAGGCAGACTACAAAAATGCAAAGAATTTTTAAAAGTGCGCCAACAACATGGTTTAAAATTTAAAGAAGTGGTTTTACCAGAAAATGTAGTCCCGACAAAAGGGTACCACGTACAGTGCTAAAAAAATAAGTATTCTGGAGTTTTATTAAAGTACCATTATTAATCTTTCTAAATAGATTCAAAAGTAAGTAAAAGTGCTTTACTTTTATGCTTAGGCGTTAAAATGACTTTTTTATATTGTCAATCAGGTCGCAAAAATTAATAATAATATAATATGTCGCAAAAGTATAATAATAATTATACTTTTGTGACATCTGAAAAAAATGTATTTTATATTATGCTAATTTTTAAATAATTATTCGTCTTTTTATTCTTTCAGATACAAAATACTTAAATTAAAAAGTCTTCTTATTGAAAGGATTTCAATCACATTTTTATTAAAAAATGTTTCTTTTTATTTATGCAATATTAGTTAGTTCTTTTTTTGTTAAGTTTTTACGACTCCAAAATGCTGTTACGTCAGCATCGGCTGCCGACCGGGTCTCAATAAACTATCTTTCTCGCGCTTATAGATACTCATAAGACTTTCTTATCGGGGCGTAGATAAGGGGGAGTACTGGAGGACAGTACCCCCCTGACGCTTGACGAGATACGAGAATTGAAATAGTCATTGACTATGAAAGGATTTTTTAATTAATATCCGACATATAAAGAACACTTTGTATGCTTTTTAACTATGTTGATTTATCGTTTATAATATGTTCGACCTAATTAAAAGCACACAAAGTGTTCTTATTAACCAGGACAGATTAGTGGGGTTAACTCTAATCAATATCCATAAAAATATTGAAATAAATGTTGATGTTGTTATTGATACGTTTTCCAAACAGCGTACTAGAAAACTTGAATTTGTTTTGTAGTTTTATTTATAGTTTTATATTTTTTTTGATAGTTTAGATTTTTTATTTATAGTTTATAGAAAATTAACTAATAAACGTCGTTGTTTCATTTTTGTGTATGTTATTTACAAATCTATATTTTAATTTTTGTGTTATGTTTAGACAAAAAAATCGCCGTCGTTTTAATTCGACAAAAAAATTCCGACGGTGATTTTTTTTGCGACTTAATCATAGTACCACCCCCATAGCATACACCTATCTACGCCCCTGCTTTCTTATCGCGCTCATTTAAAATCTTTATTTGCGTCTGGCAAGTATTAAATCCCATTGAATTCGTCTGGCAATTAACACATATTTTTTAATATCATCTATCAAACACGCTGTGAAAATTTTAGAATGCCTAAAGTATGTTTTCCAGGTATAATAATTAAATATATTTGGAATGGTCGGGTTACACTTTAAACCCGAAAAAAAAGTCTGGCATACTTATTTCTAGGTTAAATAGATGCTAAAACTTAAGAATAAACAAATTTCAAATTGCCTAAAGAATGTTTTTTGGATTTATTTTTTTGCGCAGTAGCGAAATGATGCGATAGCGATTTATGGGATGCGCAGTAGCGAAATACCCCCCAACCCCCCAGCCAGACTTAGGATTCTGGGTTCACCAGTTAATAAACTATACATTTTTAGTTATTCTAGCCTGCCTAAAATATGTTCTCTAAATATGTCGTCAGCTCTTAGGCTAATGCAGAGTGGTGCGAGCTGTATTCCGGAAACTTCGGTAGCATATTTTGCAGATGAAAATATGTAAAAAAAAATATGAATGTATGTTCTAAAATGCTTAGTTTCGGAGTGTATCTCGAAACCGGGTGTAGAAATCTAATTTTTATTTCGATTTTTTCCAAATAATTTTCGTAGAGTAATGTCAATATTTGCATAAGAAATTTGATTTTGATGTTAATAGGACTCCTATTTGTAGGGGGTGCCACCTACATGTGTTTTAACTGTTTTGAAGAGTAATATCTTTTCATCCGTACCCGTATAAAAAACTACTGAGTAAAAAATATACATTTCCGTGATTTTTTACGTAAAAATTTCTCTTGCTAAAAATCGCTAAGATCAACCGTTCTCGAGGTATTTAGAATGGAAATAACCAATACATGTCATTATTGTCAAAAAATAAACATGTTGATTAAATAGTTATTTGACTGAAATGATAATTTTCAGAACTTTTTATGATAATAAAAAATGATAATAAAACAGTTTCTGTTGAACTTTTGGCATAAAAATATTTTAAATTTATGATTTCAGTGTAATAACTATTTAGTCAGCATGTTTAATTTATGTTAATGATGACAGGTATTGATAATTTAGATTCCAAATATCTCGAGAACCATTATTCGTAGCAATTTTTACCAACATATTTTTTTTACGTAAAAAACGTCGTAAATGTATATATTATTAGATTATTAGTCATTAGTTTTATACAGGTACGGACGAAAAGTTAGTATTTTTCAAACCAGTCAAAAAAATATATTGTTGGCGCCCTCTACAAGTATGAGTCATATTGACATCAAAATCAAATTTCTCAGATCAAACTCCCAGATACCAATTTTCATCCAAATATTAATGTTAGGTACTTCAGAAATTATTTGGAAAAAATCGCAATAAAAATAAAACATCTACACCCTGTGTCTCTTAAACTAAGCACTTTAGGACATACATTTATACGAACTTTTTTAGCTATTTTTATCTCGAGAATATGCTGCCGAAGTTTCCGGAATACAGTTTGGACCACTCTGTATACTTTAAAACATTTTATTTTCTTTACCGATTTTGGGATATGAAATAGTTTTGCCGTTTGTTGGAACTTATATAGAAGCCGTTCTATTTTTTATTTCTTTGTCATTCGTTATCCCTTCCCATCTTGCTTTACTTCAATTTTGATTTGACCCATTATGATGTTTGGATTGAGCTATTTTCTTTTCTGATTCCTGTTGTAACAGGTATTTTTCTGCTTAGTTTATTTACCGCTCTTACATCTTTGTAGTTTTGGGCATTCAGTATTTCGATTTTTTATTATATTCGAGGGAATTCGCCTTTTTTCAATAGGATAATTACATCAGTCAATTGAATTTTATCAAATGTCTGGGTAAGACTAATAAAGTACATAAAAGCACAAAAACATTAATAAATATGGATCAAAATTCATTATACCTAATATACTGTTAAAGGAATTATAACACATAATGATTTCCTTTTTAGTTTGGTATCAGATAAATCAATCATAATGTAATTTAATTTTAATCAACATTTTCAATTCTGAGGATACTCATTTTAAATTCGGATTGAAGTGTCGTTCTTACTCGATGGCTTAGAAAGATTAGTAAAAAATTGATTTCCGGATAACATCTAGATTTACTGTTTGTTAAAGGTTGAAATGGAAGTTTGCTTTAACGACCAAACAGATTTGAATTATTAAAGCTTTTTATTAATGGGAAAGGTATGGGTATTGCTCTACTTTTATAAAATCAATACTTCTATAAATGCAATAATGTTTAGAATTTATAATTGGAATAATAAATCAACTTAAAATGAAAATGTTATTTTCCCCACACAACTATGACTTAATTTTCTATTTTGAATATTCTTTAATATACAGTATATCCCCGGATTGTCTTTACAAGGGAATTTTTTTTACTATAGACATTTTCAAAAAAATTCATTACTTACAAAAATAATTGCTTCTAAAATGGTTAATCCCGTTTCTACATTTAGAAATTTCCAACCGTCTTTTAGAGAAAATAAAAAAACATGATGACATGAGATGGTTATTAATTTTTATGAAGCAAAGATTATTAAACATTTTTCGCTTTCCTTAAAGTATCACATGTTTCGATAACTATTATCACCCATTTCGTAGCACTGGACTAAAAAAAATTTGTGCTTCTTTAACGTTTGAAAACAGTAAAAAAATATGAGGTTAATTAAAATTCTATTTAAAATTTTGCCAATAACAATCTATCAAAGAATGAAAACGATATTACATTACTGTAGAAACGCGTTTTGATTTTTAGGATTTTAGGAAATTCACATATATAATTTTTTTTATTTTCTCTAAAACGGTAGGCAAATTTGGAAAAGTATAAACTTGATTATAACCATTTTAGAACAAAAATTTTTTGTGAAGAATTCATTTTGCTCTATGGCTCTGGATCTATAATTTTTTTATTGACTTTGTACTATTTCATTACGCTCAGTATAGGACCGTTTAGATCTCACTTAATTTGCGTAAACTGGTTTGCTCTATACGCTACAAACAAACTGCATCAATATTAAACTATCTTCAAAAAGTCACCACAATTAAATACACATTCGATAAACAAATTGTGACGTTAAATGTTAACCGACAAATGTCACAGCTATATGAAACAGTGGTAGCGCTCAGTTAAAAATAAAGACGAAACAGATTTTTATTCAAGTCAAATTTTTGAACTGCACAAACTGAGTTCTAATTATCTGATGATGATGCTAATAGGGTTACCGCTAGATCGTTAGTTTGAAAGGAAGTGTATTTTTGCAAACCAATGTTATATTTAAGTTACATAAGACATAGCGACTCTAGGGAATAACAATTAGTTCATTAATTCAACAAGTTTTGATATACTAATGTAATGAAGTTCATAAAATTTTTAGGACACCCTGTATATTGAGTTAATATACTAGAATAATAGAGACTTCATTCTCTTTTAATAATGACAGTCAATGTATTTTATTGTTAACTCATTATTGTAATGAACTTCATTAGTGTTCCTATTGTTGAATTAAATAAGTTAAATATTTAATTGCCATTTTGTAAGAGAGTTTTGATCGGTTTTGGTCGCTATAGTTTAATGCGAAAAACCGAAACGTTTGCGCCGCTCGCCCTACTTGCTAGTGCAGGTTGAGTGGAGGGGAGCGTCAGTCGAGTACCTTGGCTGCAGCAACTCCAGTTAGTTAGTTTGTGGTCGCACGCAAAACAGTGAGGTTCGAGTCCGGAGTGCCCTGCCAAGTGTCCTGCTGCCAGCCGCCTGTCGCCGCACTGTATAAGGTAAGCACCCACCGCCAAAGTGATCGAGAGTAGGTCGTATTATTTTTATTGTTAGTAAGCGTTTACTCGACTACCTGGACGCGTTATAGGGATAAGGGAGTTAGTTGACGGGATTGCTAGGATATTAAAAGCGCGGGAGAACAACCATTGCCGACCAGGCAAGGAGGGACTATGATGTGCTACGAGCAGGTCGCCAGGAATGATGTCCTTTTTTTTAAAGGTTGTCTGACATCTGCTTCGGTTGATGAGACGAGAGTTCGTAGTTTTCTTCATTAATATTAAAATTGCCAGGATTGCCGAGCAGGCAAAAAGGGACTACGCTGTGCTACGGGCAGGTCGCCAGGAATGATGTCCTTTTCTTTTAAAGGTTGTCTGACATCTGCTCCGGTTCAGTGTATCTCTCGGGGTAAGCTAATTACGGGCTAATAATTAATTCATCTTCTTAAGGGACAGTCAGGGTAGTTCAGTAAACGCACGGGTCGCGAATATTCATGGAGCTAGAACAAGATCTCGCCCAAATCCCGAGGCTGGTTTTGTAGCTCCCGTATTTTTCTAGGTGTGTCGTCCGGACGATACCCTGCATCAGTGACGCTGGACGGGATCTCGCTGAAATCCCGAGGCTGTCCTGACCGGGCGGTGTGTGTGCGGGCTGCGCTCATGCGGGCTGCGCTCATCCATACGACGTACAACTTGCCGAGACGTCGCTAACGTCAACGTCGATCCGGGACTCGCGTTTGTGTATCCCTCGGGACGCTGTTAACTTCGCGATAGATCCAGGGCTCGCGTTTGTGTATCCCTTGGGACGCTGTTAACTTCGCGATCGATCCAGGGCTCGCGTTTGTGTATCCCACGGGACGCTGTTAACTTCGCGATAGATCCGGGACTCGCATTTGTATATCCCACGGGACGCTGTTAACTTCAACATCGATCCAGGACTCGTGTTTATGTATCACGGGACGCTTTTAACTCCGACGCCGATCCAAGGTCCGTGTTTCCCTGTCAAAACGGACGCCGTTCCGATAAATATTTAGCTGTGACCATCGGGACGCCTGTAACGACGTCACCGCCGTTTAGAGAGTCGCGTCGTAGTAGAGTGTGTTGCTCCGGGTATCTACGTGTCGATGTTCATTAGGACGCCGCTAAATTCGACGCCGATCAGGAACTCGCGTCATCTTATTTAATAGAACGTCATTTCGGGAACGCGTTTTGAATTCGCGGGATAGAATCAGCCAGAGAGTTACGTATCGGGAATAATGGATCAAAACTCTAGAGGTACACGGTTGTTATTGTAAATTTTACTTTACGGGTCTCTAAATATACATTTTATGTCACTATTGTTACGATTCGAGGACGTGAACCTTCCTTGATTACTTCTGTACATAATTAATTAGTTAAATAAAAACCTAGTGTGACGTTATAGTTAATTGTGTGTTTTATTTTCTTTTCATCTCATCACTCCCTGGTATCTCCACTGTATAAAACTACCCGTATTGGCACTAGTGGTCTCTCAAACACTTTAAACGTTGGGGGTGGCGCCCGAGGAACCGAACCAAGGCAACTCGGCGTCCGTGAGCTTTTCTCAAAAACGGGGGAGTCTCACACTAACATGTTTTTATCCAGTAAAACATGTTAGTATACTAAAAGTCTAAAAAATATCCGTTTAAGTGACTACTGGGATTTTATGTTTAATTCAGAACCTAATTCTAAAATCTATTTAATCCGAAGTAAATAAACACAGAAGCTCCAAAAAAGACGAAAAGCAGAGAACGCGACGTCGACGGGTAATGAAAGCCGAAATTACTTGTTATTGCAAACAGCCATGCTTTAATGTCTGGAAATAAAGTGCAAGCTGTGTTCGAACGCACTAAATCGAGGGGCGCGGATGAAAACAGGTGTTTCCAAGAGCATTCGTGATTGAGAACAATATGTTTTGATGATTTCGATAGAGGAGGCCGTCCGCCCCATATAATATCTGATGGCCCGTTCATCAGCGATATTATTGTTTGAAATATTGGATATCCGAAATTGGAAAATACCGATGCGAAATTCACTATAAATTTATAACTAGTTATTGTAAATTTTATTCTATGCAATATTAACTGAAATTGATGTTCATAATTGAATTCTATGGTTCGGTTAATATACAGTAACGCTCAATATTAAGCCGAGGATATACCTTACACCATTGCTACGCGCTTATATGACGTAACACTATTGAACAAATCGTTTTCGTTCGCTCATTTTTCCATTATTCGAACCCTTTCGGCCTAATATGTTCGAGATTGGATGATTAGTGCTGTATCTTGAGTCACAGTGAAGATAGTGAATAAATAGTAAATCTCGTATAGAGATATTATTATAGTGAAGGTCTTAAAAAATGTATCATTATGGAATATTCGGTGCCGGATTGACTAACTTTGGTTTTAAATAAATAGTTTTGTGATACTTAAGCTTAAAATGTTTTCTTAGCAGACCTTTCAGTCAAACATTGTTTTTTAGAACCTCTTTAGTGTGAAGTGTACAAGATAGCTTCAAAATATGAATGCTGTCATGATATTATATAATAATGATAGCCGTCAAAAACTCATCGCAATTTTATTAGAATATTTTTGAACGGAAAGCGGTAGTAATAGCCCTTTATGTCTCTTAAGTGCTGTTAGAAGGTGAGTTTTGTTGATGTAAAAATAGCTATTTTATATATTTATAATTAATTTATTTTTGTTTTCTAAATGAGTTTGATTAAAAGAAAATATGCAAAGTGGGCAACGATGTGCCGGTCAAGCTTAATCACATGACTAAAAGTTAATTGGATAGTAATTATAGATGTAATACACCCTCTACCCTATTTGGAGAATAGTTCCAAGCAGGTCAAGGTCGCGTTGTATCGCTTAATTTTGTCGCGTTTCGGCTTATCTCCCGTCGTCTTTGTCTATTTCAGTTTGTCTTGACCTACTTTGATTTCTCGATTTAGGCGCTTTTACCTCGAGAATTACGGAGCTACTCGTAAAACTGCGGAGAAGGGTGTGGGGGAATTTTTTTGGCGTTTCCTGTCTCGTGCGCATTTGTTTTCTCGTTCAAATTCGTTTCGTTTAGAACTGTTTCCACGACGTGTCGGTATCTATACCTGAGGCAAAGGACTTTTTTCATAAATCTCAGTGAAATAACCATACCTAGACGATTCTAAAATAGATTTTGTTACGATGATATTTCGTTAATTGCATCTCGTTTTACAAAGAAGATAGAAATATAGTAGCCGAAGTATTAGTACCGGCTGATCGAGAAAACGGCGTCAGCGATGGCGCATGAACAGAAGATCGCTGTCATTTTGTATGTAACGATATGGAATGTCATCGGCCTGCCATTTCCCAGCCAAATGGACGTCGTTTTATTCGACTATGAATGGGTATGCGGATGGCTGTTGTCGTTAACTCAGCAGAACCGAAACGAGCAGAACGGCAATTTTTGGACCGGCACCGGTACCGATTTTGCCGGTGTGTGTGAAAGCGCTCTTAGAGTGTTTGCTATGAGAGATTTGAAAACTCTGCCATATTAAATTTGGAATAAAACTTCTCTAGGCCAGCATGTGGAAAAATAATACCAATTGTTAATATATGATTGAAAAGGGAATTTTAAGGCTCTATACCGGATGCGTCTCAAAAGTGGCTCACCCCTATAACTTTTTTAATTTTTCAGATAAAAAAAACGAGATTTAGTATGTTAGTTTATGACATAAATTAGGATTGATTGACGTATTCAATTATTTTTGGCCACTGTTTTACCGGAAATTACTACAAATTTTGATTTTTAAATGGCACCCTCGGTATTTTTTTTACTTTATTGTATAGAAAATGACACTTTGAGTAGAATGACATATCATATGTCAATTTTAAACATTTTTGCTTAAAACAAAATTGTATTTTTTAATAATTTGGTACCATACACTTGGCATTTCGAGTCAAATTGTCAATATGAATCGCATGTTGCAATTTCAAATAAACCATGTTCGAAAAAGTCAAAAGTTCACATATGATATGTCATTCTATTTGTCATTTTCTATGAAATAAAGTAACAAAATACCGAGGGTGCCATTTAAAAATCAAAAGTTGTACTAATTTCCGGTGAAACAGGAACTCACCGAAAACAATTGAATACGTCAATCAATGCTAATTTATGTCATATACTAATGTACCAAATCTCGATTTTTTATTTGAAAAACTAAAAAAGTTATAGGGGTGAGCCACTTTTGAGACGCACCCGGTATACATATTTAAAAAATATACAGTGTGCGCATCTAAATGAAGTATTATTATGAAGATTAAAAAAGCAACAGAATGGCAGCTTGTACAACTATTTTGTCGTCATTCGCTAGGTCAATATTCATTTTACTACTACAATGATTAAAGAGAATTCAATAAAATTCAATATCAGAGAATTGATACAATCAATGAAAAAAACTATATTTACTCACATATCGATATTTAAAAAATCGATATTTTGTTACAGTCCCTATTAAAACACAGTTTATCGATTATAATTGTTCTTTTGGTGTATTCCTGTCAAAAACTTACCTAATTAGAGCTCTTCGCCACTTTTCACCAGTCTCCACCACGATCAGCTGCAGTTTCATAGCTTCGTTGCTGGTCGACGTTGGACGAGTTGCGGCCGCATAAAATCCGGCGCCGATTCAGATCGCTCTTTCGCTCGTCTTGGCCGGAAAAATATCGATTTCTATTACGATAGGAGAAATTATCGATCGATAATGTCGTTGACATACTTTCGGACAAACTTCGTTACAGTTACTTTGGATTACCGCAAATAAAACAAAAGTAATTTAAGTTTTTTAAAACCAAATATTATACCGAACTTTTTCTATCTACTATGTTTTGTGTTACAATAATAAAAATAATACTACCTTATACAGAGTGTCTAATAATTTATATTAAATAATTACTAGGTTTAAACAGCAATAACTTGTTTAATTTAAATGGAACACCCTGTATATTTTATGTGCATCAGATGCACAATTTAATTGTCTATCAAATTGTGTTATACCATTTTTTACCGGTCTCTTCAAGTTTTCGTAAAAAATGCATTTTCTTATAATTTAGACCTCATTTATCAACATACCCATGGAATATTGACATTTTAGATCATTTTTAAAGATGTATCAAATTGTTAACAATACTCCATGTCGATTGAGTAAAAAATCAGATTTAATAAAATTAGATAATTTTTGTTACTTTCAAAAACGTCTGCCATGACCTTGGAAGCGCGATAATCGTCTGCCATTGTTATTTTTATATAATAATGGTTATGTATTGTAACATTTATAAACCAAGGATCCAAAAATGAAATAAAATACGAGGTGTTCCATAAAAAAATATAACTTTGGTGTGGATCTTAGTTCTGACATACCCTGTACATTTTAAAATAATTTTAAATTATGCAAAATGTTTTTCCACATCTACATTTTTTCGCTTTCGTATAATCAACCGAGACAAATGAGGTGTGCCACCCTGTATTTGTATTACTTTAAAAAAAAATTAAAAAATCGTAACTCCAAAATTACAGTAGCTAGCGAAACGCGGGTTTCAATTTAAGATTAGGAATAATATTTGCAACAAAATTTGTAATGACATCAAAATCAAAGTCGCAGTTTTTGAGATATTCCGTGTTTCCGTAGTCCGTTTTTGAGAAAATCCGTGTGGAGAACTCCATCGGACGCGACCCCAGGTGGCGGATAGGGGAAATAACCGCGGACCAAAATTGGAAAAATTCCTTTACTTTGAAACTAAAAGAACTGCCCACCAACTTTTTATTAACATATTTCAGTATGGGTGGCTATACGTGCCTCCCGGCGCCAATTTTTTATATTGGTTATTAAGTACTAAAAAAGATTTTTAACTATTTTTTTAATATATATTATTTTTATTTTTGATATATTTCTTAAATTCGCATATTTATAATTCCAATAAAAAGTTCAACAACCACATTGAACAACATTAAACAAACTGTCCAATGTATTTAATTCGAAATTTCAATAATTCTTTAATTTTTTAATATTTCAATGATTTAAAATTTAATTTTGATAAAGTATATATGTTTATAATTATTTTTATTGAAATATACTTTACGTAAATATATTACAGAAATTTAAATTTATTTTGAAATGTAATAACTTATTAAAATTAGATTTTCTTGACAAACTGGAGAAGGGAAATAAATCTGCTATGTATTTTAACGTTTCATCGCAGGTTTCCCTAATCTCAAAACGAATTCTTTAAGAGTTTTTTCAGTGACTCTGCAGAAATGCTAGCAAAAAAAGTACTACATATATTTATTAAACTAAAATATAATTTTCATCATAAGTTGGTAAAAAATTAGATATTAGTGCGTATTAGTGCAATTAAAATAAGTGATTAAAAATTAAAAATATCCTCTTATTTTTCATGTTTATTTTAAAACACCACATAGTCTAAGAGCTGGCTACATAAAAAACCTTATCATCGTTACATGGCTAATTTTTTGTGTAGCAACTATGAAATAGCCATGTCTGCCAGCGTGATCCCGGGGCTTAAAGCGGTGGCGGCCAATCGAAAGGGTGAAATTTTGACACTAAAAATATTATAAGGTACACGAGTTATAATTGCGAAAATAGCTTTTATTTATTATTAAGAAACGGGGAAAATTGTTGGCAGACATTTTTCTAGTCGCTAAAATGCCGACAGACAACTCGAAAGAGGCATGAAATTTTAAAAATTATTAAAAAATTAAATTTGAAGAATGAAAAAAATTATGGCATTGGTGGAATTGTTTGTAGTTTTTATGGTCGATTGGTGGAATTGTCAATTTATTGTAAAAATAGATGTAGAAAATCGTGCATTTTTGTTTAAATTTTCCTGTATATTTTAGAAATCTTTTTAGAACTGCCTGTTTACCGCAAATTTACCCACGGTATAATTCTTTCTTAATCTACCATGCGTACGGCTTTACTCTATGGCTACACACTAAAAGAATGGATGCAAATACAGAAAAAAACAGGTGGCTCACAAAATTATTTAAAAATATATCAATTTTTATTTAAATTTTCAAACTTGAATAACTCGGTTATTTTGGACTTATTTGGAAACCGGTAAAAAGAAAATATGTTTCTTTTATTGAGATCTACCATCAACTCTGAAAATAACTATTGCTCTTATTCAAGATTCACCCTGTAGAATAATATCATGCTTTTGATAACTGTCTACCGCTGATTGAGTCACAATTTTTTGTCTGCCCTTTTGCATACGGCTTTTTAAATAAATCAACATTACATTCCACCAATCGACATGCATGTATGTGATGATTTTTTTTGTTAAAATTCCATGCCTCTTTCGCGTTGTCTGCCGGCATTTTAGCCACGAGAAAAATGTCTGTCAACAATTTTACACGTTTTTTAATAATAAAAGTTATTTGGTAATTATAACTCGTGTACCATTTATAATATTTTTAGTATCAAAATTTCACCCTTTCGATTGGCCACCCCCGCTTTAAGCCCTGGGATCGCGCTGGCAAACATGACTATTTCACAATGGCTACACAAAAGGATACTTCACAAGAAAAATTAGCCATGTAACGATGTTAAATTAGCCATGTAACGAGGTTTTTCATGTAGCCAGCTCTCCGTCTAATACTATAGAGTTACTTTCAAAAAATAATTTTTTCATTTAAAAATTAAACATTGGCAGCTCTTTATTTCAATATTCAATAAATGATATAGGGGTTGGTCTGATAAAAAGTATCACTTATTTCTTAAAAAAGTATCAGTTTTTATATTATTCCAAAAATCATTATAACGTGTTTTTTTTCGATCATATGGCACTTGTTGCCCTTTCTCACTTAAAATAAATTATTTTTTAATAATAAAGTAGCTAATGGTAAACACGTGCTCTAAATAATCTTGTATATACATACATACGTAAGTAAACAATATATTCTATTTCGATACGTGGGTTCTACAAAAGCTTTTACACAGACCAATTTATGTAATTACAAACAACTTGGAGAACATTAAGCAGCACGGCGTAAAAGAAAAAAGGGTGCTTTTTCTATCTTTTTTTTTAAAGTCCGGATATCAGTCTATTTTTACGACACGACCAATCAGACGTGGGTGGTGACCTCATTCGCCTCTACCCCAGGACAATCGTAATGTTTTTCTATCGTTAATATAAACGGGGGTGACGTTGGAAGTGGCGGCACCAGTTTTTGGGTTAATGCGTCTGACATTTTGGTCTATCTCCTCTTCCCGTTTACGTACGTCATTGACGTAGTTGATGTCAACGTAATGTCTTTCTGTCGAACTAAATTTATGAGTTTAATGAAGAGATCAGGAAATTAGTGACGGTAAAGTTTAAAATCTTATTTGATTCATTTTCTTTAGATATATAGGGTGTCCCAGAAATAAGTGCAAGTAGATATTTTAGGGGGTGGTAGATCAGGTAAAAAGATTTTCTTTTCTCTTTGCCATTTTTCAAATAAGTCCAAAATAACCGAGGTATTTTACTTTGAAAATTTAAACAAAAAATGCTGTTTTGCTTAAATTTTGAGAAACACTGGATCTTTTCTGGATTTTTTTTCATGTAAATTTAATCTACTACCTATGTTGCCATATTATCAAGAAATTATGTTTTTTAACTTAAACCTAAAAAAAGTCTAAAATTTTTTTCAAAAAACTCCAAATTTTCAAAATATTTTTTCGCAAAAAAACTCATAGGCGTGTTTCTGAGGCCGAAATATACTACCAGTTATAATACTTGCATTTATTTCTGGGACACCCTGTATATTTAGAACTTTATAGTTCATTAAGTTCACATATTGCACAAGCTGAACTGCTTTTTTTTTGCTTATCAAAGTATATAAACCAAACGCAGATTTAATTTCAAAGTTGTCAAAGAAATCTTAGAATAAAATTGAACATGATTAACGTGACAAATGCCAGTTTAGAGAAAAACATTAATAAGATCGAAAATGAAAAATATCAGATTTGCAATGAAAAATCTGTTGTCAACCGACAACATTTGCCATGACTGCCAACATAAAATCTTTTTCTCCAAAAAATCCTATATGTCACAATCACTTCTGCGTTAATCCTCCGGAAAGTACTTGTCAGAAGTTAGGTTTACAGATATACAAATTTGCCTAACGAACAAAAAAATGCTTAACGTTTCGGAAAGTTTATCTCTTTCCGTCGTCGAAAGCAAAAAAAAAATACAAAAAATAAAGAAAATAACTATTTAAAATATTTAAATTTAACTATTCGAGAACACTTTAGTTATTTAAAACAGATACGTCTACAAAAACCGTTGACGTTCTGTTAAAATGACATTATATCAAGTTAAACTTCAAAATTAACAATTACTACCTGATAACAATTACTTAATAAGGTAAAACCAAAAAGCCCCAAACTTTCTTAAATAATCTTTATGTTCTTTAATTCGAACATTTAAGGGTCTAGTGTTTCACCAATGTGAAATTTATCTGTGAGGGTTTAAGGGTTTCACCAATGTAAAATTTATCGCATTCACATGGTATTTAGTATATTAAATTTTTTGTTTGTTGTTCTGTATATATTGGTTTAGTATGTGATAAAATGGATCTAAGTGTATTTTGTGTTTTAAAAGATGTTCGTATGTTAAAAATTTTTTTGTTCGTTAGACAAATTTGTATATCTGTAAACCTAACTTCTGACAAGTACTTTCCGTTTGGGATTAACGCAGAAGTGTTTATAAAAAATAAGTATTTTATTTTGTAGATTTTCTTGCAGTGGCGAAATACCCATATAGGATTTTCTGGAGAGATGAATCCGCCACAAAGGTAAAGACATTTTTTAAAATCTTTTTATTGGGTAATTCGTTTACTTGATGTGACAGCTGTATTTTTGAACCAGGATAAGAGATTATAAGAAAAAGTGCATTCTAAGTCTCAAATAATTATTTATATTTATTAAAAATTTAATTTGGGGTAATAGTCCAGTAAATAAGGATACGAAAAGATCCAAGTCTCGGCGTAATTCGTCGGCTTTGATTTTAAGGTCGATTGTTTAGTTTAGGCGTTTTGGGGAGAAGTTTTAGGGGGAAAATTGACACCGTGCTGGAGTTTTGGCCGGAAAAATGGTTAGCCCCAAATGGCCGAAGAATCAACTTTTTCGCAAATATCTGCCAAAATATGCAATTTACAAAATTTTTCATGAAATAAAAAAATAAAGCTTAGGTAATTACCTATAAAAATGTTTATTATTATCTTTTACTTAGAATTAGTAGTTTTCGAGATATTCTGCCTAGAAGATCCATGAATTTTAGTCTTAACGCTCCCACCTAAGAAAGGGGAACACACAATAGATCTGTAAGGTCGTGGTGATTAATTCCCTTCCTAAACATTTTACATTTTACATTCTACACTCAGATGCAAAAAAAACGCAATGGAGAAAATTTTGGTCAAATTTAAACTGCTATATTTTTGTTATTTTTAGCTCTATTTTCATGAATTTTTAGCAAGCTGTATATAATTATATCAACTTTAAGGTTGATTCTCACTATACCTTCCATATCCATTCCATATAAATTCCATATCCCTTCCGTATTTTTTATGATATTGACGCTATACATAAGCTTCCGTTCCGTATCAGTTCCATACTTTTTATTGTATAGAACTGATACGGAACGGAAACTTACGTATAGCGTCAGTATCATAAAACATACGGAACGGATATGGAATGGATATGGAAGAAGAGGCTATACTGGACAAAGTAGTGGCGATCGGATAACAACACAACGATCTACAAAATGTGGGTCAGCTGCGTTTTGCGGGGATACACTTTCGGGTGGGCATGGTCCTCATAGATTGTCTATCTCAAGAATAGGCGAATTGGTTGGTGGAGAAGACCTAAGCTTAAAAATTGGCAAGGGCCGGAACTGGTTGCAGTAAAGGGAGAAAACATCCATAAAGGGGCGGCCGTCACGGTCTTTCTGCCGAGGAGCAAGGGGAAAGATACCACCTATATGCTGAGCCTTATCCAGGGTCAGAACTTCAATGTAAGGACATCGAGTTGGCGAGTCATCAACTCGAGGGAGGACGGTCATGGTCAGGTCCTCACAATAGGAATTGACCTCAAATCCAAGGAGGCAATAGAGAAAGAGGGACATATCCTCTATTATAGATACGGAGGACCATGCCAACACCGGTGTCAGGTCTAAGGAGAGACCAAGTTAAAGAGGTGGAGAAAATGGAGACAGATCCTCCAGCCTCCACCTCACGGGTTCCTCAGCCGGAGGCAAGCTCCTCGACTGTGAAGGGAGGCACGGAGGGCCAAACTCTAACCTTGGAAGAGGGTGTGTACCTTCGGAGAAAGAACTGTTGTGAGAGGAGGATCGGAAATACCCTGTCCCCTCTACAACAGGAGTATGATGGGTTATAGACTGTGTGATGACTCAAGGAAGGGGGGCACACAATAGATCTTTAAGGTCGCGGTGATTAACCCCCCCTCTTACTCTTTCTACATTCTACATTGTATAATTTATATCATTACGAAAGTTTTATTTCAAAAATTTCTATCTTTTAAAAAAGGTAATAGATTTAATTAAGAGATAAAAGAATGAATAAATATCAGCAAAATTTTAACAGAGCTGGTTCAAATATAAGAACTTGACAACGGTGTTTCCGATACGGTTCAGTCCGTCGTAAAAAAATGTATGGAAGGAAAGTATATGGAACGGAAGGGAAACGGAACGTATAGTGTGCATTTTCCTATTCATTTACATGATATAATATCTTATGTAAACGGAAGGGAAGCGGAAGGGAGCTGATATGAAAGGTATTGTGAGAATCAACATTTAATGTGTAAACTCAGTTTTTTTATAAACTTTAGTATTTTACATATTATACAGGGTTAATCGAGGGGTTGTTTTTTTACCCCAACTTTGACACACCCTGTGCAATAATTTCGTGTGTAAATTTTCCTAAAATATAATTTTACGGTTAGAACCATGTCTCCTGAGCATTTTGTTTTTTGGATCATGTCAATACATGCCTTGGTTAATTTTTAAGAGCGTAATAAACTTGCCACCAAGAATTTGCAATTTTTTCAATTATAATTTCTTTTTGAAGTTTTTTTCAATATGACAAGACAGCTTTGGTGATTATTGTGAACTATATACTACTATGAACTGCCCTTCATGTTTGACGTTTGAGAAATGCTTGGCAGGAGGGTTAGAGGTCGCGAAGCGTTACCAGCTTCATTAAATGAACTTTGCTTGGCCCTTAAAGAAGAATGGGAAAACATAACGCAATATGATATATGCAGCCTCAGTGATAGTATGAACGAACGTATACAGGCAGTTATAGCAAACAGGGGAGGCAATACAAAGTATTAAGGTATTTTTTACACTTTTTTTTCTGTTTTTATACTTCAGTATTACAGGTGTTTTCTTTAATTTCGTTAGTTTTGTTATCGTTATTAATGTTTATTAAAACCAGAACTGTAAAGTTAGTCTTTAACGTTTTTTTAATTTAGTATAGAGTATCGGATGCAGCGTAATATGACGTTAGTCATACCAAATATGACGTTAGTCATACACCAAAACCATCTCGTCTTATTAAAAAATTACATCAAAAGTAATGATACCAGAAAGAATTGCAAATTGATTGTGATCAGTTCATTTCGCTCTTAAAAATTAACCAAAGCATGTACTGACGTTATCCAAAAAACAAAATGCTCAGGAGACATGGTTCTTACCGTAAAATTATATTTTAGGAAAATTTACACACGAAATTAGTGCACATGGTGTTTTAAAGTTAGAATAAAAAAACAACCCCTCCATTAACCCTGTATAATGTGGCAATTACTAAAGTTTACAAAAAAACTGATTTTACGAATTAAAGTTGATATAATTACATAAACTGTATGTAATTATATCAACTTTAATTCGTAAAATCAGTTTTTTTGATTTGGAAACGATTGAAAAAATCATAAAAATAGGCCCAAAATAACAAAAATATAACACTTTAAATTTGACCGAAAGGGCCTAGGGGTTGTGCAACATGACTTATAAAATATTGTAATTGTAATATGACAATGCTTGTGATATTTGGCACCCGCACAAAAAAAATCTTGACAAATAAGCTATTCTTTGTGAAAATATGAATAAGTTTGTTAAGTCTGCTATAAGCTAAATTACTTTTATTTGTTGTTTATAAGAAAATAATATCATGTCCTATACAATAGCCTAATTAAATTCTTAAATTAGAACGTCCTATTTTTAAATAAGAAAATCCTATGAAATAATATAGTATTCATTATATGAAAAAACAACTAATATTATAGTGTTTTTTAAAACGTCTTAAAATAACCAATTTATGTAAATTTCAAATTATAAAACATTTAAAACATTGATGACCTGCTTGAGTTATTGTTATTTGGTAATATCTAAATATGAAAATGTAACACATATTTTCCCTACAGTATATTAGTAAAGTTTTTCATATTTATTGAATTTATAAAATCCTTTCAAAACCATATTAAATATAATACACTTAAAAATCAATCCAGTAAATCAGAAAAGTGTATAAATATACATACTTAATTTAAAAAAAAATAAATGCGTCACAACTGGTCTTTATATGATCTTCATCTTTTCATAAAATAAGGGAGGACGATTCCGCTAAAAAAAGACTAAAATGAATAATTGAAGCAATCTCGCTGAAACCCGGCGCTGAAACTGTTGATCGGGCGTCTCTGGCTGACGTCATCGTGACGTAGGCGTCTGGAGAAAATCTAACGGGCTGTGAATCGCGTTGACATATTTCGGCCAAATTATCAACTTTAATTGACAATTGCTTTTAGAAAAACTATTTATTGATGCATGTTTTAAGCATAAACACTGTTTAATTTAGTCTTGTTTAAATATTTACAAATATATTTTAAGAAAATTATGAAATTATTTTTTTTATATAGAACTGGTATATCATAAGTTTAAATATTATGCATTCGTTAATAAAATGATTCAATACTATTGTGAATTGCGTATAACCTAAAGTAACTGTAAAACCCTATAATGTGTAAGTTTTAAAATTAATAATTACCTTAAAATGGATTATTTCTTTTCGAAGACACTAAACGTACACTAGTTTTACTGAAAAAAACTGGTTATATTGGCTTTTGTCTAGGGTTAGGATCGGTTTTGAGAGAGGAACGATGTTCAGTATTGTCGGGAAATGAGGTGTGCACGTTCCGGGTAAAGATTTTCTGATTATTGCGCATGATCGGGTTCATTGAAAAAAGCCCTGGCAGAATTGTGGCGGGCTAGACGCGGTCACGGGGTGGAATAGGGTGGATTTTCCGATGAGTGGCGTAGGTCGTGTCGATAACAATCTTCATTTATAAGATCACAATTTACATAACTTAGGTTAAAAGAATTAGTTAAATTTAATTATGAATAATTGGATATTGTTTTAAGTACGAGCCGCCAGTTTGTAAACTATTGTTTTATTTTTGTGCTCAGAATGCTCTTCAGACGCTGCTTATCCTGTGCTGAATTTCAAAGTCGATATTGGCCTTTTCCGAAATCAAACTGCCGACGTAATTAAATTCCGCTACATATTCCAATAGTTCCTCTCGATTTTTATGGCACTGTTGTGATCTTCCGGGGGAGTGCACATGATTTTAGTTTTGTCGATGTTCAGCGTAAGTCCCAAAGCTTCGTATGCCCAGGTATATGCGCTTAATTAAACTCGCAGTGTACCGAGCAATAATAATTCCCACTATATAGAAGCAAAACCGGGGTGCCGTACCGCCGACACAAAAACGCATTAAACAAGTTGCAACAGAGACACCTTAGATAACTGTTAAGAATCAAATGGTTCCACCATGTCTCAAACGTATCGGTTCTTCTTGAAAAAGCTAGTTGCAAGAGCGTTGAAGTCATGATTACAAAATTCCGCTTAAGATGGGCTGATACTTTTTATTTTTAGAATTTTTACAAATTATACGTTCACATTTAACTTCCTTATCACTTTTAGGATAATTCAATAATACAAATTTTCGTATACACGCTATTTAAACCCGTGTATTTGTATATACTAGTTGTTTATGATATTCTCCAATGGTGGCAGCACCGGCGGAGAATGCACCAAGCCTATACCGAGGCATAAAAGGTTTATCGCGACCATGATATTAGATGTGTCTCGCGGTACCTAATGCGTTGATAATATTTTTTCGTATCCAAATATTCATATAAAATGTGATGTACCAGCCTCAGTCATCTTACACACGCACTTTCATTCTAAGTTCATCGAATACCATTCCATGGATTTTTTCGATTTCGATTTCTGGTGTGACTCCTTTTGTGCAACCTAAACATTCTGCGTCACTTGAGCTGGTTCGTTGACAACGGAACTCAGTAAATCTCTTCTTAACTATTGAAATTGATGGTGCCTCATAGTATTTATCAGGTCTTTGGTTAGTTTAGGTGATAGTTTACGCAAAGTAAGGTTTAATCAACACACATGAAATTAACTATTTTCTTTTTGCGTTAAAATGCACGAGGTTGTCTGCGTTAAATGGTTGTCAGATCAAAACCATAGATAAAGCAAACAAGTTTAGATTGGAAAGTGCCCATAAGGACAATGTAACTGAACAATGACTATTTAGCGTTCTTACAACGCAACGGTCCCTTTCCAAAGCTTTTTATAATTTCTAAGCGGTTCGGATTTTTCAAATTAAATTTATTAATATTTTCTTTTAATTTGTAAGAAACTTTATTTTACATAAGGATATGTATGAAATACCTACGAAACATTGGAAACTTATTTTATGTTATAACATATTATGTTATACCACGATCCACGATAGTTTTTGCAGTTCACAGTTCACATTGCTTTTTTAGGTTTTAATGCCACGTTTTCACAATTATCACGGGTTTGAGTAAACAAAATTTAAATTAAACTCAAAAGATAGCAATAATTATTTTGAAAATGGACGCTTTAAACACTTTTCGGTAATTTTTCATTGAGGGCAATTTAAATTTTGAAAGATTTTATAATTTTTGAAGACTCTGACTTTGAAAAGAGAAAATTATTTCTGTTCCTGTTTACGGTTGTTCTTAGCAACTACTATAGCAACACCAGATCCTGTACAAGGTATGCACCCCAAAACAATTATAAGTTTTGGCGCAAGCCGAGCATTCCAATCTAAACTTGTTTCCTTTATCTCTGTTCAAAACTAATAACGTGGTATGCTCAAAATTTGACAGCAATCTATTAACAGATGACAGTTGATAGGAGCAATGCTGCATTTAAAGTAACTGCTTGAAAAATGCAAAAAGTCATTGACTTCTCAAACTGCCCTCGTACATCGTACCTACATACAAGTAAAATAATTAAAAATCGATTACTTGTTGCTACGGCACTGGATAGGACACGATTATCAAATATGTATATTAATAGACACATGCTATATTTCAATCAATTGATCAATCAAAAATTGTTTAAACTCGTTGCTAGAAAAACGTCCACAACTTCAAATTTGACCGTCCATTACCAGTAAATAGTAAATAACAAATATTAAACTCAATTATGTTGCTACTGTAATAATAATAATGTTACAAATTGAAAAACTCTTTTTGTTAAAAGCTTGCATCTAAAAAATGTAGTTACTGTATTGTTCTAATTAATAAACATAATAGTCTGTCATGTATTTTTATCGATAAAATAACAGCAAGGAAATAAAGCAACGTTGAAGCTATGATATTATAAATTAATAAAAGGTCATTTTATGTCCTCTTGATGCCAGCTTGACCTAAATAAAAATGGTCTATGCTTTTTAGGACACAAAATATTGATTGGTTTCTCTGGAAAGGTTATTGTATTAAACTATATTGCAATTTTGATAGAGAATGCTATTACATATTGGAACATATCGCAGCAGACATTGTAAAAATATATTGGTTAAAAATGTATTTTTATATGTCTCTATACTGTATTATGTCTCAAAATTTAAAAATTGTTATTGACATTTAATAGAATAATATATTTATTAACATAAAAATAGTGGATATTTTATACAACAAATACTATAATTCTTATTTATTCTTAACATATCCCTAAGACGATAACTCGCCCTGCTGACAGAAAATAACCCATTAGTTAGTAATATCTATTGGAAGGAAAACAATCACCATCTATTTTGTAGACATAAAAAATCTTGTGGCAGTTTCTAAATTATTCAGAAAATAATTGTTATGCTTGGGTTAAATGTCAAATAAAGTTATTATTTGTATAAAATGGCTATTTTTTAAAGATTTCATTATTTATTAATAAAAAAATCCATTTAATGTTGTTGGAATCTTAAATGGTTTTTAATATTTTGACGCTCATTAGATCATTAGCCCCCCCCTAAACAAAAAGATTTGGCCAGCGGATTTGGTCTGCGGTCATGATCTGCCGACTTTGCCTTTCACGTACCAAAACTCTTGTATTTTGATCTGAGGACTTGACATGCTGACTTGATCTGCCGATTAGATCTTTGCATGATTAAATATTTTTGATTGGTACAAAATTCGACGTTTTATAGCAGTTTTTATATAGATAAATGTTTATCGGAATAAAAATTGCCGCTTATAAAAAAAAGTGTAAAAAAGGTCTGCCGACTTTATCCTTCGTTTTTTAGATCAATCTCAAAATAATTACCGTCAAGTCAAGATAGCGTAAATTCAATTTAAGTAGCTGTTTTCTAATGTTAATATAAATTTGCTTGTATTACCGATTTTCTTATTACCTACATTAATTTATTCTAGGTATAAATGAAACTAATACCATATAAAATAAAACAGATCATATATACTTACGTGGATAAGTAAATCACTATGGAAACTGTCGCAAAAAAATCAACGACCATTTATCTTCTTTTTTTGTTGCTCACGCGGTGCTTCTACTCTATCTATCCTTGTCGAGGACCTATCGTCCACGCGCCAAATTTGAACATTAATTTTAAAAATTTAATTTGTAAAATGCTTATATTTGAACGATAAATTGAATGTTTACTGTCATAAAAATTAAATTATATAAAAAATACATTTAGCCACTCCGTACGAATATCAATATTCTTAGGAAATCTAACCAGAAAGTATGCATGTGGCTTAATATAAATAAAAGAATAACTGAATACTTTACTTGCCTATGAAAAGATAATTCGGGGATCTTTATATTAGAACTTTCACACACTAAACAGTTTCTATATAGTCATTTTTACGAGTATTTCGAAAATTCAATGAAAAAAAATAGAAATATAGTTGCACAAACTTAAAGTTAACTTCTTACTGAACACACTTGCATCCTTGGCTATATAAAAGCGGCCGATAAAAGAATATTTAATACAATTTAAAAAAAAACGCAAAAAACAAGCGTCGTTACACAATGGAAATAAAATTATGACATGATTATGGCAATATGATGATAATGAAAAGTTGGTTTCCATAACAATGTATAATTTGTACTTTCTAAACCGTATAAAATTGTGATTATTTTGGAAATATGAAAACTTTTATTGCGCATGCGCAAAGTAAGGTCCTCGAGAGAGATAAACCTATTGAACGTTTCATAAGTACAATAAAGAAGGTTTGAAAATGGCATGTCGTGATGTTGGAGACATATTTTTTAATGATAAACTTATGGCGTTGATTTATCCACGTAAGTTTATATGATCTAGGATTATTAAGCAATGTCACACTATAAACTTCAAAGGATATTTGAATTTTACTGTTGTTGCATATACACTGTTTTTTTTCTCAGGTAAGATTTCGACAGACGATGACAGAAAAAAAGCAGATGACTTTCATACCAATCCTTATATTTCACTAAAAAAAGTTTCTAATATTTTTTAAGTTAACTATGGATGGGTTTATAAATAAATACGTCATGCGACGTCTCTTGTTGTTTTTAACCAATTTTATTGGTTTATTTCAAAAATGACAGATCATATTTCAATACTATCGGTTTGACGGAACGATGAACGACAAACGGACGCCGATGCGTATGAACTCGCCTTAACATTTTTGAGAGTTCTCAAACTCTTGCCAAATTATAGGTGATCATTTTGTGTCAAATTATGTCAAATAGAAATGATAAATATTTTGTATTTTACATTTTGGACTTTGTTGTTACTTGTGTTTCGTGTTTTTTAAAATTAAGTAGAGGAAAACTCGAAGGAAAATTAAGTGTTGACCCAGATCATAGTTTACAGCTAATATTCGGTGTCGAGAGACCGCCAGAGACACAGTTTACCAGAGACTATGGCCAGAGAGTTGTATTAGCCAAAAATAAAGTTGTATACCATCTCGTATATGGTACCAAAAACTGGAGTATCTGTAAAATAACATCACACGATAGGTAAATAATACATTTTAGTACTGCAGATAAATAATGCCATAAGGTACTGGTTTAAAAAAATTACGATTAAAGTTAATTAACCAACTTTTATCAGTGGGTTTTGCTTAAAAGTGTTTTATAATCTATTAAATAGATTATAAAAAACGCATTATTCGACTATTTTTGCCTATTTTACATAATGGTCGTAGGTAAAATACAATAAACACACACTTTCGACCCAATAGAGAGGTAAATGTTAAGCATAACACGAGAAAAAAATCTTAAGCACTTAAAACAAAATCCACTTACCGCTCATCTTTCCATTTTTTAATTTTCAAATCCTCGACGAACTTGTAGTCAAATTGAGGAACGGTGTAGACGATAAAGTGCTCGGATGTGTCGGTGGTCCATGGTAGGCCGCACCTTTCACGATCTAAATGGGTTTCGATCTCCTGATACACTTTTTGATACTGCTGCAGGCTGCAGGAACTGGCACACGATTCGTCGTCCCCTTCGTATCCGCTAGAAAAAAAAATAAGTTTAGTATTTTGCTACTTTTAGTTGTAAGTGGGAAAATAATTAGTTACATTGAAATTATTAGTTACATAGATATTATTAATATTCTTATATTAGATAAGCTTTAACTATTAAGTGGCATTTATAGTATATAGTTTTATTAATAGTATATAGTGTCCCTTTTGTAACTTTCACGAAAAGATTCTGGAGAACCAAATACGAAAGTATTTGTTTTCTTCCTTTTTTTGCCGGAACAACTAGATCAGGGCTTTATGAAGATTTATCTTTATTTAAATATGAAGATGATTTTAAAAAGTGTATAATTTAATGAAATTATACAGGGTGAGTCTTAAATAAGGGCAAATATTTTTAGGGGTAGTATATTTCGACCCCAGAAATAGGATTATGATTTTTTTGGCGAAAATTTTTTTGACAAATTTGGAATTTTTTGATTTTTTTTTCGAAATGTCTTTAAGTTAACAACATAATTTCATAATAATATGGCAAAATAAATAGTAAATTAAATTTACAAGGAAGAAAACCCAGAAAAGATCCAGTGGTTCTCAAAATTTAAGCAATAAAACATTTTTTTTAATTTTCAAAGTAAAATAAAGGTTGATTCTCTATACCTTCCGCATCAGCTTTCTATATATTCTATAGATTCTCACTATACCTTCCGTTTCCCTTCCGTTTACATAAAATATATTATATTATGTAAATAAATAGGACAATGCACACGATCCGTTCCGTTTCCCTTCCGTTCCATATCCTTTCCTTCCATACATTTTTAAGCGTATCGGAAATAGCGTTGTCAAGTTCTTACCTTTGTACCAGCTCTGTTAACATTTTGCTGATATTTATTTATTCTTTCACCTCTTAATTAAGTCTATTACCTTTTTCCAAAGATACAAATTTTTAAAATCAAACTTTCGTAATGATATAAATTGTACAATAAAAAGTATGGTAATTGATGCGGAAACGAAGCTTACGTATAGCGTCACTACAATGAAAAATACGGAACGGATATGTAATGGATATAAAATGGAAACGGAAGGTATAGTGAGAATCAACCTTTACTTGGTTATTTTGGACTTGCAAAACGGTAAAGAGAAAATATGTTTCTTTTATCGAAATTTACCAGCTCTGAAAATATTTGCACTTATATAAGACTCACCCTGTAGAATAATATTACATAGTCGTTTTAATAGTAACTAACTCAAATTGTCAGGGACGTACGTATCGTATCACAGTCACTCTGTTTCCGTTCAGTATATTAGAAAACAATATTTTGGCGGATGCCGGATACTTTATTTAACATTGCAAATCTTATTGTATTTTTTCTTGTGTCATCTTTATCCAGTAGAAGAGTAATCGCACATTTTTATAAGAGAAAAGTGATGATACCGATGTAAAACAGTATTAAACAAAAACCGTTTTATGTATTAATATGTGAGTACACGATCCGGTAGCTCTAATGCAAGCGCCAATATTATATCAACCCTAACGTTTAACTACTGTAGTAGTAATCGCGTTTAACGTCACTTTACTTCACTGATTGAGCGGTAACTGATAATGATATTGACATGCCTGTATCGATGTCCTTTATTCGAAATTTATGCAAAAAATACCAGCTGTGTAATCAAGTACGTATAAACATCATGATCAAACGCAAGCAATATACAGTCTTAAATAAGCGCAAATATTTTCAGGGCTCGTATACAGGGTGGTCCGAACTGTATTCCGGAAACTTCGGTAGCGTATTCTGCAGATAAAAATATGTAAAAAAGTTCGTATAAATATATGTCCTAAAATGCTTAGTTTCAGAGATATTTCGATTTTTTCTAAATAATTTCTGAAGTAACGTCAATATTTGGATGAAAATTGGTGTCCGGATGTTTTTTGATATGAAAATTTGATTTTGATGTCAATATGACTCCTACTAGTAGAGGGCCCCACCTATATATGTTTAAACTGTTTTGAAGCGTAATAACTTTTTGTCCGTACCTGTATAAAACTACCGAGTGAAAAAATATACATTTCCAACACTTTTTACGTAAAAAAATATCTCTTTGTAAAAATCGCTACGAGCAACCGTTTTTAAGATATTTAGAATGGCAATATTCAATATGTGTCATTATTGAGGAAAAATAAACACGTTGAGTAGATAGTTATTCCCCTGAAATAATAAATTTGGGAAATTTTAGTTTTTTTAAATTAATCATAAATTTTTCCGCAAGAAATGATGATAAAACAGTTTCTGTTGAACTTTTGGCACAAAAACATTTCAAATTTATGGTTTCAGTCTAATAACTAGTTAGTCAACATGTTTAATTTATGTCAAAGATGACAGGTGTTGATAATTTCGATTCCAAATATCTCGAAAACCATGACTCCTAGCGATTTTTACCAAGAGAACTTTTTCACGTAGAAAACGTCGTAAATGTATATTTTTTTACTCAGTAGTTTCATACATGTACGGACAAAAAGTTATTACTCTTCAAACGAGTTAAAAAATATGTAGGTGGCGCCCTCTATAAGTAGGAGTCGTATTCACATCAAAATCAAATTTCTCATGTCAAAAAACTCCCAGACACCAATTTTATCCAAATATTGACCTTACTTCAGAAATTATTTGGAAAAAATCGAAATACATACGAAACTTCTACATCCTGTATCTCCGAAACTAAGCCTTTTAGGACATATATTTCTACGGACTTTTTACTTATTTTTATCTGCAGAATATGCTGCCGAAAATTACGGAATACAGTTTGGACTACCCAAATTAAAATATTTTCTCTTTACCGTTTTTCAAATAAATCCAAAATAACCGATCCATTTTACGGTTTTTTTTTATGAAAATTTCACACCTCTACTTTTCAACCAATAACATGCTTTAATGTTGACTAGTTACCGTGGCAACTGAAAAAATTTCCGGAAATTTTTTCGAGGCGCCACGAAACTTTAGTGGAAATTTTTTGACAGTTGAAAAGGTAAACATAAGATCTACAATCATAATGTGAATGAACTACAATGTCTATATATTGAAATATTACCCATTTGAGTTTTAGCATTTGATGTAACTAATTAAAAATAATAATATTTGTTAATATTATTAACAAATTAAAATTATTTTAAAATGTCATGTTGGATTAATATTTTTTTTTCAAATTTAGGTGTGAAATTTTCTTACCGAATACCACGCAAGCTTAAATTTTCGGGCACGAATATTTAGGAAAATTATCCCTCGTCTTCGACTCTGGATATTTTTTCAAAATATGATATTGATAATTATATATATCTTCGATATATATTTATCAATATATATATATATATATATATATATATATATATATATATATATATATATATATATATATATATATATATATATATATATATATATATATATATCTCTTGTGATATTATAAGTGAAAATTTCCCCCAAAAAAAAAAAATATTTTTTTTCCCCAAAAAAAAATATTTTTTACTAAAATTTTGAGAACCACTGGATCTTTTGTGGATTTTTTTTTCTTGTATATTTAATCTACTACCTATATTGCCATATTATCAAGAAATTATGTTTTCTAACTAAAAAGTTTCCAAAAACTTTTTCAAAAAATTCCAAATTTTCATTTTTTTTACGTAAAGAAACTCATAATCGTGATTCTGGGGGTCAGAATATAATAATAATAATAGCTTCCGTATATAGCGTTTAACGCCTTGGGAGTAGCAAAGTACAGCTTGCCATACCAGAGCCGTTCGGTATATAAGGAAGGTAGTGTGGCTAGTATTACGCTTCAACCCTCTATTATTACCTCAGGATTGTGAATCCCAAGTACTCATTTAAAGCTGAGTCGACCTAGGTATACCCAAGTAGCATCTATCTGACTTCGAACTAAATCTGACCTGAAGCGACGTCAGACTTTGTGCAAATTTAGGTCGGGTGCTGGTGATACGACTGGTGACGTCGCTTTTCTATTAAAAGTGACGTCGTTGGATCCGAGTCGGCAAATCCAACGATCTGTCGACGTACAAAATAACAACGTACCATTTTTATTAATTTCCCAACGTCGTTCCAACGTTGGCTTGCACGACGTACCTATACGTGAACTAGCCCGACGTCTACCCGTTGTCCGAATAGGATACGTCTCACTGATAACCCCTAAAGTAACGTCCAATTATATTTTGTTGTATTTCATGTTCATATTTTTAACCTAATTTACGTATCTCTCTTTACGTCCGTAAATACAACCTATTAAGTAGCATTTGCGGCCTAATAAACATCATGAACATAACCTAATAAAAAGTTTTTGTAAACAAACTTAATTTTTTTATTATGCCTAAAAAAAACACTAAAAAGGCATTTAGACATTCATCTACATTTTACAGAAAGAGGTCGAGGCTTTTGCAAAATAATAATAGTAGTAGTGATGTCTTCCCTCCGCCCACGAATGCTTTTTATCCAGAAGAGATGCTGGTGCATCTTAATTTCATTTTTTAGCTTAGGAAACCAGCAGACCCCATCCTCCTCCCATATGTGAGGTACTGGTTCCAGTTCTTTTAAATTTTGTATATACTATCTTAAAAAAGTGGCTGCCCATTGTTTTAAAGAGAAAACAAAAACTAAAATATAGTTGCACAAATCCACAAATCACTGATACGCAGAGTGAGGTTACGTGGCGTACGTTGGAATTATATACGTCATAATACGATTGCCGGTCGTCCGGTTTGATGACTTCGGTCGTGTGAGACGACTAATGTTGGAGACCAGGTCGGAATTGGTATATTGGTAGTTCATATTAAGTCGGACACAGAAATCCGCCATTCTTAACAGGTATCCGATTGTCAGCCATTTTAAAATCGTTTTTTGTTTTTAAAATTTATATTCATATTCCGATTTCTAGTAGAATAATATTGATAAGGTTGAGTTTGGGGGGAACCACAGTACAGATTTATGATTAAACCAGCTAGAAATTAAAAAAAATATTTTGCGAGTTACTTTTTTATAGATATTTTTATTTCATAAATCTACCTAATTTTGAAGGCGCTCGTTGTTTTCCGGAGTATTTTAATCAGATATATAAAAAAAGTGACTTCCGTTGACAAAACTGATGTCTGGATTAATGATTCAGAATTATTATTATATGAAATTAGATAGGCACTTATAGTTCTATTCGAGGAGTGATTATGAATCCATTTGTAATTAGGTAGTTTGGTTAGGTTTTTTATGTATTCTTGGTAGCGAATATGAAACCAAACGTAACGTAAGTGCTTAGCGACGAATTTTAAGTGACTAAAATCCAACGTAATATGACGTTGGTAATTGGTAGAATTACATTCCCTATTAGGTCAGATACCGACGTCGAGGCGACCCTAATCTGTATTCCCCATTTAGGTGCAAATTAGGGTCGTCAGGCGGTCGAACCGACGTTGGTATCCGATGTCGGGTTTATTGAACGCGACGTATACCCGACGTTAGATAACGTCCAAATGCTACTTGGGATACCCAAACTATATTTATTTTATTAAAAATAGTCGGCGGATGAAATGCCGGCTGTAGGATTCGAACCCACAACCTTTGAATTGGTAGACGAGAACTGTACCCCTACCGCCCCGGGCACCAGAATCAGGATATACTACCCCTCAAAATATTTGCACTTATTTAAGATTCCCCTATATATCATTCCAACATTATTTTCGTAAATATGCCGACACTTTTTTAGGATTAAAATATATAGCATATAGCACTCATAGTAACTTTTACCCTCTAAATTTCATTTGAATCGCTGAAAGCAGTTGGAAAGAAGATTATAATAAATCGAAAAAATATGAAGACTTTAACCCCCTGTAGGTACGAAACACAGCAGAAGCGGGCCTATGTTGATATGAACTATAAGTATTATTTTTACGTGAGGAATCTCTCCACGAGAGATGGCATATGTTTTTTGAAACACCCTGCATAACGCACCGAATGCTATTCGGGTATCGTTCGAGATATACAGGTTTTTGAGTAGTTCGAGTTTTATGTATAATTATTGGTAAACAAAGAAAACTTTATGACCGAGTATCATAGATATATGCAGAAGATTCCTCGGACTATTATCCGAACATTGAAACCATCTCTCACAGAGCCTGTTAATTATAATTAATTAATAATTTTGTAAAAAGTACTTAAGAAAACTAGACTAGTAATCAAAATTACCAAACTAGTGTAGAATGTATCGTAAAGAGATCTTTAGAAAGAATCTAAGGTATTATAAAAATTATACATAAAACAACTAAAATATACAGTAGGTAGTTAAACGATTAGGTTTTTACAAATTGTAAGTTTTGGGTTCGTTGAAGGACTATTAGAGCTGCAATTTAAAAACATTTTTACAAGACACATTGTCCCCAAATAAGTTAAAAATATTATAGTTGTATTTTTTAAATAGAACACCCTGTATATTATTCTATTTTTAGATTCTACGATTGAAATAAAGGTAAATTATATTAAGGTTTATTACACTTAAACCTTACCGTTTTTGAAATATTTTTAAAAACGGTAAGGTAAAAAAAACTGTAAAATATTTCTGCAAGATACAGAGTATCCCAAATAAGTTAAAAAAATATTATAGTTGTATTTTTAAATGGAACACCCTGATTGAAATAAATGTAAATTTGATTAAGGTTTAACACATCTTGTGTTCATCAGATCATCATCCTATCAGATATTGTGTTGCAATAATAAAAATTATACTACCTTATACAGAGTGTTCAAAAATGTATATTAAATAATTACTAGCTTTAAACGGCAATAACTTATTTAATTTAAATAGAACACCCTGTATATTTTACGAGAATTAGATGCACAATTTAATTATTGTTTTGACCCCCCTTTACCAAATTGTATTATACTGTTGCGGGCCGGTGTGGACTCGACCTAACCTCACAATATGGCCCGCCCTCGGATGACCTTAACATCGCATAGACACCGCAATGATTCATTCGTTCGAGAAGAATCGAGTCCCACTGGAATGGACGAGTACATACGAGAACATTCGAAAACCTTCTCTACGCACCTAACGATCTATGGACAATTTAGAGTTCTTTACCTGCCGGTATAAAAGCCGGCGGCCGTGGCCTACAGGGGCAGTTATAAATATACAGTTGACGCGCTAAAATTCAAAAATAAATTCTTAGTTATAAATCGTTTGTAAATAGTTCTATAAGTCTTTTATCGTTATTATTTTTGTTAATTAGTGTTAAATAAATAGTGTTTAAATAAATTGTGACTTTCTATCCACACGGAACCGACGAAAAACGTAACAATTGGTGTCAAGTGTGGCGTGTGTGATAGACTAGTAAAATAAAAAGACAGACAATGGCTCCGAAAAAATTGTTGAAAGACTTGAAAGTGTCGGAATTAAAAAGCGTTCTGGAAGAGAGGGAATGCGAAACAGATGGAAAGAAAAGCATTTTGCAAGCTAGACTAAGAGACGTTTTGGTGGAGGAAGGTGAGGATCCTGACACATTTTGCTTTGAGTTGGAAGGTGACCTTGACTCGTGCCTACAAAAATTAGACGACAACTTGAACAATTTGAATAGTAAAATAATTGACTTGGAATTTAATTTAGAAGAGAAAATCAGTGATAAAATTATGGAAAATTCCCAGGATTTAATCAATACATTAGAAGATAAGATCATCGAAAATTCTAAAGATATACAGGCCAGCTTTAATAATAAAATAGTAATTTTGGAAGAAAGTTTTAACAATAAAATAACAGAGATTGAGGAAGATGTAAATAGAAAAATCGAAATTTTAAAACAAGAAATAGAAAGGCAAATTCACCAAAATGTCAAGAAACATCGGAGGCACCGAAACTAGTCGAAAATAAGTATATCTCAAAATCAGTTATTAAGCCTCCACAGTTTGACGGAAAACCGCTTGGGCCAATTATTTTGCCAGTTTGAGGCCGCTGCGAGAGCGAACGGATGGACAATCGCTGAAAAGGCTACCGCTTTGACTGTCGCACTGCGAGGAGATGCGACTGATATCCTGCAGACATTGTCACCATCGGAACAGGGAGATTATCAGCAATTGGTACGACATTTAGAAATGAGGTACGGCCAAGCTCATTTGGAACATGTCTATCATTCCCAGCTAAAAAATCGCATTCAAAAGTCAAATGAGTCTCTGCAGGAGTTTGAAGCCGACGTAGCCCGCCTCGTTCGCCTTGCGTACCCCTGCTACGCCAGAGAATGTTATGGAGCGGTTGGCAGTACAGGCATTCTCCGACGGCTTACGTGACAACGAGACAAGACAAGCACTTCTCCTAGCCCACCCAACGCACTTGGTGGATGCTTTAGCACGTGCCCTAGAATTTGAGGCCGCGAAACAAAGTTCTCGGTCTTTAGGAAGAGTACGGGCCATCGACGAATGTTCCGACGAATCCGTGGAAGGGATTGTTCGGAAGGTAATGGACCAGTACATGGGCAAGAAGGGACCGATTCGTTGCTGGAACTGCGGACAGGTGGGACACGTGCGAAGCCGTTGTAAGGAGAAGAACGAAGAACCGGCTTCGTCGAGGTCGGAAAACTACTAAGGGTCGAAATGAAGGGGCACAAGTCGACCTGCACCCAACATGCCCCAACGAAAACTGTTCAAGTCGCCTCACAACACAAATTCAACAGCATTTTTGTGGATGGTTTTGTTGATGGAGAGTTCCGGACCATGCTGTTGGATACAGGTGCGACGAAAACTATCATCAGACCGGACATTCTTAAACATCGAAGAAGGTTAAAACAACACAATGGCGACTACGTACTGCTACGGGGGCTCCTCCTGCTGTCCATGGAGAAGTAAACCTTAATTTTGTTATTGGGAGCACCAGTTTTGAACATCCAGTGTTAGTAGCAGATATCGAAGATGAACTTATTCTCGGAATGGACATCATGACCACTAAAGGTTTTGAACTAAACTTCAAACAGGGAATTTTGAAAATAAATGAAGAAGAAGTGGTTCTACATCGAAAATGTGAGGAGACGCTTCGCGTGGTGGTAGCAGAAGATGTTTCGATCCCTGAGCGCTGTGAGATATTTTTGGATGGTTGCCTGGAAGGTAAAATGAATAATGGGAGTATTATTCTGTTGGAGCCAAGGAACCATGACAGCGAAATAGGACGAGGGATCGCTGTTGGAAAAGCCCTGCTGCGAGCGAAGAAAACTGTACCGGTGAGAGTAATGAACACGAATTATTATTCTGTATCCTTGAAGAAGGGAACCCTTTTAGGGTACTGTTGTTCGGTCTCCTCAGTCATTCGAAGCGTGGAAGCCTCCAAAGTTTCGACTTCAAAAATTCCGGACAAAATGGTGAAGGAGTTAGTAAACGTTAAAGGATTATCTCCCGAAAATAGAAGAAAATTGAGAAACCTGATAATCAAGTATCAAAATGTGTTTGATAAAGGAGAAGCAGGGCAGAGAGGTCGTACCAATTTAGTACAACACAAAATTGATACCGGAGATGCACGACCAATCAAACAAAATCCGAGAAGACTTCCGCTCGCCAAACGTGAAGAAGCTGATAAAATCCTTCGAGAAATGAAAGAAGAGGGTGTCATCGAACCATCTAACAGCCCGTGGACATCGCCGGTAGTACTAGTAAAGAAGAAAGACGGTACCACCAGGTTCTGTGTTGATTATCGGCAGCTCAATAATGTTACCAAGAAGGATAGTTATCCCCTGCCGAGGATAGACGATACTCTAGACACGCTGGCGGGGTCAACGATATTCTCTACGTTAGATCTGAAGAGTGGATATTGGCAAGTCGACATGGCGCCGAAAGACAGAGAGAAGACAGCGTTCTCGGTGGGCTCCGGACTGTGGCAATTTACCGTCATGCCTTTTGATTGTGCAACGCGCCAGCTACCTTTGAGAGACTAATGGAGTCTGTGTTAAAGGGACTATCCTGGACTACCTGTTTAGTGTACCTGGATGACATCATAGTGGTTGGGAAACTTTGACGATCATCTGAAGAATTTGGAAGAAGTTTTCAAGCCGACTAGGGAGCTCTGGTTTGAAACTTAGCCCCAAGAAATGTCATCTGTGTCAAGAAAAGGTACACTACTTGGGCCATGTAGTCTCCTCCCAAGGAGTTACGGTAGATCCACAGAAGACCAAGACAGTGGAAGAGTGGCTGATACCTAAAGATAAACATGAACTACGAAGCTTTTTGGGACTATGCACATACTATCGCCGCTATGTACAGGGTTTCGCCACCATCGCAAAACCATTGACCAGACTTACCGGAAGGCGAGAGGCGTTTCTCTTTGGGGACTCAGATTCTGACGAGGCATTCCGAAAATTGAAGAAGGCTCCCTGACTAGTGCGCCCATACTTAGCTACCCTCTTGGCAACGGAAACTTTATATTGGATACCGACGCTAGCAATGTTGCGTTAGGCGCTGTTCTGTCTCAGATCCAGGATGGTCAAGAAAAGTCATTGGTTATTTTAGTAAGACCTTGTCAAAACCGGAAAGGAACTACTGTGTAACCAGACGAGAATTACTAGCAGTAGTTAAAGCAGTGGAACACTTCTACAAGTATCTCTATGGAAGAAAGTTCTTGTTAAGAACAGACCATGCTGCTTTGAAATGGCTGTTGCAATTTAAGAATCCTGGAAGGGCAGGTAGCTAGATGGATTGAACGATTACAAGAATTTGACTTCGACACAGAACATCGAGCTGGGGCAATCCATCGGAATGCCGACGCACTTTCCAGAAGACCTTGCGCTAAGGACTGTAAGCATTGTTCCCGAGCTGAAGAGAAAGAAGTGAAACTCCTAAGAACAACTGTGGTTAATGATAGTTGGCAACCCGAAGATCTTGCAAATGACCAAACCAGTGACCCAGAATTAGGTTTAGTAATTAACTGGAAAAACACAGGCCAAAGACCAATGTGGGAAGAAGTTTGCAGATATTCGCCGAACGTAAAGTCGTACTGGGCCCAGTGGAATTCCTTGGTAATAGATAACGGACTACTTCGCCGTGTGATCGAGAGACCGGAGGGACAAGAGGAGAGAAGGCAGATCGTCATTCCAAAGAAGAGGGTCCCAGAAGTCTTGGAGGAAGTTCACAATGGAACCAGCGGAGGACATCTTGGTGTTACCAAGACACTTGGCAAGCTGCGTGAACGGTTCTACTGGGTGAACTGCAAAGAAGATGTGAGGGCCTGGTAAGAAATGTGACATTTGCGCAGCCATTAATGGGCCACAAAAGCGTGGTAAAGCCCCTATGCGCCAGTACAATGTTGGTAGTCCCTTCGAACGAATAGCGATCGACGTGGCTGGTCCTTTCCCGGAGACGAACGATGGCAACAAATACATTGTGGTAGTAATGGATTACTTCAGCAAATGGGTCGAGGCCTACGCGTTGCCAAATCAAGAAGCATCCACGATTGCTGATGCCCTTGTTAAAGAATGGATCTGCAGGTTTGGTGTTCCCATGGAGCTTCATTCAGATCAGGGAAGAAACTTTGAGTCCAATCTGTTCCAAGGCGTCTGTGAAGTCCTGAACATCCGCAAGACCAGGACGACTGCTCTACATCCACAATCCGATGGGATGGTTGAACGCATGAACAGAACTATCAACCGTTATCTGGCCAAAGTAGTCTCTGACCACCAAAGAGACTGGGACAAATTTCTTCACCTGTTCCTGCTGGCCTACCGTTCATCCGTCCAAGAATCTACAGGGCAAACTCCAGCCAGCATCGTTATGGGACGGGAAGTGCGCCTACCCTGTGATCTGAAATTTGGTTGCCGACCGGGAGAAGAAGTTGCCGGAGAAGAGTATGTCCACACACTACGTCAAAGGATGGACGACATTCATCAGAGAGTCCGCCTAAATATTCAAAGTGCTAGTGACCGAATGAAGGAACACTACGACATTCAAGCTGAGCATGGAGGATACCAACCAGGGAAGTTGGTGTGGCTATATAACCCGCAGAGACGTCGTGGGTTATCTCCGAAGCTACAATCCTCGTGAAAATTGCCAAAAGGAAAACCGACGGTAGTCCATTTCAACCGTTTGAGTCCCTACCAAGGCGAAATAGAAGATCGTGCTGGGACCGTGAGAACCTGCAGCTTTGATCCCCTGATTCGAGATGTCCTTTGACGATTTTATGGCCCGATACAACAGCAGTGAGAAGGCTCGCTATGGTGTAACCAAAGAAGATCAACGAGACCTCTTTTCCGTGCCTCCTGATTATTCGCTCGCTCATTGTGTGGCTCGAGATTTGCGGATGTCCAGAGGAATCGCTGCGACGTTTAATGAGAAGTTTGGGCGTGTCGGAGAACTACGCCGACAGGATCCAGAGGTTGGAAGCGTCTTGAGGCTAACCGACAATGCACATGGTCAAGCAAGACACATCTTCTACCTGGTCACCAAGGATTGGTCCCCGAGTAAGCCGACTTATCTCAATCTATGGAAGACCCTGATTGAACTGGAGAGAAGCCCTGCTAAACAACAACATTGCACGATTAGCCATTCCGAAGCTGGCGTGTGGACTCGATGGTTTGAGTTGGCGTACAATCCGGAACATGATTGAAGTCTTGTTCAGATTTACGTGGAATCGAGATCCCCGTTTGCTGCTACAACCCAAAGCTGAGATCGGGAGAGAAAAACTGTAGACTGCTATTTCTACCAGACTTCGCAATGTACCAGGGGCCAGCTTTGCAAATACCTTCATTCACCGTATACATCTCGGGACGAGCATGTACCTAAGAAGGGGGCAGTGTTGCGGGCCGGTGTGGACTCGACCTAACCTCACAATATGGCCCGCCTCGGATGACCTTAACATCGCATAGACACCGCAATGATTCATTCGTTCGAGAAGAATCGAGTCCCACTGGAATGGACGAGTACATACGAGAACATTCGAAAACCTTCTACGCACCTAACGATCTATGGACAATTTAGAGTTCTTTACCTGCCGGTATAAAAGCCGGCGGCCGTGGCCTACAGGGGGCAGTTATAAATATACAGTTGACGCGCTAAAATTCAAAATAAATTCTTAGTTATAAATCGTTTGTAAATAGTTCTATAAGTCTTTTATCGTTATTATTTTTGTTAATTAGTGTTAAATAAATAGTGTTTAAATAAATTGTGACTTTCTATCCACACGGAACCGACGAAAAACGTAACAATACTATTTCTTACCTACCTCTTCAAGTTCTTTTAGAAAATGCATTTTCTTATAATTTAGACCTCATTTATCACTATACCCATGGAATATTGACATTTTAGATTTTTTTAAAGCAACAGATACTACCTGTATAAAAGAAAACTATTTAAATCTTTGTAAAAGAGTATACGAGTATACCAGTTAAATATAGCACCATTAATAAAAATTAGTTAATTACATACTTAATTGTTTTAATTAATAAAGGTGCTACTTTTTACCACACTGTCTAATACACATACAAAATTCAGTTTTTTAGTATTTGGAGCAATGATTATTAATCAACGTAAACAGTCAATTAATGTAGTTTGAATACTGGGATGATATCAATTATATATATTAAACAGATAATGTCGATAATATTAGTACTTATCTGTCTCTGTAAATGTGTTACATTTTTAAAAATAATCTAAAATGTCCATATTCCATGGGTATAGTGATAAATGAGGTCTAAATTATAAGAAAATGCATTTTCTACGTAAACTTGAAGAGATATGTAAAAAATGGTTTAATACAATTTGATCTATAATTAAATTGTGCATCTGATTCACATAAAATATATAGGGTGTTTAGGTTAGGTTAGGCCATTCAAATTAAACAAGTTATTGACGTTTAAAGCTAAATTATTTAGTATAAAATTTTGGACACTTTGTATTAGGTAGTATAATTTTTACTAGTGCAACACAATATCTGATCAATAAATAATCTTCAGTAAATATTTAGTACCAAAAACTTTGATACTATTGAAGAAATGAAACCTTAAATTTTTTACTGCAATTTCACAAAATTAAAAATATTTCAAAAACGGTAAGGTTTAAGTGTGATAAACCTTAATCAAATTTACCTTTATTTCAATCGTAGAATTTAAAAATAGAATAATATACTGTGTGTTCTATTTAAAAAAATGTAACTATAATATTTTTAACTTATTTGGGACACTCTGTATCTTGTAGAAATATTTTTATATTGTAGCTCTAATAGTCCTTCAACAAACCCGAAACTTACAATTTGTAAAAATCTAATCGGTTAGCAACAATACTCGGTGTTGTATGGGGTAAACAATCCAGTAAGCATTTTTTTCCTTTAAGGAAAATGTGTTTTAGGTGACGTCGTTGTTACGTTACCAGGCCCTTCTTGTGCCTAATATGAAGCAATAAAACGCAGATACGTAACTGTTCCCTAATGTTTTAAAACTTTGCTCACTGGGAACCCTGTATAGTCACCCTATCCAAATTGTATTTAGATAAAAAAAAAATTTAGAAAGTATTAAGTTGCCAAAATAATATTTTTTTTGTTCATCGGCTTTTTCGGTAAATAAGTAAGTAATGCATATCGAACATTTAAATAATTGATAAGCCTAAGGACGGCAAATTGCCTTTTGTCGAGAATTTTTTATGAAGATGGCAAAAGTTTCGTGATAAACTAGATTCTGGAACAGGTTGGAATTTAGCTTTTAATAATTAAACAAGTCAAGAGGGTCATTATGATTCAGCACAAAAAACAACTCGGGTCGATACGGAATTATAGTCATTATTATTTTTCGATCTTCAAAAAAGTTTAATGTTGCAAATATTTTATTATTTGTTTGTCCTATTTCAGTTTTTTTTGGTTAATATCTTGATGCTAAATAATATTATATGTTAATCCAAGATTTCTTTAAAAAAATAATAAATTCAAATGTTTCCCAAAAAATCCTTTATGGGTATTTCGCCACTGCACTGCAAGAAAATCTACGAAATAAAATAATTATTTTTTGTAAACACTTCTGCGTTAAACCTAAACGGACGCTGCTTGTCAGAAGTTATGTTTATACATAGTAATACAAATTTGCCTAACAAAGAAAAAAAAATGCTTAACGCTTGGAGAGTTATCTCTTTCCGTCGTCGGAAGCAAAAAAATACAAAGAATAAAGAAAAAAACTATTTAAAATATTTAAATTCAACTATTCGAGAACACTTTATTTTTTTAAAACAAATACGTCTACAAGAAACCGTTGACGTTCTGTTAAAAGTGCAGTGGCGAAATACCCATAAAGGATTTTTTTGGAAAGATGAATCCGCCACATAGGTATAGACATTTTTTAAAATTCAAATGTGTTAGATTCAAAACAGTTTACATTTATTAAAATATCGCTGTCTAATCAAGCCTTATTTTTGAGCTTAATTTATAATTACCCTACTAAGAAGTATAGTTGATGTTGATACTCATTGTTACATTACATACAATAAACACTATGGGAATCTAGGAATCGCACTAGTCCCCAAAAAAGTGGTTTAATATTCAGGAGAACAATTACAGAACGTCAACGGTTTTTATAGACGTATCTGTTTTAAAAAAACTAAAGTGTTCTCGAATAGTTGCATTTAAATATTTTAAATAGTTTTTTTTCTTTATACTTTGTATTTTTTTGCTTCCGACGACGGAAAGAGATAAACTTTCCGAAACGGATTTTTTTTTTCGTTAGGCAAATTTGTTTATATGTAAAACTAACTGCTGACAAGCAGTCTCCGTTGGATTAACGCAGCAGTGTTTACAAAAAAATATCTACTTTATTTTGTAGATTTTCTTGCAGTGGCGCAATACCCATATAGGATTTTTTTGAGAGATTCATGAGGGTTTATAATGTTTATTGTTTCATCATGCAATAATTATAGTTGTAACTAAGTACTAAATACTATGCGATTAAAGAAATATTTAGCGAAAAGTTGGCTTGGAAATAAAAGTCGCTGTTATTTTACATGTAATACTCTTTGAATAAAAATATTACGGTAGGAGTATTATACTATAAAATGGAGATCGCTGTCATTTTATATGTGAAATTATATGGGGAATGTCATCTATGTTTAACTTAGAATAAGAACTATGGTAGAGGACATACGAATTTGTTTTCATAACCAAACAAATTATGTAAGATAAATAATCTAAAACACGCTCTACACTATGCGAAGAATAGATCAAAGCTGGTCAACCATACCATACCAAAAGGTATTGTAGGCTATTAAGATCGACAAAATCTTTTTTTCATTTCACTCAAAATGATTTATTTGGGTTATAAATGATCTAAATACAAACTATTTTCATGGTGTCTGTCTGTCCGTCTGTCTGTAACACGATAACTCAAAAACCGCTATACCGATTTTAACCAAATTTGGCACAAAAATACTGTGGCACCAGAGAATCTGGCCATTAGTTTTTGGTGGGGGTGGGGTGTTGGTAAAGGGGTATGGGAGGGGGTTAAAATTTTTAAAAAATTGTAACTTTAAAATCACAGTAGCTAGCGAAACGCGGTTTTCAATTTAAGATTAGGAATAATATTTGCAACAAAATTTGTAATAACATAAAAATCAGTGAAAGTCGCAAGATAAAAAAAATTGGAAAAATTCCTTTACTTTGAAACTAAAAGAACTGCCTACCAACTTTTTATTAACATATTTTAGTATGGGCGGCTATACGTGCCTCCCGGCGCTTTTTTTAAGTAGTTAAATGCATAAAATACCAATATTATTACTTAATAATTATTACTTAATTACGAAAATTACGTTATGGTTACATAACGATATAAGAACTGGTTCTCCTAACCCAACAAATTATGTAAGAAAAAGAATCTAATATTATCAATCCCAAGAGTTTAAATATCATTTATTGTGTTTATGTTAACCTTTAAGTTCTAGTTTTTGTAACTCTCATTAAGATTTTGGTTATGTGTTATGTGTTATGAATATTTTTTTTTTGAAAATTTTCTATTTGGTTGTATGCAAAACACACAATGTTATATGTTATTTTATTTTGTAGATTTTCTTACAGTGGCGAAATACCCATAGGATTTTTTTGAAGATATATTGTTGTTTTTTAAATTATATTGTAATTATTCTCTTTGTATGTTTGTCTGTTTTTATGGTTGGATGTATTTATTCATAACAAATCTAAGATACTGTTAAAAAACAGACAGAACATTTATGTAAATTCAATTTATATTATTCATTCTGTAATCCAAACTTTTTAATAAGTAGGAGTTATTATATTTTATCATGAAAAGTTAAGTCGATACGAAATTATTGTCAATATTTTAAAGGTGACATAGACATTTACGGTGAAACATCATTTATTAATTCAGGTAAAGAAAAGACTAAATACACAACTGTACCTTCTAATTTATTCATTTTTAATTTAGCAAATTAGATACAAATTTGGGAGTTTATCAGACTATGGACTAAGTGGATATTAGGGATAATATTCTATTTATTTATTTATGCTTAGTTGGACAATTAGTTCTAATAGTTTTGTACTTAGATATTATATAGAAAGGTATTTTTAATAATGGCATTTTTTATATCTGGTTGTTTGTTTTGATAGACATGTTTATATTATCAGCAAATTAAAAAAACAATGTAATGCCAAAAGTTAAATTAAATATTTTCAAGTTTGCATAAATATAATTTAAAATTATATATTCTCCTTAAATCGATGTGTTACTTCTAAACTAATCTACAATAGATTAAATTATAAAGTTTCTATGATTGTTAATGAACAGCTGGATAGCAATTACAGAAAAAACTAATTTCCGACAGCAATAACAACGTACAATAAAAATTTAAATGTCAAGGTAAAATTTGCACGTGTATGCCCCTATTGATTATTTTTATATTTCTATGTTAAACGTATTCAAAGTTCGTAAAGTGTGCCTAGTTTATTAAATAGAGTACTTTCGTGTTGGTGACCGATTTCGTCATGAGCATATGTTAAATGCTATTTGCATGAATACACATGCATATTGCCCGTTACAAAATACATGGATATATTAATTTTTCCTATCGTAATTAAAATTTGTATTTATACATGTTTCAAAAAACATGTGCCATCTCTCGTGACGAGATTTCTCACGTTAAAATAACATTTATTTTTCATATCAATATAGGTCCGATTCTGCTTTGTTTCGTAGTTACAGGGTGTTAAAGTCTTAATAATATTTCGATTTATTATAATTTTCTGCCAAGTACTTTTAGTGATTGGAATGAAATTTTGAGACTAAAAGTTACTATAAGTGCTACATATTTTAATGCTAAAAAGTGTTGATAAATTCATCAGGGACGTGCATATGGGTTAACAGAGGGATATTAAAATAACATGTGCGCCACTGATTTTTTTCTTTTGATATTAAAATTATGTAAGTCATTTAATGTCAATTAAAAGTTATCTCTTCGTATTTTGTCAAATTCGGCCTCCTTGATGCAATAAACGCAATTTTATTAATTACAATTAATAAAATTAAAATAAAAATAAATTTAATAAATTATATTTTTTGCCTAATTTATTATTAATATTATTACAATTAGTTATGATTACTATTAAGCGTAGTTTACACGGGCAAGTAAATTATCGCAAGTATATGTCTGAGAGCACTTCTACCAAACTAGCATAATGTAAACAGTATCTGAAAGCACTCTCCCAGCAAGTCACAAAACTTGGGGGGAAGTGGTTGCGACGAAAGACGCTTGCAAGTGTAAACAGGTTGGGAGAGTGCTCTGGCAAGTTAAAATTTATTTCCGTCTTGTTGAAAGTTTTTGGTGCAAGTGATTTTCGAAGGCGTGTTAAATAACGATATTAAAATGGAGTATGTGGTCGAAAGAAGATACCATCACTTTGATTAATTTATTTAAAGTATTTCCGGAATTGTGGCAAAAAAAATCGAAAATTTACAGAGATAGAGCTAAAAGCAAAAAGCAATCAAATTTATAACTGACAAATTCAACACAACTGAGGCTGAGATTCAGCGTAAGCAACATAATATTCGTACCCAAGCAAACCAGGAGTGGAACAAAATTATAAAAACAAAAGGTAAAATCGACTTCTGACATTCGCAGAAAATTGTTTAAACGTTTTGGGTCTTCATTTCTTATTTTTTACAATCCATTCTTTATTTTTTTCAATTCAAATTTTACAATCCATTCTTTAACCCATATTCTTTTTCTAGATTTTCTTGACTGTTGCGTAAAATTGCAACAAGAAGAGCAGTGGCTGCAGCTCTCTTTTTTCGGCGCGACATTTTTCTACTAAACAATATACTTGTGCAATATACACCATACCGTGTGTACGTGCATGCAATTTCTTGCTCAAAGCATATGCTTAGAAAGTACGTGTTGCAAGAAAATGCTTTAAAATTTGCTTAAATGTAAACACTATCGCAAGTTCTATCGCAATTTTCTATCCCGTGTAAACTACGCTTTAGTCAAACCTACAGCAATTTCAAATAAAAAAATAATGATATTTAAGATAATTACAAAAAACCTAATTTTAAAAAGTTTTAACATCCTGTAACTCTAAAACTATGAATTTCCATACCCATGTTTATAGGAACTCTTTTTCATATTTTTTGATGAGGAATCAATGAGTACTTATTCAAAACATTCGCAAGTTAATAATATTACATTTTTTTAAAGGTTGCTATTAGACTTGGATCAAGGTAAATTAATAAAATTGCGTTATCTCATCGAGGAGGCCAAATTCGACAAAATATAAAGAGACAACTTTTAATAAGCATTAAACTGCTTACACTATTTCGCTAAATAGAGAAAAAAAAGTCAGTGGCGTACATGCTTTTTTTTAGAAAAATATTCCATTGATAGCCCATATGCACGTCCCTGGTGAATATGTCGACAATTTTTTAGCTTTAAAATATGCCGCATTTATGGTAACTTTTACCCTTTTAACACCCTGTAGCGATTTTAAAATCGCAGTCACAACCTGCGATTGGCTCTCATAGGAATTTGCGACTACGATTTCTTCTATTTGTCAGTTTCAATTTAAGCAACCAATATTACTATAGTTGCGACACAAAAATTATACCCGACCGGTATTTCTGGCCTTAAGTGTCAATTTTTGTGTATTCAAATTGTTCTAAAAGGGGATGTTTTGTGATTTAACGTTACAATTTGTTTATCGAATGCGCATTTAATTGTTAGGTGAGTTTTTTAAGATAGTTTAATTTTGGTGCAGTTTGGTTGCGCAAATTTATCTGAGAGTCTATAATCGACCTATTAGGGCACAATTGGTTTTATGCGCCTCCATAGCTTGATGTGATAAAAAACATTTTTTGGAAGTCAAATTGGGAAAAAAATGTTTTTTCTTCAAAAAGTAAGCGCGGTGGCGATTTTTACAAGAGACGAAAAATGTAGTAAATACTACAACGACAATTTTACGAACAAAAGTCGGTTGTCGGTTAATTTGGATTTATACTAAAATTTAGGTAGGGGGGGGGGGAGGTAGTTTTCACCTTTTTTGTACTTTTTCTTGATTTTTGTGAAAGTCAAATGTTAAGGCACTTAGTAACACATAGACACCCAAAATCTCATTGAAATCGGAATGTGTTTATTTTTTTAAAGTTTGATTTCTTCTAACGGACAAACGAAGCACTTTTGTATAGAGGGAAATTGTGTTCAATAAACTTATTTTAATTCCAAAAATACGTAGTAGTTCTATGTCCATGGAATATTGAGACATCCTGTATATTGGATAACTTTCTAAAAAAATAAAACTAGTTTATACATTTTAATACGCGTTTTTTTATTGCAATTTTTTATTTTATTTAATAATTAAATTAGAAAAAATTCAGATTAAACCCAATCATTTCTCATCTGATTTTTTTAATTTAAATATTGTCAGAATATTAATCATATATAATTTTTTTTTTGCTTTGACGCTAGTGATAACAGCCGATAAATATTCATATTTTTTAAATTTATTGCCAACCAAACGAGTATAATCAGAATAGCCGACTATTCCAATTATTGTTAATAGCTCTGTACATATCGTCATAATTACTGTGCATACCCTGCTGGCAAGCAAAACCTTGGGTCGGCGTTTATATGTATAGTAGTGAATCGCTATGGCAATCTAGTAAGTCGGAGAGAGCAAAAATACGAAGTATTTGTTACATAACCACTTAATCTGACTCTAGATTCCATGCGCTTGGGAAAATACTTGCCTTCTGTCTTTATTCAGTACGTCTTATTTTGCTAAGCGTGTTGACCGTACTCTTCGTACACACGAAAATCGGCACCCAAGACCAGAAATGCCAGCCCTAGTATAGTAAAAACCAAAATACATTTTGACTCAGCCTGCCTCCATTATTTTATTTTTAATATGTGTGGTATATCGGTAATATTATGTCGGTTGCTTTCTATCTACAGCCTAAGCGACTAAACGTTCTCCAACCCAATAGATAAATATTTTGAGAGAGTCATACAAACAAGTCAAGTTATAATATACAGTTACTAACAAAGTTAAAAATGTTGAAAAAAAGGTTAAAAACATTATTACAATTATTCGATCACAGATACGCTGTGGTAAAGGTGAGTTGAGCATTAAAATAACTATATTACAATTACAAAGGACAGTAATGTGTGCCTTTATTTTTATTTCTATTTATGATAAATTACAGATTATAATTTATGACCAAGGAATTATTCTATAGTCTGTAAGCCATTATCTTAATACGCCGAAATACAAAAAAAACAAGTTAGCCATGTTAAAAAAATCTGCGTGGTCATTGCAAAATAAAAGTTGAACGACACGGGGTGAATGTAATTTAGCGAATTCTAATATTCCAAAAAAAATGAGACAAAGAAATCACAAAGTCGCGTGACGAACACGCTCCACATTGTTGACGTTTCTTAGAAATAATTACAAAGTCATCGCAGAAAATAAGCGACCCCCAATTCTCTAATCGATATGGGGAGAGGTGGTGGCAGTTGGCCATAAAGCATTGCGTGCGGCTTCTTGGGGGGTCATTACCAAATAAATGACCGCTTATTGTTATCGATTTGTAGTGTCGCTTTTTTCGATAAAAGTGTTATGATTATTTTTGCCTGTTTAATTTATTAAAAACATCGACAAGAAAAATATAGAATTACATATTCTGATATATTTTAAGATATCACATTCGACGTGATTTTGTGTGACGGTTTGTAATTGCGAGCAGTTCGGCAACGCCGCACCTATACATACAGGGTGAGTTTTATACGATGTTCTCTATGGGTATCTCGGAAACTACTGGAAATAGAGAGTCGGTGAAATGGGAAAAGAATTGCAGTTTTGTGGGGTCATAAATATGCGCCTTTCAGATTTTTAAAAAAGTCCATGGCCAACTAGATATTAAAAAAAAAAAATTTCGGCTATTTTAAAAATTGTCCCTAATTCCATTATAATCTATCTTAGACAAGTATTCGGATAAAAGTGGTAGATAATCACATCCTTAATGATATTGTATTCTCCGTTTTTTTCTAAAGCCTGTCATTTTTGACATATGATACAAACAACTTTTTTTAAATGGAAACCATAGTTGGCCATTACTTCATAAAAAGCGCCATTTTTTAAGTTTTCAGTGGTATAAGCTATGATATGTTTTTTTCGAAAAATTACTGAGTTATCGCCAATTCTTATAATTTTTAAACAATTTCACTTAGTTAATGGAAACAAGTTCAACCATCGCGTCGCTGCTCGCAGAGATGTCACATCCAAACTTTGTAAATTAAAATAAACAAAAATTGTAAATTAGAATATTTGAAATGAAGAAAGAAAAAAGGTGTGTAGGATTATTGGTTCAACTTTTCTGGGCCATACATTTACGAGGATGCGTTGACCGGTGAACGTTACTTACGCTTTTTATATGTTTTTTTTAAACGGAAACCATAGTTGGCCATGACTTCGTAAAACACGCAATTTTTTGACCTTTTCAGCGATATAAGCTATAATATGTTTTTTTTTCGACAAATTACCGAGTTTTAGCCAATTCTTATCTTTCTTGACTAATTTCACTTAGTTGAATGCATGGTATGGTATTCTTATTTTGTTATGACTCATAACGTATAAAAAGACAGAAAATTTTATTAAAAGGTACTTTACAATTTACATTACACAAACTAAAACTTAAAAAAAATAATATCACTACATACACTTTAAGTTATTTTAGAAAATTTGAACATTTTCCGCCATTTTGAGAACATGATTGCATCTTTTTAAAACTGAATTACTAGCTTTTCTAATAAACTAAAAACGGGTCGAGTTTATTAAAATTCTCCCGTACCGCCTCTTCCAGTGCCTTTCTTAATTCGAAAACCGTTCCCTAAAAAGCGTAAGTAACGTTCACCGGTCAACGTATTCTCGAAAAAGTATGGCCAAGAAAAGTTGAACCAATAATCCTACACGGTTTTCTTCATTTGAAAAATTTATATTTACAATCTTTGTTTATTTTAATTTACATAGTTTGGATGTGACAGTTTGATATTTCTGAGAGCCACGACTATTAAATTTAAATTGTTTCTATGGCTAACTCAGTAAAATTGTGTTTAAAAATTATAATAATTGGCTATAACTAAGCAATTTCTCAAAAAAAACACATATAATGCTTATATCGCTGAAAATCTTAAAAAATTGAGCCTTTTTTGAAGTCAACTATGTTAAACCATTTAAAAAAGTATATGTTTGTGTCATATGTCAAAAATGACAGGTTTTAGAAAAAAAACGGAAAAACAATGTCATTAGGAATGTGATTATCTACAATTTTTATTTGAAAACTTTTTGTCTAAAATAGATTATTATGGAATTAGGGACAATTTTTAAAATAGCCGAAATTTGTGATTTTCGAAATATGTAGTAAGCCATAAACTTTTTCAAAAATCTGAAAGGCGCTTATTTATGACCCACAAAACTGCAATATAATATATTTTTTTAGAAAACACTATGTAAGTAGAATATGCAGTAAACTAGAATTAATTCAAGCCTAATGTAAATCCATCTTCATTTCCAAGGCAACCCTGACGCCGCTTTGTTTATTCTGTGTTATATAACTAACTTCTCCCGCCATCGGATTTATGACGGCAATTGTGATAAAATAATGAAGAAATTAATGCCTTAAGAGTGCAGCAATTATAGAAAACCCAAAGTGAATTTGATTTATTTTAACTTTGGAAACGCTTTAATTTAAGGTACTAAAGGAAAGGTCCCGGCATTTTATCTATAGACCATTCCAGAATGACGTCACTGACAGATCGGCCATATTTGCTGGGAGGCACACAAACTGTCACTAACTAATTCATTTTCACCTTGTCCATATGTAAACACGTTAATCCAAGGTTCAAACAAAGTTAAAACAGTAAAAAATGTCCCATTTTGCTGTGTTATTAATTGTTCAATAAAGCAGAAGTTAATTTAAATGCATTATCTAAAAAGTGCGAAAAGAAGCGTGGGTAAAAGCTTTGAAACGAGGGATCCTGAATGAAAGCCAGATTAAAAAAACGAATTTGTTCGAGACACTCTATAACTGGTGAGTCCACATTTTCAAAAATATTAGTTTAGATAGAATTTAATTAGCCCTAAGTACATTTTGTTTTTTTTTAATAGGAAAGCCAGCTGCTACGTTAGAACATAAGTCTAATCGAAACTAGATACCCAGCCAAAATCTGGGTGAATACTTCCTGTCTCCAACCCTGTAAGTCTTCATCTTCTAGCTTTGAGAGATTCAGAAAAAGAGTTAGAGATGATTCAGAGTTTTGTTATTTAAGTTATATACAAGCGGTATTAAGTTTTTTTTAGGCTGAAGGTGTTGCTATAAACTATGAAAATCGAGTAGTGAATTTTCATAATCCTCCAATCATCAAACAATTTTAATTAAACAATTTAAATCCGAGATAGAAGGCGATAAGCCCAAATACGTGTTGAGGATTTCACTTCTGCAAGACCAGCTGAATAAGTTTAACGATAACAGGGCTGTGTTGAGATAAAATATGTACTAATAAATGTAGGTTTATTTATGTATAATATACGATTTAAAACAAATATGTGTTTATTTTTAATAGTATAAAGTTTACATATTATAAATTTTAAATAATATCTAAAACATCAATCCTTGAGTTAAATCTGGATGGAAGGCCTAAACACTACGCATAAAATTGTTTAATATTATTTTTGTGTCGGTGACGTAGTATTTTCTCAAACAGATAAATACCAGAAGACTTCGTCTTCTGTAATTCGGCCTCATAAAAACACCACTTAATTGGTTGACCGTCTACTGATTCTAGGATAATGAAAATTGTGGATTAAAGAAAATTAAGAATTAAAAAAAACATATCTATAACACTATAAAAGACTAAAAACATAAAGAAATGAATGCAAATGAATGGTTCTCCCAACGAAAATGGATGATCTGTCAAAGTCACGCGTTCTAGAATGGTCTATAGTATCATCTGCAATAGTTATAAAAAGTGAATCATATCACACACTATTATGAAACATTTGATATTTTACCTTCCAAAATGCAAACAATCTATTTGTGTATTTAAGATTTATCGATAGTATTGTTTTATTACTTATTTAACGAATTACGTGTTATACCAAATTTATTCTTATTTTAAAATAGCAGAATTATTACAAGTAAAGCATTGTATTTTTATGATTTAAATAGCTGAACCTGCTAACTTTGTACCGCCTAACAGTCAAGCGAGAGTTCTTTCTCAATTTTAGTGGTACGGATGACCTTTGAATAACAAATTGAGAACAATTAATTTCAGAGTTTTTGTCATTTTTTCTGTATACTTTACAAGAGGAGTACAAATGAGACGCGAGTAGCTTTCATATATAAGTAGACATATTATACGGCAGCATCTAAGAGCATATGATCCAAGTAAATTGGTTGATCCAAGTAAATTGGTTTTTTTATTATTTTATCACAATCGCAGTCATAAATCCGATGGCGGGAGAAGTTAGTTATATAACACAGGATAAACAAAGCGGCTTAGTAACTTTTATACAAAACTAATTACAAAGGTTTAAGTGAGTTATGGACCATAACTTGGTTCCTCAAATTAAAAATAAACCGTTGAACATATCCTAAAATTCTTTGTATTTTAGAAAGTGATGAATATTTTTCTAAAAGTTGTTCAAAAATGTCAAATTGATTAACCGTTATTAAAGCAATTTTTCTTTCTTCCTTATCCGATTTAGAGTATCCGAGTAGTTTGATAAAATCTGGTCCTGTCCACCAAGAAGAGAATTTTACAAAATCTAAAGAAAGAAGGCCTCTGGATCAGCAGCGTTATTTGCCGTAGCGACGTACAACCAAATAGAATTAGGTAATTCTTTTTGAATAAGAGCGATGAGATTGGCGATAAAAGGTTTAAAGCGATGAGGAGATGCGTGAAGCCAATGTAATACAATAAGCGAATCAGTAAAAGTATAAATATTTTTAAAAGTAAGCGTCGCAGCGAGTGACTTTATCACAAAATTTATTAATCGTATGAGCAATAAAGCTGCACATAGTTCTAAGTGAGGAATTGATTGCGTTTTGAGCGGTGCTACCTTTGATTTAGCAGCGAGCAGAATTGTACTTATTCTGTTTTGCGATACAATTCGGACAAAGACACACGCTGCATACGCATGTTGAGATCCATCACAAAAACCACATATATCGACATATTCATACGTTTCCGAAAAAATACAGCGAGGTATGCGTAGGGCGGACAATTCTGACAAATGAGAATTATAATCATTCCATCTTTTTAAAATATGCGCTGGTGGAACGTCATCCCAATCTAAGTTTAAAGTCCATAACTTTTGTATTAATAATTTTTGAAAAAAGCGTTACCCGAGTTAGAAAACCCAGCGGATCATATACACGGGCGATGTCTGACAAAATATTTCTTTTTGTACAGGGTCTCTCTGACGGAGTGACAACATAAGAAAAATTATCTTCGTTTGGATTCCACTGTAATCCAAAAAATTTTAGTGTAGGAATCGGTTCCGAATCAAAAGATACAGACTTAATATGTAGAAAATAACCATAACTTTTTAGGTTATTTTCTATATTATTATTTAGTTAGGATTAAGATATTTTTAGAAAATCAAATATTGCTAAAACTTCACTAGCCCTGCTGATGTAATCGATATTATTTATGGTTCACTGTGTAAATAGTATTTTTTGCCTCAGGGAATAAAGTATGGCGTCAGGCTGACCTTAGGGGTGTGTCAAAGGAGTGGATAGGACGAAATTAAAGAAATGGCACTGTTCCACTGTCTAAAAATAGTTCGGACGTAAATATCTTAGGCACCACCTTGCGAACGACAGAAAGGAACTTTGGGAAATTAATTTTGTGTCTTCGTGCGCTTTTGCTTGGCTAGAAAAAAAGGAATAAATTAATGTTAAGATAGCGCATAAATATATAGTAATTTTTGTATTAGTTCGGAGAATCTAGATTATTTTTTGTGATTTTGCGTGTTTTGCGATGTTTTTATGTATATTATATTTTCTTCTTTTCTAGGTATCTGTCCTCGGTCCTGTCACTAAAATTTTAGTATTATTCAAAATAACAATGACGATATCTATTTAGGATCTGTCTAATAGGTAGATATTAAAAAAAAATAAATCGAGTTTGTTAAACAATATTGGAAGTAGAGCCCAAGTGTCAACTCTGTGTTAAATCGTGGAAACACGATACGCCACCGAAAGCCTCCGTTGTCGTCTGGAGAACTAATTTTGCAATTGACAGGTTGACATGATAAAGACATGATGGCTTAATTTTCATTTCCGTTTCCGGTTATTCAATGGTCTTCAGTTCAAATGTATTTTGTATTTTTTCTTTTCATAAATAAAACCAAAAAATAATTTATTCACACATATTTATTTGAAATATGGAACAACGTGACTAAATAAATATAAAAATATAGAGGATTGTATTGTTTCAATACCAATTAGTCAATTATATGCACTTTTAACGTAAATTAGTTAAGGTATAAGCATGACTTACAGTAATTTGTAAATAAACACACGTATTCGCAGACTTCAAGGACAGAAAACGGACACAGGAACATGAAAACGGGAGCCTTATACAGAAACCTGAAAACAGAAAAACAAATTTTTTTATACTAAAATTAACAATGTAAAAATATCAAGAGTTATAAAATATAAATATACTGTTTAAAAAAAGCGTCCATTATTCCCAAAGAGACCTGGCTTATAAATCAAAAAGAAGCAAAAAGAGACTTTTTAGTCGGATAACATAATCAGATTATCAGTCCGATTTATTGCATTATTGATAATAAATCGCACATACTGGAGATAACTAATGTTGGCTATAGTTAAAAATGATCTTACCTTGCTGTAAATTGTTTCCATTTTCAAAAAAATCGCCGATCAAAGAGATTATAACACCATTTTCTTGCATCTAAAAAATGTAAAAACAGTGTTTATTTACTACCTATTTTTCATATACATGGGATATACCTACTACTGCAGAAACGTCATTTTCTCCAGGATTTTTCATGTAATATATATTTTATATACTTTATTACTTTTATATTTATAAATTTCAGCCGAAATATTAAATTGAACTTTCAAAACGAAATTAAACGGAATGAATTAAAATGGCGTCGAATATTTTCTAATTTGTTTTAGAACAAAGCTGAAGTTGTCTCTGAAACTGAAATCTGTCAATTCTAAACTGTGAAGTTATACAATAGTTGGACAAAAACAATGCTGTCCTTGTCTAGGCGGCCATACTTGTCGTGAGGAGAATGACAGGAATGACACTAACGACTGTTTCCAATTTTCCTATTTCACTGTCACCCCCCTTGTAGAGCCTACTTCTGATAAAATATTTATATACTGTTAGTTTTGACTTGGGATGTTTTAGATACAATTATTTTTTTAATGATCTCTCTCTCTCTCTCTCTCTCTCTCTCTCTCTCTCTCTCCCTCTTAATTGTCTGAATATACCGATTTGGTTATTGAAACTGTGCGGTTTGGATTTTAACGTGTAAGACAGTGATGTAGACAGCTTAATGGAAAATAAAATGTATTAAAAATATTTAAAAATTGGGTCGGCGCATTTCTTCTAGACGGTATTGCCGGATTTTGTATAAAAATTTCAAACCGCACAAGTAGGCGTTTACAAAAAATGTTGCATTCTTTTGCTTTATTTTTCACTATTAGGTAGTTACTCATTTTGCTACAACTGTAATAGATATATTATCTTCATTTCAGTAGTATACATGAAAGTTTTTAAAATAGCTTATATTTTTCTACACACATTTTCCTACAAACATAAAAAACCGGCAACACTGTATGCCGCTTTTGATTTTGTCTCTCTGTCTGTCAATCGGTCATTTATATTATTCTCTGTCACACGCATTAAAATCCAGACCACATAAATTGGATGACCAGCAGGGTATATATTTTTCATGTTAGCACATTTGCTGATTTGCATTTTAGGGTTCACTTACCAATAGATAAGAGTTTAAAATGTTAGTAACTACGAACAGTAATATTAAATAAAAATGTTAAACACTTCACTGTCTAGATGCTTTTAGAGTTCCTACAAAGAATATACCTAGCTAGAAAAAGAATGGACTCTGCCATACTGAAAAATGGTCCTACAGAAGTGGCGCCATCTATTGAGTAGGGCTTGTTTTAAATGGATCGAAGCGCGGGCTTTTTAAATGAGCGTATTTATTGAATTTTGCTCTAAAATAATTAAATTTGATTATTAAATCTTATTTTTTACACAAATTCAACAATACTAATAACAAGTATCGTTGTGATGTGTAAAAAATAAGATTTAACAGTATAATTTATACAATTATTAAACAAAATTATAGCGAAACATGTGTAAATATTATTTATTATTTAAAGTTTTTATTTATATGTCAAATATTTAAACATCGTTTATTATAATAAAACAAGACCAACGTAATATGCCCAAAGTTTTGTAAATGGAGTAAATATATATAGGTACATAAATGATGGCAAAAATAAAAGACTTACATTATATTTTTAGGGCCACAAACAAAAGGAATTGTCTAATAAAAACACATATAACAAATTATAGTTTGAAAAACGTTTTGATATCATTTTTGATAATATTATGACTATGGCGCTATGACAACGACAATATTTTTTGAGAATTTGACAATAGTATGACAATGGCCGCTGGAAACTATGGAAACTACAAAAAAAATCTGATTGAACGCCATCTGGCAATAACTAGTAGCAACTTCTTAACCTAAAAATTAATTGCACTACCACTTAGCGCCCGAGGCTGGAACTATTCTATTTGAAATTTCCGTGGAAACGGTGGAACCGCTTTTGCTATTTCACTTTCCGGCCCCTGAGTTCCTATATGTTTTCCTTTTATCTGAAAACTTTTTGTCTAAAATAGATTATAATGGAATTAAAGACAATTGTTAAAATAGCCGAAATTTGTTTTTTTCAAAATATCTAGTAAGCCATAAACTTTTGCAAAAATCTGAAAGGTGCATGTTTATGACCCCACAAAACTGCAATTCTTTCCCCATTTAACCGACTCTCTATCTCCAGTAGTTTCCGAGATACCCATAGAGAACATCGTAGGAAACTCACCCTGTATATGTGTTATACATAGGTAACTAAAATATAATAACTATAATACTATAAAGTAAACTAATCATATATTTTAATGTTAAATAATACAATACGTGATTTCAGTGTGGTATATGGAATTTTTATCGAAGGTCGTTAAATATTGCAGAAAGAATTACATCTATAAAGATGAAAAACACACTAGCTTTTTCCCGCGACTTCGTCTGCGCACGCCTCCAATTTTGTAAGCATTTCCTTTATGTCTTTTTTTCATGTACATATTTTAAATGATAGTTTTTAGTATTGCTAGTGAGCCTTAGACTATTTAAACTATGTTTCGAAAATTAGTAGTTAGAGCTATTTCATAAGAAAGTTTTGAATTGTCGATTTTCTGTGTATTATACAGGGTGAAATATTACCCTTATAACTTCCCTATGTATACTATACTACCCCTTTATATACCTTTAAAACATCATGCACAGATTTAAAATAGCTTTAATTTGACTTATAAATGATCAAAATATGTTATGAACGTAATGTCGTCTCCAAAATCAGTTATTATTATTATTATTAATTAAACATAGATGCGGCAACTTTATGCAAAAATTCAAATTTTTACGTACCACGGCCGTGAATCACCCTGTATAGAGTGCTTTGTGAAAATAGCTACTATACCGGCAATTTATATACAATTATGTTAGGTAAAAACTATAAAAAACGTTATATTTGTTAACTAATATAAAAATTAATAAGCAAAAACAATAGAATCTTGGAGACAAATTCTAAATATTTTTTTGACTAAACAATTAGTAGGAGAGGCAAAATTTACACTATGTTGAACATCAATTTTTTCGAATTCAGTTCGAACGCAACGCCGATTATGATATATTTGTTACAAATTATAGCTGGATTCTGCACGAATACATCCAACTACATTTAATTAATGTCATTTTAACAGAACGTCAACGGTTTTTGTAGACGTATCTATTTAAAAAAAAAAACTAAAATGTTCTCGAATAGTTGAATTTAAATATTTTAAATAGTTTTTTTCTTTATTTTTGTATTTTTTTGCTTCCGACAACGGAAAGAGATAAACTTTCGGAAACGCAAAAAAAAGGCAAATTTGTTTATCTGTAAACCTAACTGCTGACAAGTAGTTTCCGTTGGATTAAGGCAGGAGTGTTTACAAAAAATAACTATTTTATTTTGTAAATTTTCTAGCAGTGGCGAAATACCCATATAGGATTTTTTTGGAGAGATGAATCCGCCACATAGGTTATAGACATTTTTTACATCCAACTAATTACCATTTTTAACTATTCATTTTTATATACAAGACTGGAAAAGAATTAAGGAATTTTCAGTGCTATTTGTAGAGTGAAAGCAATCTGTAGAGTGAGAAACAAGAAAATTGAAAACAGCGTGTGATATCAAATCTTTAAGATGAAAAAATTGTAAAATACCAATAAATATTTTATAATTATTGTTTTAATAACGCTCCTAATTAATAAACACTACTACGAAAGCAGTTCTCTGCCTCTCTATAATTCTGATAATATTATCAAACGCCCCTCTTGAGAAAGATTCAATTTTTTCAATTATCATTTCTTTTCAAGGTATTTTTCAATATGACAAAGCGGCTTTGGTGATTATTGTGAACTATATATTACTATGACTGGCCATCATATTTGACATTATTTGGAAAATGCTTGGCAGGAGGTTTTGAGGTCCCGAAGCGGTACCTGGTTCATTAAATGAACTTCGCTTGGTTTGTAGAGAAGAATGGGAAAGCATAAAGCAATATGATATATGCAGCCTCAATGACAGTATGAACGGACATATATATATATATAAAGGCAGTAACAGTAAGTATTAGGGTATTTTTTAGATTTTTTTTTCTGTTTGTATACTTGAGTATTACAGATGTTTTCTTTAATATCGTTAGTTCTGTTATCGTTATGAATGTTTATTAAAACCATAGGACTGTATCGTTAGTCTTTAACGTTTTTTTTTTAATTTAGTATAGAGTAGGTATGCAATGCAGCGTAATATGACGTTACGACAATAGTCACCAAACCATCTCGCTATGTTAAAAAATAACATCAAAAAGTAATGATAATTGAAAAAATTGCAAATTGATCGTGATTAGTTTATTTCGCTCTTAAAAATTAGCCAAAGCATATATTGATATAAATCAAAAAACAAAATGCTCAGGAGTCATGGTTCTAATCGCAAAATTATATTTTAGGAAAATTTACACACGAAATTATTGCACAGGGTGTTTTAAAGGTAGGGTAATAAAACAACCCCCAGATTAACCGTGTATAATATGCCAAATACCAAAGTTTATAAAAAACTTAGTTTACGAATTAAAGTTGATATAATTATATACAGTTTGCTAAAAAATCATGAAAATAGGGCTAAAAATAACAAAAATATAATACTTTAAATTTGACTAAAAATTTCTCCGTTGCGGTTTTTTCGCATCTATAAAGTCAAACGAACAGCTGTTTTTGGCAAAGTTCTGATGACGGCTGGAATTGCCGAAACAGGTCACTAATAAAGAATTTTGTGACAGTGGTTTTTTGAGCCAAACCAAGCAAATGTCACCATACCCTAAGTTGTCAACCCACTCTGCAATCTATGATTTTAACATTGTCAAATGTAATTTGTGTGCTTTCTACACTACTACAGTACATCACATGCGGATAGTGTGAATTAGACAAAAGCTCTACCGTATAAAAATACTATTAAAATTACTTGTTCAGTTTCAGTAAATTTAAAAATAGGTGAGTTTTTCTTAAATTATTTAAAATCCGCTTGTTGAAAATTGTTCAAATTCGGCATGTGTATTCACCATACGCAGACCATTAAAAAACTTATTTACAACATCGCTTTAAAATTAACAGGGGAGCCAATATCTGGAAAGTTCAAAGGTTTCAAAAGCAATTTGCTGTATCCAACGACGATACACCAACCGGTATAATAGTAAAAGCGTGTGAAGAATCTCACACTGCTAGCTTGGCTAATACTTTTTCTATTTTTTTCCACTATATTAGTCTGCCTATTGACTAATATGCTAGAACTAAATTCTTTATTATAATATAGTTCTTACAAGGACTAGGGATTTTATCATACCGTGCTGGCATCTGTTACTTTTGGGTCGGCATTTACATGTGTGAAAGTAAATCGCATAGGGACCTTATTAAGTCGGAGTGAGAGAAGAGAGAAATGCGACCGACCGACGCCACGCGCGACGATGTGCTGTTGCGGCGTTGCCGATACGGCTTTCCCTATCAAGTAAACTAAAATCACGATCGCAAACCGCATATTTTTAAAAGACTTTTTTTTCAACAGATAACTAGATAAAATCATTAGACATGTTTCTGAGCATCTGAAATGGAATTATAAGGATATCGTAAGGGTGTCATTTCTTTTATACCGAGAAAACGTCAGTAATTGCGATAATTTAAAAACTCAACTTTTTAACACATAACAGGCCATAACTCAAGAACCACTTTAGATATTGAAACTTTTTTTATTTTCAAGATCGGATATTTTACAATATGTTTACATAAGAAAAACTCTACTGACAGAGGTATTGATTGGGTCGACCGGTCAACTGCGACAAATCTGCTATATCCCCTTCCACGTCTCTTAGCGACGTGCACAGTTTCTCGGTTTATTGTATACGTTTGGCAACGTGTTTACTGTCCTCTCTTTGTTCAGTACATTATAAAAGCCTTGTACTGCTCTTACATACGGAAATCTCGACCCAAGACTAACCTTTGCCAGCCCTTAGTATTTTGCCGTCTACCATAATGACGCAGGTTAATTGACCAAGAGATCTAAGCTAGGATTGTTTGGTCTCCACTGTCTCCAGTTGTGCTAGATTATTTAGTTTACGTCTATAATTAGATGCTATCCAGGGTGTACCGCGAGATAATTAAGGTCAGAATTACTAAAAAAAGAAAATATTTGGAATATATGAGTCTATAAACGCTTCGTAATTGTTATAAGTTGCTCATTCCATAGATTATCTCAAAAACAGTCAAAATTCCTCAAATCGTTTAAAAATAGCAATAAGTCAGATGTATTCTTGAGGAATCAAGCTACAATTCTTAAAAAATATCGAAATTGAGTTCAAGACGAAATTCATATTAAACTTAGTGAGAGTGTAAGACTGAGTTAGGAATTTTACAAGTTTCCCTAATTGTGGCGGTGCTTTTATACAGGTTGTTTAAAAATTGCACGACCAAACTTTATGGAGCGATTTCTCATAGAAAATATGGAAAAAGTATAAACATGAGGCCGGAAATGCATTGTTATAAAGATGCAGTATGATAAATCTTATATTTTAAGTTACTTAATATTTTTTGTAATTATCTTAGATACCATTATTTTTTATTAAATTTGCTTTGGGTAGCACTGAACATGAAAGTTACAAATTGTAATTTGTTATATTTTACGGTATATATTTTTTTTCTTTTAATCAATATATTTTAGAAAACAAAAATAAATTAATTATAAATATATAAACAGTTATTATTTACATAAACAAAACTCACCTTCTTAACAGTACTTACGGGACATAAAGGGCTATTACTACCGCTTTCCCGTTCAAAATGTTCTAATAAAGTTGCAATGAGTTTTTTACTGTTATTAAGCTATCTTGTACACTTCGCACTAAAATAGGTTCTAAAAAGAACAATGTTCGTCTGCAAAGTCTGCTAGTAAACATTTTTAAGCTTAAAATATTATAACACTCTTTAATTTAGCCAAAAACTCGTAATGCAAAGCTAAATTGTCAAAACGAATGACAATGTCAGGAAATAAATAAATAAATGCGGCAACTTGATATTTTTTACAGCAGAGCTACCACCTGAATCTCCAGCGCGAAATTTAAATTCCAGCTGGCAGCGTCGAATATGTCCATGGTTGGCAACAATTAATTTAAAAATCGCGCCCTCGATTACGTAGATTTTTTAAAGCTTAATTGGTATGAAATATAGGAACATTTTCCATATTTTTTTGATGAGGAACCACCACCTCAAATTTTATCGTGAATTTTTCCAAATGAACTAACTATAAAGAAAATTATCTAAACTCACCAGTAAGCACTTTTTTCTGCACTCGTTTTATTTACAGTGTATATTAGTGCCCGATGCAGGTACTATATTGGTGCTGTTAGACTTTCAACGGTGCAATCGAAAAACAAAAACATAAACAAACAGAAAAGAAAGATCAAAAAGCGTTCTGTTTTAATTACTGTGTCATGATGGACGCAGAGATCTTTATCACCTGCCGTCTTCGCTGCTGTCGTCGACTTCCTCGTGGCACTCGTGGCAGGACCGGTACGATATCGCCGTTGCGTTGCCGACTGCCGGCGCCGGGCTCGTTGTGGTTGATATCGCGAAACCGTCAGTCCGTCACACCTGGGGCACTTCTTCTTCCGAGCGATATCGTCGGCGGCTTTAGGGCCTTCCTCCTGCTCTAGCTTCAGGTAGCGCTTGCGTTGGGTGGCTCTATCGTCGCGCCGCCGAGCCTGGACACTGAAAATTAGAGAAAACAGGTGGTTGAGCGCGGCCTTGGCTCATGTTCAAGGAGGGTTGGAGATATAATTGGATTAGTTGACTTTGGCAGGGTATTAGCCTGATTTATTTCTGTAGTTGCCCTTCTATAGTATTTTGGAATAAGGAATTAATCACAATTGTGAGGAATGAAGGTTTGAATGAAAGAACCGATAGCCTCTACAGTCTGACAAATGGATCTGAAACAACGATGGTAACGGTAAGGGGAACGCACTTTCCTACAAACATTACTGATTTCATTCATAAAATATTCAGAAGTGCGCGGTCTTTTATGAAAATATATGAAGGGTTCGGGGAAAAAGCAGGTAAGAATTTTTTTTTGCGATACAAGGTTGGGCAATAGTGCGTCGGGCATCTGTGCTCGTAGAAAAAAAAATGGAAATTTTGATTAAGTGTAAACCTAAAGTATTTTTTGATGAGGAATCAATAAGTACTTTTTTAAAACTTACGCAAGTTAATGATATTATTTTTTTATAGATTGCTATCAGACTTGAATCAAGGCAAATTAATAAAATTGCATTTGTGTCATCAAGGAGGCCAAAATCGACAAAATATCAAGAGACAACTTTTAATCGGAATTAAACTGCTTACACTATTTCGCTAACAACAGGAAAAAAAAGTCAGTAGCGTACATGCTTTTTTTAGAAAAAATATTCCAGTGATAACGCATATGCACGTCACTGGTGAATATTTCAACACTTTTTAACTTTAAAATATGTCACATTTATAGTAACTTTTAAAAGTACTTAAAATGAAATGAAAAATGTAATGAATAATGAAAATTATAATAAATCGAAAAAATATTAAGACTTTAACACCCTGTAGCTACGAAACAAAGCAGAATCGGACCTATATTGATATGAAAAATAAATATTTTACGCGAGAAATCTCCCTACGAGAGATGGCACATGTTTTTTGAACCACCCTGTAGATTGGCACTCTCAATTAGAACATGTTAAATTTTTTTTTAGAATAGTAGGTATCACAAACTAATTTAGATTATTTTTTATTAATTATTTTTGTATAAGTTGTATTCTTTTTGTTCGGTTTTTTATTTTTATATCTGGTTTTGTATTTTTATATCTAAGTTATTTGTTGTTATCAAATTATAGGTACTTTTTATTTCGTGGTCATTTTTTTTCTTTATTGGACCCCCCCCCTCCCAAAGCAAAAACGTAAATACGCCACTGATAGGAAAACCGCCTGAGCATGGCTGCCGCGTGGCAACGGAACATGCGAGAATCTCCACCAATTAGGTTAGTTGAATCCGGGATCCTATCTGTGATCCTATGATGAATTTTCTCAGCGTTGCTGGCTTACACAAAGCGTTTGGGGGCAGGGACCCCTTCTTTTATTTACGTAAAAAGGCCTCTTGGTAAAAATCGCTCGGAGCCACCGTTCTCAAGATATTTGGAATGTAAATTATCAATACTTGTCATTATTGACAAAAATAAATATGTTTACTAGATATTTGACTGAAATGGTAGCTATGGGAACTTTTTATTTTTTAAATTAATCTATCTTTTTTTAGAAAAAATTATGATAAAACAATTTGTTTTGAACCTTTTGGTGCAAACATATTTCAAATTTATGATTTTAGTTTATCTAGTGTCAACATGCTTAATTAATGTCAATGATGATATATTCATTATATGTATTCATTATTTCGATTCCAAATATCTCGAGAACCTTTAGTCGTAGCGATTTCTACGAAGAGATCCTTTTTATGTGAAAAACAACGGAAATGTATATTTTGTTTTTATATTTTCATATTGATAACGAAATAAATTTTTTTATGTTAAAAAATTCCCAGACATCAATTTTGATCCAAATATCGACATTAGTTCTGAAATTATTTGGAAAAAATCGAAATAAAAATGAGACTTCTCCACACTACGAGTATCTCTCCAAAACGAAGCATTTTAGGACATACATTTATGCAAACTTGTGTATAAGTAAAAAACTTTTTTACTTATTTATCTTCAGAACATGGACATGCTGTCGAAGTTTCCCGAATACAATTCAGACCACCATGTATAATAAAATACACAATTCATTGGCTCACGACATATTATGTATCTATATATTGATTTTAAAATTTGCTGACATAAGGGCAATTTGTTGTGCAGCGATAGGGATCTTTCATCTAGCAGACAAAACCTTTTTTAGACATAATAGCTTCTTGTTCTCTTTTCTTTCTGACGTGAAATTTCAACGGGCACTTATTGTAATGGCTATTATTTTTGCAGCTATTGGTGTATGATGTTAATATACTAGGGATTTTTAGTGTAAAATCGAAATTGTATTGTGTAGTTTTTTATAAAGGGGCACAAAAATTGCCATAAACACCTTTTATAATTTCTACGAGAAACAGTAAATTCGAAAATGTTGCAAACTGTTAAATATTATTGAGATGAACTTATTTAGTTTTTAGAGAACACGTTCTCAATCAGAGTTATTGATATTTTTGATGCAATTGTGCGAACATTTAAAACACAGTGAACTAGCCAATAACTAAAATTTGAAAACGCCAAATAAATTATTCGACAGTTTTGGTTTACTTCATATATTATACTAGCCTGTACCCAGCGATTTCTTTCGCGTCGAATTAAACATTTGTAATGGTGATGATAAAGCAAAGCAAGAATTTCCATTAACATACAAAGTGGATAAAATTTTCTCACATTTGTGTCAGCATGAGAAAAAACAATATGGCGATATCATTATGTAACTTGGTAATATTTGAGGGGTAGTTTTTCCAAACCAAACCAAACAAAAACACCCTGTATGATTTTTTAAAAAAATTCAAAATATGTAAAAAAACCAAATATAATATAAATAAATGCAATATATATGCAAAATATAATATAAAAAAATAAAATAATAAATGCTTGTTCAAGCGTTTTCCCGAAAGACTAACCGTTTTTTAAATAACAAATATTGTAATATTTGAGGGACGTTTTCACCATCTTGGAATTTGAGATTCGAGAAACCCTTCCTTATCGAACACCCCACAGTCAATCCGTTTGCAAAAAATCAGCTTTAAACGTCAAGCAGTTTAAGCAGAATCGTGATTACTCAATGGTCATTCTTTATGAAACACCGTGTATAAATTTATAAAAAATCTTAAAATATGTAAAACAACAAAATATAATATACGTGTTTAAGAGTTTTTCCGAAAAACTCACCGGTTTTTAAATAAAAAATATTTTAATATTTGAGGGATAGTTTCACCCCCTTGGAATTCGAGTTTCGAAAAATCCCTTCTTATCAAACCTCTACACCCTAAAGTCAATATGTTTTCCAAAAATCAGCTTTTTACGTCAAGCGCTTTAAGCAGGATCGTGATTAATGAATGACCAGATTTTTCGAAACACCCTGTATATATTTTTAAAAATTTTTAAAATATGTAAAAAACAAAATAAAAATACGTGTTTAAGCATTTTTTCGGAAACTTGACCGTTTTTTGAATAAAATATATTGTAATATTTGAGGGGTGGTTTCACCCTCTTGGAACTGGAATTTCGAAAAATCCTTTCTTATCGAACCTCTACCACAAATTACCCTCTACACCCTAGAATCAAACTGTATGCCAAAATTGAGCTTCTTACATTGAGTGGTTTGAGCAGGATCGTGATTAATCAGTATGTCAGTCACTTAAGGATTTTATATATTAGTATAGATCGGCAGCCAATGTTAAAAAGTTAAATAATGCTTTTTTATATTATTTATGAAAAAAAGTATAAAGTGTATTATATTTTTAGACAGGGTGTCCCATTTAAATAAAACATAAGTATGGGTCATATTTCAAAAACGAGAGCTGGCAGCGAAAAACTATTTAGCCATTGGATTCTGTATGAAAGACTATAATATGAAACCGTTAATTAAAGAAATAAGAAGATGCGCAACCTTATGGGTGATTTCGTGGCGCAAAATCTGTCCGAGATTTAGTTTAGTTCTGCGACACTGCTCTCTGATAGTCGTTTACAGCGCAGCGGATAATAAATACTGTAACGTAGTCAGTGTTGCCAGAACTACGGATTAATCCTTACATTTACGGATTTTGGGTACGGTACATTAATAATACGGATTTTCTATCATTAGACAGTTTAATATAATATTACATGATTGAACAGAACGGCGTCAGAGTTAGCAGGGAAATGAAGATCGCTGTTATTTCATATGTAAAATATTACGGTAAATATGTCAATAGTCGTCATTCCCCCGCGAACTAAACGACTTTTTTCGATCATATGACATATTCAGCACCTATAAAAGAATTTTTATTTTTGTGTTTATTCTATGCCTTACACGAATAAATTTTCAATATGGAGGGTGTCCCAGAAATGAGTGCAGATATTTTAGGGGGTGGTAGATCTGGTCAAAATAAACATATTTTCTCTTTACCATTTTTAAATTAAATTGAAAATAACCGAGTTATTTAGCTTTGAAAATTTAAAAAAATAATCGCAACATTTTGAGAACCGCCGGCAGATATCGCCAACTACATCCAATTACCCGGATCAAGCCCGGATTTCAGTTAATTCGACGCACTGTGTTGCCATAGGGACAAGAAAGTATATGTTAAAAGTAAGTCATAAAATCACAACACACCTGAGGAGTTTGCAGAGATGCATTACATTTTAAGATTGTGATATTATTACATAAAATAAATTAAAAAGTTAAATATTTAATAATGTGTTAAAAAATGTGTTAAAAAGTTAAATTAAAAACTTACCCAACATTAAAAAAGATATTTATGACAGATCGATGTAACTGTGACAGTTCTCTTTTTCGATATACACTTAACTAAAATACACTTCACTGTGCGGCTTTACTTGTACATGCTATTATAATAACTACTAAAATAACAGTCCCCATTTTTAACACATTATTTTCATATAGGCCTCATCACAATTTGAACCACTGATTTACAAAACACCTTGAACAGCACACATTACTTTGAATACCTTTCCGAATGAATAAATGTTGAGAATTATTGTCTCTTACCGCCACTTTCCGAACTACTTTCAATCTAAGAAAATACATGTTTCACTCAACAATTTTATATACGTATTTTGTTTTTTCGCTATTTTTTCTATGTATTTGAACAATTCCATCGACAGCGCAACCGTCGCGTCGGCCGTCGGCCAAAAGAGCGGCGCATCACTGGTAACGGCTCCTTTGTGGCGCCGCCGCCACACTGGAACGACTCAATGCTAAAGAGTGGACATTGGCTGTTTTAAAAAGTTCGAAATTTCTAGCGTTTTACAACACTTTTCGTTTTAAGACATATTGGTCTTCTAGTAAAACATTATAATACGCTTTTTGCTACTACCACGTTGAAAGCGGGACAACGATTTTGATAGAAAATAAAAAAAACGTTTAAACAAGGCCGATTTTACATCAATTTTGGTTGCGATTTAAAAATAGAAATGAAAATGTATATCTATTTTCTGTAAAGTGGATAGTAAAATGACTTCTTGGGATACAATTAAACAATGAACAGTCAAGAAAGAATGTATCTCAGTGATGAGGTGTTTATTTAACTTTATTACTGCAAGAAAAGTAAAAAAAATTATTTATAGTCCAAAAAAATTTTTTTTGTATTTACAATAATGTCCGCCATCTTAGATTTTTAGCAAATGTCAAATTTCATAATAAATTCAATATTGTAAGGTTTTCTCTATACGAATTGGTCAAAACTATTAAAATCGGACATTTCATTGCAATGTTAGAGCCAATGTCTCTATTTTCCTATACCTCGATCCACCGTGCGCCGTGTCGAGCTTGCGTCATGCGAGGTTGCCGTAGTTTCAACAATTTCAAATTCAAGACACTCGAAGCAATCAAATTCTTTTTAAATTTTAAAAATAAAACAGAAAAACATGAAAGAAAACAAACAAAACACAAATGAATTGGTTATTGATAAGGTCACAAAAAAGAAATTTCTAAAATTTTTATCGTAATTCAGAATTCAATACATCGAAAAGAGCCCGACGAATAATCAATTCATTTTTGTTTTCTATATTTCCTTTCATGTTTCTCTGTTTTATCTTTAAAATTTAATACGAATTTGATTGCTTCGAATGTCTTGAATTTGAAATTGTTCTAACTACGGCAACGTTGCTTAACATCGTCGTCTGACGCAAGCCCGCCACGACGGCGCGGCTACCGGCGACTCAAAGGACCGGTTCACACGCGGCAGTTCTTGTTGACGGTTAGGCTGCCGATGGAATTGTCGAAATACATCGAAAAAATAGCGAAAAAACAAAATACGTTGTCAATAATTGTTGAGTGAAACATGTATTTTCTTAGATTGAAAGTAGTTCGTAAAGTGGCGATAAGAGACAATAATTCTCAACATTTATTCATTCAGAAAGGTATTCAAAGTAATGTGCGCTTTTCAAGGTGTTTTGTAAAACAGTGGTTCAAATAAAACAGAGAAACATGAAAGAAAACAAACAAAACAAAAATGAACCGATTATTCGTTGGGCTGTTTTCTAAATTTCTTGAATTGAATTCTAAATTACGATAAACATTTTAGGAATTTCTTTTTGTGACCTGATTGTGAATAATATGAATCATTTTATTAAATTTATTCCAAAATAAAGTTATTTTGCAACATAACAAAGATTTTCGTAAACGTCATAAACGTAATGTTTTAGTTAATTTTCGGTGGTTTTTGTTAAGTTTTCATTGAAAGGGTAAGTACTAAAAATAATTAATGTGTTTCTTTTTCTATAATTATTAATAATGAGCACTGATAAAAGATTAAATTTAACATTCCTAATTTTTTGAGTAGGAATTTGTCTATGAATTTATAAATGTAGAACTATGTTCCGCCGAACTATGTAGAATGTGGATAACATAGGAGGTTGCAACACTGCAAGGTTTAGATACACCGTAGGGAAATCTCAGGTGAATAAACAAGTGGCACTAAAAAGGGTTTTCAAATTTCCCGGAAAATGTCAAGAAAAATTTTAAATTTTCAACATTTTTTTAGCAAAAAAAACTTCATAGGCGTGTTTCTGGGGTTGAACTATACTACCAGTTAAAATATTTGCACTTATTTCTGGGACACCCTGTATAACGCGGTATTTTCATCCAAAGATATTTTCGTCAAACGTATTACAGATATTAAACATTTTAATATGGCAACACTGTCGCTTTCAGTTCCATACCGTCTTCGATATGCCTTCGCTAGCCGAATTAGAGAAAATGAGTGTTTTATGCGTTGGCCGCAGATTGAAATCAAACCACATTTGTCACCAATTTTTGACCATTAGGATGCGTATCCTCCTACCTCTTTTCATCAACGCTGAAACTCAGTTTTCGACTTTTCGATAAGTTATAAGATAACCAAAATTTGAAGGGGGTCAAAAAATGCAACAATTTCAAATTGGCCTTGTATTTTATGAACTAAGAAGGTTAGGACAAATATCTGTACATGTTTAGCATCTTTAATTTCATAAAAAAGTAGCACAGTGATGTGAAAGTCACACCTTTGTAGTATCTCCACTCATAAACGAGAAACCCTGTAAAGCACACAAAAATGGGACACCCTGTATGTAGTTTGTTCAAATGAACGAATCGTAGGAGTCGGTTTATTTCGAGAAATTGAATATTGTGAATCACTAAAAATAACCACGAAAAAGATCTATTGCACACATCGCTATACAGTGACATTTTTTTACTGGTTTATTTGTTACATGAAATTGTGGAGTTTTTTAAGTAGATTATACGTCAATTGCATTTAAACATGTAAAAGTATAAAAATAATTTTAAATACGTGAAAAAATTGTATTTAAACACCATACATAACTCTGGATTAAAGGTGTGTAACCATTAGGCTCATGTCCCGACTACCATGTAATAATTATATTCTTATCATAGAGAACTCACGCTATTTTAGTTGCCACGCACTGGACAATATCTATTTTTAGAACAAAGACATTTGATAATGGGGTTAAATTAAGGCTAACTACCTACCCATTTGTTTAATATCTACGTAAGTAGCTTAAAATATCATTTACGTGCAAAATACGTTTCTTTCTGTATTATTATTTTGTATTTTTTATTTTAAATTTAGTTTTCCGAGTAAATTAACATGGTATCACAGTCATATTGTGTTATCTGTGATGTTACTACTTTACAATCGAAAAATAAACGGGCGGGTCAATTCCTGTACTCTTCTTTATTTTTTACGGCCGCTTACTACCGGTTGGCCTTAAGAACGTTGTAATTTATTTATGCAGGATGTCAAAAAGTGTATCTTTCGACAACATTTTAGGGTATATGTTTATAGGAACTTTTGTTTTATTTTTATCTGCAGGATCACCCACAAAAGTTCCCATATAACACAACACAATCCTATAGATATCTTGAGGATATCCACCAAGGATATAGTAAATATCTTAGGGATATCCAAAAACCAGAGGAGGATATTTATGGGATATCCAGATGGGACAAAAAAGGCATCTTCAAGACATCCCTAGGCAAGCCTTTTACGATTATTTGGGATATTTATAGGATAATACAAGGATGATGTTGGGAGCATTATAGAATATTTTTAGGACATTATATGAGGACTGTTATTTGACAATACTTACTTCATCCTTAGTTTATAGTAAAAACGTTCGCGATTTAGTTTTAATTAGCCACATTTTGACGTTATTCATTGGATATTTTTATTAACAGCTCTAAAATATACCTACATATTATGTCAATGAATTTTGCGTCAAAATTTAGAAGTCTATTTGTATGCGTTAAGACCTTTCAATTTATACTGTACCATCGAAAAAAAACGACGTTCAATTGGCTTGAAAAATTACGATCGATGACATTCCCTATATAATTTTACATACAAATTAACAGCAATCTTCATTTCCAAACCACCTCTGACGCCGTTTTTTTCGATGATATGGTATTATACCAGATTATACTACCCTTTATGGAGTCTAGCAGTTTATGTCTAGCAGCAACAGTTTACATCAAAGTTAGCACACAGGATACAGGTATAATTTCTAACACCACACATTCCAGAAACTCACAATTTAAACACAAAAATAGGATTTCTGTTTGAATAGATCAAACACGAAAATGGGCTTAGGGATAAAGAACAAGCGCTTTTCAATAAATTTTCACCTATAATTTTGTCACAAATTTTTCATTGTGAGACCCTGAGTCGTTCGTCGTTTTTCGACATTAGTTGAGGTTAGGATAGAATTTCTGCTAGAACAAGGACTATGAGTATAAGAAAAAACTAAGTCAAACTCAACCAGTTTTGTTAGTTTCAGTCATTTTTAAGCCCATTCAATAACGACAAACGACCGAATTCACCTCGAATTTCACTAAATCAAAGAACTGAATAATACACGATGCAAAAACAAACAACTGTATAGATGGATTGTGGAAAAGTTTTTGCGCGGGCGTTTTAAATTCTCTGTATTACTGGGAGTGGCCAAGCTCATAAATATTCAAGTTATCCAGAAGATACCAACAGGATATTTTGTTGCCTTGACGTAATATATATCTATCTGTATGGTTTATAGCTTTTTATGTAATATAAAAGGTAGTACATTATTTATTTTTCCTAAATATCTAGACGATATTGTTAGGATATTTTATTATCATGACCATGTTTGGATATCTCAGCTGGATGTACATTAGATATACGACAGATATATCCATAGGATATTCTATTCTGAGACATCTACAGGATTTCAGATGTCTGGAGGATATCCTATAGATGTCTTTATAAGATGATCTTATAATGGGACATTCCGACATTCCATGAATATCCTGCGGATATTGTGTGTTATATGGGTTAGATACACTATTTTTTGACACCCTGTATATTGAGTAAATATGATGTTTAAATGGTGTAGTTTAAAATTCGAGAAAAAAAAAATTTTTAGCCGACCATACCACCATAGGTATGGTAGGCTATTAAGATCGGCAAAAAAGTTTTTTTAATTTCACTCAAAATGAGTTATTTGGGTCATAAATGACCTAAATACAAAATATTTTCATGGTGTCTGTCCGTCTGTCTGTAACACGATAACTCGAAAACGGCTAAACCGATTTTAACCAAATTTGGCACAAACATATTGGCACCCGAAACCTGTGGCACCCGAAAATCTGGCCATTAGTTTTTGGTGGGGGTGGGGTGTTGATAAGGGGGTATGGGAGGGGGTTAAAAAATTTTAAAAAATCGTAACGCCAAAATTACAGTAGCTAGCGAAACGCGGCTTTCAATTTAAGATTAGGAATAATATTTGCAACAAAATTTGTAATAACATCAAAATCAGTCAAAGTCGCAGTTTTTGAGATAATTCAAACTAAAAGAACTGCCTACCAACTTTTTATTAACATATTTTAGTATGGGCGGCTATACGTGCCTCCCGGCGCCAATTTTTGTAAACAGATTTGTGATTTTAATCTTTCTATAATAAGTGTTAATTTTTAACAAGTTTTATGTCAATTTTTAGTAAATGACGTCTAGAGATTGGCCTTGCCAAAATTATTATCGATTGTCATTCCCAAGTTATTGACGCCGTTTTTTTTCGATCATACGGTCTAAAATTGCACCTTATGCATTATATAATTATAGGAAGATTAGATTTATTGACGTAAGATCTGGAATGTTAATATTTTCAATATTTTTTTTCCATAGAAAACAACTAGCACGAAGAACAACAAAAATATAAAATATTGAAATAATTAAAATTATACTGTCTTTTAAAATTATATTAAATAATATTTACACTGACTCTATTTTCTCCATAATATCAAATTATTTTTATTAAAAAAATGATTGTGTTGGATGTGTTTGGTTAATTTGAATAATATATGTTATGGAGCTCTCTAAAGTGTAGTTTATTATGATTAATTCTAATAATAAAATATTATTTAAAAACATACCTGTATAATTTTATAATACATTAGTGGAACTCGATTTTCACTGAACCGTTGCCTTAAAATTTTAAAAATAGCACAATTACTAGCTTGTGTCATTTTATCACTTATTTTGAATGTCACAAACTTCAAACAGTTCCATTTTTCTTATCACACTACCTGAAATGCAAATTACCTTAACCTTGAATACTTTTAATTAACGTAAAAAACTATATTCAGGTTGATTAAAAAACATCTACCACATATATAAAATTTATTAATAACATTTTAACAATTAACTTTAACATCCAGTGATTGACTATGTAATACTAAAAGTTTATCTAATTTATTATATTTAACAATAATTTATAATTATTATATTGTTATACATATACCGGTGTTTTTCCAAAGTGGCTTACCCCTATAATTTTTTTCTTTTTTCAGATAAAAATACGATATTTGGTATTTTAGTATGTGACATAAATAGGGATTGATTGACATATTCAATATTTTTCGGTCACTTCCTGTTTTACCGGAAATGACTACAAATTTTGATTTTTAAATGGCACCCTCAGTATTTTTTAACTTTGTATGATCTAGACTGCCATGGTTCTGTTAAAACCATTAATTTTTAATCAAAGAGCTTTACAAAAATGGATTTGATCATGTACTGTTTTTCGTGTCTTTCCTGACCGGTTAAAATATGCTTAAATCGTATTTTTAATCATAACTCAATTTGTTCAAATGGAAGGAGGCATATGATTTGGAAAATTCATTTTTTACCACATACTTGGTATTTCCAGTCAAATTGTTGTTATATATATATTTATTGTCTTGGACTCTAGAATGAAATAATTTAAAATAGGTACTATTTTTAACCAAAAATATTAAAAGTTCACATACAATATGTCATCCTCTTCAGAATGTAATTTTCTATTAAATAAAGTAAAAAAATACAGAGAGTATCACTTTAAATCAAAAGTTATAGTCATTTCGGGTGAAAGAGGCAGTGAACGAAACTAATTGAATAAGTCAGTCAATCTTTATTTATGTCGTACACTAAGATACCAAATCTCGTTTTTTTTATCTGAAAAAATAAAAAAGTTATATGGGTGAACCACTTTTGAAGATCATCCGGTATAATCATATTTACTAAAAATGGTTCTAACATATATAAAAAATGATTATTGATTAATTACTAAAATTATTAAAATTTATGGTTAAATATATCACAGCACCACAATTTATAGAAATATGTTGTTTGTTGTTTATTATCTAGTATATCATCAATAGGAAATTACAAAATTAATTAAAATATTTATAATTCAATACTCCTTTGATTTGTTTATTTTGATATTGTATCTATAACTTATATTATAGTGACACAGCATTGCTGAGTATTTTATAAACTACTGGTAATTTTGAAAAACGTGTCACAATAAATATTAAAGTTTTTAAAATGCAATGAGCTTGTCTTTTTAAAGAAAATAATAGGAGAAAATAATTAAATAAGAATGAAATAATGCTAATTAGGGCTTGTACTAAATTTTTAACACAATTCTCTCACTATAATTTTTCTAATAAAATCATAACTATTGGTTCCAAAGTATATTCGGTTATCTAGCCTAATTCTAATAAAGGTAAAAATATGTTTAAAATACTTAGTTGAAAAACAACTATAACTAAACATATATGAGAAAATATACCGAACTTTGAACGAATATGATAAAAATACTCAGTTAGCAATTTTATTTAGAAACATATTACAATTGTAATATGTTTTTCAATGCGTTACTTTATACATACTTAGATGGATATTTTACTAAATAGAAATCTAAAGACTAGGCGAATCCAGTTCCACTACGTTTTGTTATTATATTTTGAAAATTTTTGATACACGTTTGATAGGGTTAACTAAACGCCCAACAACAAGGAAATTAGATCAAGGAAAGAGCTTCTGTAATTCTTTGCTTATCATATCATAAAAAAGTGTATTTGGTTAGCGTATTTCATAATATAATACAAAATAAATTGACACAAAGTGTACCTGGCTAGTAAACCAAGAAACATTCAAGGCACTTTTATAGGTAGGTATATAAAGAATACTACTATGGCACTTCAAGAATAAGGCGTACGTATTAGACAAAGATTAAAACTTTGTAATTATATCTATATACGGTACTTATTATCTATGTTTATTGTAATAATTGTAATATTTAAAGAATAGTGAAAAAACTAGGAAATATGCACTTATGACCCTGTAACGTTTGTTGCATAAATTCAAGTTGTTTTTTAAATTGCTTGAAATTTCAGTAAGACGTAAAGTAATTGTTGACGGTAATATTGAGATCCAGGTTTAAAAAACCGAGTTGACGTCAAAAATTCGCGTCCCAGTCTGAAAACTCGTCAGGAGGAATGTCGTTATCTTTTGGGAAACAATCGAAGTTGCTGGTATCGCAAGGACCTCTTACGGGCTGTTGAATTGGTGATGGTAGCGTTCTGCCAACCAAGCCATCCCAATCAAAACCTTGAAACCACCTGTAACAGAAGAAGTTGATAAAGTAAATTGTCTAAAAATATGTCAACTGAAAACAACTTCTAACTAATAAATACACTATCAAAATTGTTTAGTTTTAGTTAGGTAAGTCCTAGTTATCCGGTTAACTTAATAAATTCATCCTTTTCAGTAGCCCCGAAAAGGATGATGATGATGACAGTATCAATACGCTATGGAAGCTTATGAAAAGAAAGACCTCTGAATTATTTTTACTGTATTTACTAGCTCATCTAAACACACCGGAAAAGTCTAGGGATATTACAATTTTATCCAGCCATCGTCAGTAATTTTATTATTTGCATTTCTGATACAATAAAATTAAAATAGACAAATAGTTTACAGGACGTATTGGAAATAAAAATGCGAGTTTTACCGAATTTTTCAAATTTACCTTGATTTTTATTGAACTCAAAAAATACACACATTTTTTTTTGTGTGAATTAACTCTTAAACTGTGAATTAAAAAACTCTTAAACTGTGAATTAAAAAAAAAGATAAAACCATTTTTACTTAATAAAGGGTATGGCCTCCTCTACTGTTCATTACAGCCCTACAACGTCTTTCCATACTCCTGATCAGGTTGTCGATCTCTTCTTGAAGTACAGCCTGCCACGCTGCATTCACGGCCCGAACCAGATCCCTACGAGTTTCACGAGGCATACCCATTCTCAAAATTCTTCTTTGGACCGCGTCCCATACGTGCTCGATGGGGTTGAGGTCAGTAGATTGTGCCGGCCAGGGTAAGATGTTTAATTGATGAGGATTGATAAACTCACTTACCACTCTGGCTGTATTGTCATGCATGAGAATGAAGTTTCCCAAAATCCCAAAATCATTGGCATATGGTAACACGACTGGCTCAAGAATTAAATCACGATATGTGATTCCTGTTAGAAACCTTTCAAGAAAAACGAGATCGGTTTTTCGGCCTAACTGGACTCCTCCCAAGACCATAACTGCGTTCCACCTTGATAAGGGTGCACTTCCAGAACATGATCCAACCGAATAATATTTCCCGGTTCTCTTCATACCCTAAGCTTTCTCGAATCCGGATGAATTCCAAAGCATGACTCATCCGTGAAGAGAACATTGGCCCATTGTTCATTCGACCACTGAACATGATCTTGAGCCTACAAATATCGTATATCTCGATTTCCTCTCGTTAAGGGTTGAGCTCTCCAGGGGCGTCTGCTTCTTAAGTTGACCTCTCTTAATCTATTGCGAACAGTGTCAGGACTAACGGTTACATTATGTGTTTCCTGGAGAATTAAACTAAGCTCTGGTGCTGTAAGAGTCTGTCGGCGTCGATCATTTAATTTTAAAAAATGATCTTGCTGCGGGGTAGTACTGCGATGTCGCCCTGTGTGCCTTTCAGCAACATCACCACTTTCACGGTAGCGTGCACTTAATCGCGATATTACACTTTGCGTTGTATTTAATGCTCTAGCTACGTCGATTTGGCGCATTCCAGCTTCGAGCATACCCATGGCCCTTATTTCGTCTCTGTTAAGATGTCTACGCTCCATAATGTCGTTGAATACTAAATATATTTATTTGATTGAATTGTGGCCAGTTATCATAAAAACATAGCCAGTACAGGTTAAATTCGAACAATTGATGCTAGGTGCTTTTTATACATTTGACAAAAAATGCACAAACACTTCTGCAAATATCCCAAATTTAGAAATAACTAGTGTGACTACTTCGTTTCAATCGAAGTAGAAAGAATCGGCCTACAAATATGTGGTTGCTTATTCAAAACATTTATTTTTAACTTTAATAAAATTATATCCCTAGATTTTTCCGGTGTGTGTATTTAAATAATACATCACTTTGGCTATAAATATTTTCAACCAAAAATCACGCGTGATATTCCACAAAATTCTTTTATATTTCTTATTGTCAGTGTCACTTCAAAAAATCTTCGTATAAACTTCCGTACTACCAGATCAGACAGCAACAAATTTAATAAAAAAGCATCGCTCTTATTGCAAAAAAAACTTTCATCCCCTTTATAACTACAAATTTCATATAAAATTATTCCCTTGTAATAATACATTTCATAAAAAATCATCCATTTTACTCTCTAAAAGGGAAAATTTCCCAAAATCGCTTTGTTTTTCCAACTAATACAATTCAAAGAGGAACATTTATGCAAATTTGTATGATTTTTAAACAAGCGGTTACGATGTTTTATATGTACTCTTTCGTTGTTTTACTTTATAGTTTTTCAATTCTATTCACTCCCCTAATTTAAGAATTTACAAAAGAATAGCTATTTATGTAACAAGTTGCGAAATGAATGTGTTTTAAGAACGGGACGCAAAATGCGTCGAGTGCTTAAAACACTCTTTTCGCAACGAATTTCATACAAGATTTTTTGTGAAAGCGGGTAATTTGAGATTTTCATGCTATTATGATTATTTATTTTTTAAAATGTTCTGGTAATCGGTTTCTAAGGCATTGTTTATGCGTTGTTTAATGACAAAGTTCTGTCAGGTTCGAACGTCGCCGTATTTCTTACAAAGCTTTGTGAAAAAATGAGTAATAATGACGAGGCTTTGGATATTCAACAAGCTGCTGAAACTGCGCTATCCACGTTAGTGCCTAGGAAGTCGAAAAACTTATAAGAGACCACCTACAACAACTTTAAAACCTGGGTCATGTTGAGAATTTCACAGAAAAGATATTGCTAGCCTATTTCCTGAAGTTATCCACTACCTTAAAGCCGTCAACTCCGTGGAGTAAATATTCGATGCTCCGCACCATGATTTACCTGAACAGAAACGTATAGATATTAGCAAATTCACAAACCTTATTGCATTTTTAAAAAGAAAAGCTTCCGGATATCAGGCAAAGAAATCAAAAGTATTTACAAAACTGGAAATAGAACGAAGCTTCTTTATGAAAGAAGACGATGACAAAGAATTCCTGTTAGCTATAATTTTGTCTTAATCGTTGGAGTATTTGCATATAGACGGGAAGAAATCACGTTTTTGACCGTAGATGCCAATAAGGATTGTCAGACCAATAGATGGTATCAATTTCTTACATGTATTTCGTAAGTACGCAAAACCTCGACCACTCATTGTGACACATCAGTGATTTTTCTTGACGTATCGAATAAATCAATGCTGTACTCTGCCAGTTGGAATCAATACAATTGGAGGTATGCCAAAAAAGATAGTGGAATTTCTTGGACTTTCCAACGCCATTGAATACACTCTTAATGCTAATGTCATTTCAAATAAATATCAAAAACTGTCAGTTTCGAAACGCTTTCACAAAAACATTTATTCAGTACCGAAAGGGGATGAATACTTAATCTTAATAATGTAATAAAAATAAATTTTAATGAATAGTTTTAATAATAAATGTATAGCTTGACAACAAAATATTTTCGTAAAATTCAGACATAACATTAGAATAGGACTGAATATAGTTATAGAATATTTTTGTATACTTATAATATTCTATCATCTTATGAATATTACTAGCCATAACTTACTTATGCTTTCTTATGTCCATTATTCCACCTCTCTGATAACCAAGTCTCTCTGATGGCAAATCCCTGCACAATTTCTTTATTAGACTTTGGGCGGATCTGCCTACATTATCGAAATCAACCATGTCAATACCCTTTAATATCAAATTATACGTTTTCATGGGATCTGACGCCGTAAATGGAGGACTACAAATAAATAATACCTATTATAGGAATCTACGAAATCACATGCTAATAGACGTATTTTAGAGATGTTGATGGTTTTATGAAAAAAAAAGAAACATTAGAATACTTTAAGTATTTTAATAATTTATTTTAAACCTATACTTACTTGCCGGTCAATAATTCGTGCATTAAGATTCCTAACGCCCAATAATCTACTGCTCTGTCATGTCCTTTATTTAAAATTGTTTCCGGTGCAACATACACTGGGGTTCCACAGAACGTCCACGTCTTACTGCTGTAACCTAATCTTTTTGAAAATCCGAAGTCCACTAGTTTAACGTACCCTGAAAGAATATTTTACTGTTAATATATACCTATCCAATATACCGTGTGATGTATCAAAAAACGGGACATAGGAAATCCCATGTAAATTCTGAAAAGGCCAGGTGTAAGGCAAAAATTGTGATACTCTTTGATAATAAAAACAAAAAAAATCGAAAATTTGCAGTCTAAAAATTAAGCCGCTGAAAAGTTATTTATTTGTGTTTAAATTATTCAGTGTTTACTGTATTTTATAATAAAGCATTTAAATATTATTAATTAAAATTTATTAACAATTTACCTTGGATATCAACGAGGAGATTTTCCGGTTTTAAATCTCTATAAATAATGCCTCTAGAGTGTAAATAGTCGAACGCCTCTATGACACATGCCGTAACAAATCTACAAGTGTGGTCATCAAAGCATCCTCTATCTCTTAGTATTGTCCAAACTTCACCGCCCAGGCATGCTTCCAGCAGCATGTATACGTATTTGGAATCTTTGTAAGTTCGGTATAATCTAATGAAAAAAATATATATTAATTTTAATATAACAAATATATTTTTATAGAACCAGATCAATATAAATAATTATAGAAATATTTAAGAATATAATTTTAATATCTAGTATATTTAATACCTAATAAAGGGTTAGGTTAGGTTAGTTATCAAGTGTAAACTAATCTAATTCCTAAAACTAGGTACTGAGCTTTTATACTACATTCGCGCAAGAAGTTGGGTGCAGTCAAGCCTGAGGTTGTCCACTGAGTTATCAGCAGTTGCCATATCGTAGATATTTCCGCAGTAGCATTGCAAAAAATGTTATTATTGTTGACTATAAAACGGCTTCTTCAAATTTACGCCTTTTCGAGTGAGGTGCGCCTTGTGGATATCCCAAGCTTCCAACTACTTTATATTGTGCTATTTTGACCACACATGGTCTGCAATACCTGGCTTCTTTATGTCACCTCTTTGTACATGTTTTTTTTGTGCTCGCCAAGTTCTACATTTAGAGGACGTTTAGTCTCTCCATAATATACGACTCACCGCATTCACAAAGGACCTGGTAAATTCACTCTTTCTCTTGTTTCGATGATTCCGACCTTGTTTTTGTTAGAACGCTTCTTAGAGTCGGTACAGATTTGAAGACAGACTTAATGATATTCTTTTTGGCTATTCCAGAAAAAGTGCACAAAAAACGAGTTAAATTGATTTTGTATCTGGGGCGTATAATGTAAAACAAAATATCAGATATTGCATCAGTTGATAGAAGGAAACATCGAAAGCCGGAGGGGTATCAGAAAAATGAAAATATCTTAGTTGAGAAATATGAGACAGTGGACAGGGCTCACGGTGTACAGTCGTAAATATATATTGCCAGGAATAGAGAAACCTTGGGAAATTTTATAGTAAAAATCCATTAGTGGATATGCATTAGAAGAAGAAGAACAACAAAGATTAAAAAAAAACAATTTATAGGAATTAGTCTAAAAACTTTAAAATTTTTTAGCAAAAAAAACTATCGGAGAACAAAGACAATATTTATGGTTACTTTTGTTCACGGGATATTTACTTAAATTAAATTCCACCTTTTAGAATCCTCATCTGCATTGCCAAAGCCAAAAACTAACATTTAGATCGACAATTAGATTGATAGAAAAATGAGTTATTATTCTTTTCCTTAATCTTTTCAAATTGAAAATTTATTATATTGGTACGTACACTTTCTTTTACTTAAATTTCTGAATAATTTAAATGACTAGCCAGGTATTAAAAGCAGCTGTTTGTTGTTTCGAATTCAAACGTTCGAAACAATTTGAAAAATCGAAACACCTTCGGTTCCTGATTCGTGATGCTTGCATTTCGGACGTACGTAAATATACAGAAAGATACCTACTCTATAATCGTGAGGATAATAGTCTTAGAAAGATACAAAATTATTACCTGCATATAAATGGACTTTTGCAACTTAACATTATGTCCCTTTCACTGTAGATGTGTTCTTGTTGCTGAGTTTCAACAATATGTTGCTTCTTTAAACATTTCAATGCAAATGTGAGAGTTGGATCCTTTGTATATTGTACTAATTCAACTCTACCAAAACCTCCCACACCTAATGTGCCAATGATGTCAAGATCGTCAAGTTCAATGTAATCATACTCTAAAATGGAACAGCAACATCAATAAACTGTCTAAATAATTTTATGAATTTGGAGTTGGCGTATCATTTGTTAAATATTTTCTGGTTAATACCAAATCATAACTACTTATAAAACGAAACCATAAAATTACCTTGTTGTTCAGGAACTACAGGCCTGTTCATCCGTTCTTCATCCCTGTAATCTTTTTCTTGAATTTCACTCAAGCTACCTAAAAGCTGATTGAAGGAATCTCTATCGAGGGTAAGACATTCGACTCCTGGATGTAGAGCAATTACTGACGCAGTTCTGTAGTCTTCCTTAAGCAGTGCTTGTTCTCCAAAATAATCGCCTCTACCAAGCGTGCGTATTTCTTCTTCTTCTAGATGTCCTAAATAAATTTATTTATATTATTAAACTACAGAGTTTACCCAAATCCTGACCTGATTAAAAAGTAATAGATGCTGTATTATATCGTGTTATTATTTTGTTAAGATCCTTATTTTTGTTTAAAAAAAAGTTTCGAAAAAAGTTCGTCTTCCAAAAAAGTTTAATATCAGGTACATTATAAGAAATTTTCACTTATAATATCACAAGAGCTTAAATTATTTTCGGAAATTTTTTTGAGGGCACGAATATTTTGAAAATTATCCCGAGTCGAAGACGAGGGATAATTTTCCTAAAATATTCGTGCCCGAAAGAAAATTTCCAGGAATAATTTAAGCTTGCGTGGTATTCGGTAAGAAAATTTCACACCTAAATTTGAAAAAAAAATATTAATCCAACATGACATTTTAAAATAATTTCAATTTGTTAAGTTGGCCAAGGTATTGATGTTTTTGACATATATGTGTTTTGTCATTTTTGTTTGCGATTCTGTCATTAAGCTATTACTAGTTTTAAAACGTCTGTACGTAGAGTAAGAAGTGTATAGCGAAATGTCGCGATTTGGAAAAGTAAACCAACAAGTCATTAAAGAAGAAATTGAAAATATAAAACCAGATAACACCCGAAAATCAAAATCAAGTGTATGGAAACAGTTTGTTGAATTTTGTGATGAAAAGTCGTATAATATTCATGAGTGTATGAGTGTAGTACAGCTGGCTACTATACTGGAGGACTACGCATTTAATATGAAAAAGAAAAATTTTGAAGATTATAAGGAAAGTGTGGTCAAAGTGATGTGGAACTCTACTGCTAAGCAGTTGCAAGAAATTTATTACGAAAAATATAAAATAAAATTTAATCCGTTTTCTGATGTGGAATTTGTGACCGCCAGAGCTGCACGCGATGCTAAGCGCAAAATACTACAGAGAGATTCAGCAAAAAGAAAAGTGAGTGCTTCAGCCTTAACCAGTGACGAATACAAAAAAATTATTGAAATGTGGGATGAAAATACTCCAGATGGGTTGCAGCGTAAATTTTTTCACATAGTTTCACATGAGCTGGCATGGAGAGGAGGGGAAGGACATTCTGCTTGTATCCAATACTTCAAAGAAGAAACTGATAATTTCGGAAACCCAAAAGGTCGGATAGAATATAATCCAATTTTCTCTAAAACCACACAAGGTGGTTCTAAAAAACTGTCGGATAGTAAATGGTTGATTAGAAATTTCGAAAATCCACAAATGTGTCCGGTTCGCTTGTTTAGAAAGTTGATGGAAAAAAGGGGAAATCTTATTCAAACCGACAGACTATTCTTAACACCAAACCCATACTGGAATCAACCCAATTCGAAAGGATGGTACAAGAATAGCCCAGTTGGTAAGAACATTGTATCTTCATGGTTTAAATCAGCAGCTTCAGATATAGGAATTGACACTAAAAAAGTTAAAATAACCAATCATTCTGCAAGAGCAACAGCTGTTTCGAATTTGGCCAAGAAAGGAGTTGGTGAACAACAGCTCATTAAAATTACTGGACATAGTAATAGTCAGTCGATCAAACCTTACTTACAGTTGGACGCTGAACATCATCAACAGATGATTGAATCCATGAGGAGCATTTCATCAAGTACTAGCCAGTTCAATCATGATCAGAGCACAATGCAAAATAAAACAGAAAATACCCAGATTCAAACCACCAATTCAAGCCAGCCTACAAACATTTACAATAATTGTGTTTTTAATATTAATAAAACCTATAATTACTAAATGTGTTTCGTTATTATTTTGCTATATTAGTCGATATCATTAAAGATTTGGCATTGAAGATAATTCAACATGAAATAAATTCTAAAAAAATCATATAGATATATCCATCATATTTCGTTAAATAGAAAAATACCAGCTTTAGTTAAATAAAGGCGGCAGAACTATATTTTTTAGAACATGGCAATTTCGAAGAAATTCATATGTAGGTATATCTAACATATTTCCTTAAATAAAAAATTTTACCAGCCTTAGTTACATCAAATGCTAAAACTCAAATGGGTAATATTTCAATATATAGACATATACATTGTAGTTCATTCACATTATGATTGTAGATCTTATGTTTACCTTTTCAACTGTCAAAAAATTTCCACTAAAGTTTCGTGGCGCCTCGAAAAAATTTCCGGAAATTTTTTCAGTTGCCATGGTAACTAGTCAACATTAAAGCATGTTATTGGTTGAAAAGTAGAGGTGTGAAATTTTCAGTATAATGTGGTATAATCTTTTATCCAGTATTCTGGTAATGATGGATTTCCAGTTTAAAAATATATTCATACATATACAAGGTGATTCTTATCTATTTTTATAACAAGATTTTTTAACAAGATATTTTTGATTTGTTTGATTTTTTATATATTTTTAGTTTTGTTGTACCTTTGCTTATTTTTATTGTTAAGCAGCGTTAAAAACGATCAACTCAGTATCAATCAATTCAAAATAATGCATACAGAAGCTGAACAAATTAGGCAAAGAAAACAAAGTCCTCCTACTCTGGATGCTAGCTTACCAAGGGAGAGAAGGTAATGAGAAAACATGATCTAGCTAGAAAAGGAACAAACACTCCACTAACTGGACCAAAACCGTTCTGCTTTCCAAGCGAAAACCAACTAAAAGATTCAAGAACTTCGGATTGTCACGGTTTTTTTTTTAACAGGACACTGTCTCCTCAATGAACAGCTCAGTAGATCAAAGCTTAGAAAAAACGGCGAATACAGATTCTGTAGGGAAAATGGGGAAACACCAGAACATCAGAAACACCCAAACACCAGAACACCAGAATCATCATCAGTGCGCGGAGACGACAACCATTCGTGTCATAAACTTTGGCACGACTGATATTGAAGATGGAGAACTGCCCTCTGTAAAACCGTCTCAGACACTGGCTTTTGTCAAAGCCCTGGAACTGTATGACGAGTTATAACTCAAGAAAGGGGAACAAAATAGATCTCTAAGGTTGCAGTGATTATTCTACATTCTACTTTTGTTGTGTTTTTTATCTTTTATATTATAACAATACCATGTTTATAAATGCACAAATAGTACGAACGGTGTTTCTGGAATGGCAATTTTATGAGAAACCTACAGAACAAATACTAAATTCCATATAAAATTACTATTGTAAAAATGCGATCAATACTAATACAAATTTTGACAATACCGCATAGAAAAAATGTATCAACCCAACTTTTTTTCTTTTTAATACATTTGATTTTTCATTGATCTGTCTGCGTCACTGTCTTACATGTTAAAATTCAGACCACGCTTCTACCATGAGACGATTGATATAATTATTGGTATAATTTTAATCCATAGATACTAAGTTATTTTTGAAATTATGGCTGTTTAATAAATCAATTATTGTTATCTGAACTGGACATACTAAGTTAAAATTATTTCCTAACAGAAAATACATAAAAAAATCTATTACTTACTTTTCTCAGTATGACGCTAATTATACTAATACTTATTAATATTCTATTATACTAAGATAAACTATAATATTTGAGTAAATATAATAAAAAATCATATTTAAAGCTTCTACTAATATAGGAAAATAAGAAGAAAATATTATTATAATTTAAATAGTACAAATACAAAATTGTACGTTTATTTGTTTATATCGAAACTAAAGTATTCACTACACCATTAAAATGTTTAGTATTTATTAAACATTTTTAATGCCAATCCTTTGGTTTCAACATGTCATCATAAACTCATATCTTACCTGGAGGTCTCTGTGTGACTTTAACACATCCACTGCTGATGATAAAGAAGGTATCTCCGCTGGCACCTTGTCTGATAATATAAGCTCCAGCAGGATAAAATTCCTAAAATTGAAATATGAAATGTTTAACAATTAATAACAATTAGAAAAATTATATTTAATGAAATTAATTTTTTATCAATTTTTTGTATCCGTCGTTTACTTAATAAGTTAAATACGTCATACACAACAAATTGTTCTACTGAAATCTAATTATCAATTTGAAAAAAAAAAAATAATCAAGCTCATTGACATATAGCTCTATGCACGTAAAAGACAATGAAAAGATAAAAAACTATATTAATTATTTTCAAATATTTTATTTAAAAATGTATCATAAATATTTCTTTAGCCAGTTTCAAATATATCACTCGGTATAGTCATTATGTAAGCTGTCCGTAAATAAAACCGTGAGTCATAGCATTTCAAATTTCCTAAATTATTTTTAGTGACAACAATCGTTGATAAAGCGTCAATTAGTCTAACAAGAATCTCTTAATATATTGTTTAAATTTTAGAAAATTGACAAATATTGAAATTTGTATTTCTAAACAATATTTGTTCAGATTTTTGTACTTAGAGATCTAAGTAATCGTTTTTAAACGTACCACTTCCAAGACGTCAGCTATCTTCGTGAGTACATCGTTTGACAAGTTTTCCAATAGAGGCACCGATTTCAAAAAGTTTATATTGTCCTGAAGTCTCTGCAATCCTGTTCTTTTCATTATTTGTTGGAAAACTTTTCTGTCCAGCATCCATACTTTCGAATCCGTCAAAGCTGAAATAAAACATTTTTTTAATAAATTCTGACCTAAATGTAACTGTTTATTTAAAGAATGTTTATAATTAAACAGAGAAGTCAATACCTCTCAAAATAAAATTGAACCATTGCTTTCCTGCCAGCAGCCACAACTGGTACGGCTGGTTCTTGTGATGTTTGTTGATTTTTCTGGATTTCTTGTGAGCCGCACAGCTGAGCAGGTCAAACATGGTGAAAGGTTTAGTTGAATAATCTCGGTAACATTTGGCAACACGCCGTAGAGTACTAAAGCGCGATTGTTTGATATTGTTTCCCAAGAGCGCCTGATTGAAGAGTTTGCGGATCCAATGTTTGTTTATAATTTTAGCGATACGGCTATGGCGAATAATCGCCTACTTATCAAACGTTAAATATGTTGAACGTTTTTCGAGGCCGGTATGCTTAATAATTCAAAAATTTCTCTTGAACCTGACGTTTTACAATAAAAAACCGATTAACAGGTCTCAATTGGAATTTGTAGGACTATGTTTTTTATTCTTTACGTAAAATAATAATTAAATAAATACTACTTATGGTTTTTGTGTTATAAATACAGGTAAAATCAAGACCAGTTTAAATTTTGATTTTTCCAGTAATGTTTATGGCTTAAGGGCCATAAAATATTAGTAATTTATTGCACTAGACATCAATAAATATAAAGACTCAAAAAAAAGAGTAATGTTTATATTTATCGATTTATAAATAAATAACCGATAAATAATTCTTTAAAGGTTTGAAAATTTGCCCCACAATAAATAACTTACACAAATTGACTCTACAGTACTTATTTATAGTGAATTCTAGTGTAATTCAATCCATGACTTGAAAAACCGGGTAAGACGCGATTCTCACTGTAACGTACTGTCACCGTCACGTCGCGTCGTCGAGCTTGACATAAGGCTAGGCGCAAATTGAGTCGCGTGTGACATGACCTGACATGACGATGCGACCGACATGAAGAGGCGCGGCACTAGCGCTTCTTGGTGGTCCGCAATGATGATGTCCGTCGGATGATGCCGAAGTGGAAATTTTACTGTATTCATAATAATCAAAATTAAGGCACGCGAACGCGAGGCACGCGGGTCGCGTTGGCGCTGTCCCATTTATTTCTGTTATTTACAAAAACTCGCGTCGTGCCTGGTCATGTCACACGCGATACACGCGACTCAATTTGCGCTTAGCCTAAAACATGAAGTAAATGGGAGATGGACGTTGCCACGACGCGCGACGCGACAGCGACGTTACGGTGTGTTGTAAGCGTGAATATGTTATTATATGTATGAGTGGTGCTCGATGTTACGGTGGCGGTACGTTGTACGTTATAGTGAGAATCGCGCCTAACGAATTTCAAATACAACTATAGAGAACTAGGATTATATAATGTGGCGAAAAAAATGGTGTTAGAGTTAGCTTAGAAACGAAGATTACTGTCATTTTTGGCGAGCCTTAAATAAGTGCAAACATTTTTAGGGGTAGTATATTTTGATTACAGAAACACGATTATGACGTTTTATTCGCGAAAAAAAAACATTGAAAATTTGGAATATTTTGAATTTTTTTTTGGATTTTTTTTAGTTTTCAGTTAAAAAACATAATTTCTTGATAATATGGCAACATAGGTAGTAGATTAAATTTACAAGAAAGAAACCCCAGAGAAGATTCAGTGGTTCTGAAAATTTAAGCAAAAAAATTTTTTTTTTGGAATTTTTCAAAGTAACTCGGTTATTTTCGACTTACATGAAAACGGCGATGTAAAATATGTTTCTGTTATGGAGAGCTACCAGCCCTGAAAATATTTGCACTTATTTAAGACTCATCCTGTAGAACAATAATAATTTTTATTTTTAGTAGGAAGGTTAATGGTATGACCTCACAAAAGTCATGTCATAAAATCATTGTAATTTATGACACTGGAAAGGTTTAATAAATCTTAGGAAGTAAAAAATGTTAGATTAAATCTTTGTAGACATAGACAAAAAATGTAATTAAACATTCAATAAATAAAATTTAGTTTTCAACAAACATACAAACCGTATTTATGATACATGAAATTATTTAATATAATATAATAAATTCAGCTAATTACAGATAGCAAAATTAAAAACTAATTCACCACAATAGACACAACACTCTTAAACTCTGGACGGGCGTTTCGCTAACCACGTTGAATGGATCTTGAATGGATGCTATCTTTTTAACAATATTTTGTTAACGAAAAAACTTAATTTAATAAAATGGTAATAACTTTCTTAGCGATAATTTAGAATTAGTAATTTTTAATAATTTTAACTATAAAAGAAAACTGCCGACATACTTTTGTTTATCTATTTCGAACGATAAATGAAATTATGAAAGGTCATACAAGCAAGGAAAAAGTGGCGCTATTTAAAAAATTATTATCTTTTTTTATATTCCTATCAAAGTTATACAGTGTTGCCAACACTATATATTTTACTAGATTATTTTAATAAATGATTATGTGAATATCTGAACATAAAATAATGGTAATAAAATTCTAAAATCCTGTATTTGAAATTTGTGCAAATCACTTTATAATATTATGTACCCAAAAATATATCTTTGATTATTATATTGGTAATTTGATATTTTAAATTGTCGTACAATAAAAAACAAACCACCAATCACGGCGCGTCTCGACTTATTTCAGGAAACTAATTTTTATAACACGGGCTTATATTTGAGTTTACTTCTGAAAGTATTTCCAGAAATGTTTTGCGAAATGTTTCACGAAATATTTCCAGAACTACTTTGTAAAACATTTCGGGGATAGTGCCGAGGCTGTTTAAATTTTATAGTCTAAGTAGGTTTTTTTCTCTGTATTGCAGCCTTGAAAAAGACGAGAATATTTCCGGCCGAGAAAAATGTCCCGCTAAAAGAAAACTGTCCCGTTAAAACAAAAAACGGCGAATGCAGGTTTTATTGGGAAAATGCGGAAACACCTAGTGATGGGCATTACGATTCTTTTTAGTAAATCGAATCACAATTTAATTTCTCATATTGAATCGACTCCTACGATTCGTTCATGCACAAGCACAATTTTCGTTTCATAAAAACAAGAATCGTAACTGGCACTACCGGCGATAATTTGGTCGGAAAATTACTTAAGGGACCAGAAAAAGAAATATAGAGTTCTTTCATTTGTTTTTCAACAGTTTATGACACTAGCGTAATTGGACTGATTATTTTAACAGTAATATTAAATTATCAATCCTTGATATTGTAGCAGATTTATTGAGTTTCATATTGAGCAGAGGCCAATAACATTTATTTGGACTTGCATAAAAACACGATTTCGAGTTTTAGTCCGACATTTAATGGTTTATAGTCGGTAATATCATTATTTTAACAAAAATATTAACGTGAAAATTAAATACATTACAGATACTCCCGTACTAAGCACAGTATTAATAAGTTTTTTTCTTGTAAATAACTTTCTTATCGTTTGCATTTTATACCCATGATATTTGTTTAGGGATTTTGTTCAAGTCTAAATATTGCTGCCTGACTCTTTTACGTCGCGGCGTAGAAACGAACGATCACATTGTGATCCAATTCAATTCTTACGATTCTTTTTTACGGCTCATAGTTCAAATCTTATGGATCCGTGCCTGCCACGATTCAATTGAACGAACCGTATTGTAAGCAATGAATCAATTCTCACGACACTTTGAACCAACGATCGCATTGTGACTCGATTCAATTCTCAGGATTCTTTTTTACGACCCATCGTTCAAATCTTATGGATACGTGCTGGCCGCGATTCAATTGAACGAACCGTATTGTAAGCAATGAATCAATTCTCATGACTCTTTGAACCAACGATCGCATTGTGATCCGATTCAATTCTCACGATTCTTTTTTACGGCTCATCCTTCAAATCTTGTCGATACGTGCTGGCCGCGATTCAATTGAACGAACCGTATTGTAAGCAATGAATCAATTCTCACGACACTTTGAACCAATGATCGCATTGTGATCCGATTCAATTCTCACGATTCTTTTTTACGGCTCATCGTTCAAATCTTATGGATCCGCGCTGGCCACGATTCAATTGAACGAACCGTATTGCAAACAATGAATTGAATCTCAATATTTATTTTTAATATTCGTTCAAATGAACGACTCGTTCAATCTTTGCCCACCTCTAGAAACACCATAAGAGCGCATTCACACACGCCGGTAATATCGGTGCCTGTGCCGCACCTGAAATCGATTGCAATATAAATAAATTAGGTCCTTCACATATACTCCGATCCGGTAAATTAGCCGGGGACTGGCAAATACAATAGAATTAAATAGAACTGTCGGAAGGAGTGCAAAGCCAGCGCCGACTCCGGCACCGATCTTGCCGGTGATAACACCTCATCATCGAGTGTGCCGAGACGATAACCATTCATACCATAAACTTTGGTATGAGACTACTATTACTGGAAATAGGTAATTTTATTTTTATATAGAATATCTACAATCTAGTTCTAAATTATAGATCGTTAACATTACCTACCTTTAATAGAAGCGGTCCTAGTACAGTTATACAATATTGCCAATTCTCCAAAAGCTTTGCCTGGTCCCATATGCCCCAGGATTTTGTCGTCTTGAATCACCTCAAATTCTCCGTCGGCAGACACGAACAAATGCACACCTGCATGGCCTTGCTTCAAAACATAGGAACCAGCGGAAAAGTCTTTTGGCACCATCGAATCAACTATTTCCCTTATTTGTGACGTATCCAGATTTTTTAGGAACGCATTGTCCATTAGCGCATCTTTGATGAGCTGCTTTGATCTAAATTTTAAATAGATTTGAGGTAATTTGAGGCATCTATTTTAGAATCGAAATTGTACAGGTAACAATGCAAAACCAGGTAAATACCCAGATACCTTAAGTTGTCAACCTATTATCATCAAATTGTATTTTATATACATTACGGCTTTTGCCAAATTCGAACAGCTTTTAAATTACAAAATGCATTTCGAAGACACTAGCCGTAGGAACTACAACTTTAGTAGTGTAAGCAGCAGAACAAATTACATTTGACAATGATAAAATCATAGGTCGACACAATTTAAGATTTTTTGACATTTGTCTGGTTTTGCATTGTTACCTGTTCAGTTTTAATTTAAAATACATGCAGTTTTTCTTAAATCCAAGTACCTATATCCAGACCTTTAAAAAATTCCAGGGATATTTAATTTCCCCAAAAAGTTTTCACAACATTGTAGAATAATATATAGATTGGAAAAACAAAGGTATAAAGGATATAATGTTCTAATGGATCTCTACAACCCTGGAGAAAACACATAAATGAGCTTATAGTCAAGTTGATGAATCTATTAAATCGACCGTCATGTATAGGGTGGGTCAAATTCGACGCTTTTAAAGGGAAACACCCTTTTCTATAGGAGATAGACGAAAACTAATATGGGTGTCTGGAGTTCAATTTTTATCAAAAACATGATGGTGAAAACCGCACATCGATATCTGTTACCGTTTCGGAGTTACGGGGTGTTTTTCAAAAATGTGCATTTTTAACAAATTGCTGTAACTCTTTTGCTATGGAAAATTTTCTATTTTTATGAAAACATTTCCAAAGTACTTTTTTACGTAGAATTTAATGGTTTAAGTATAATTTTTTTAAAATTAATAATTTAAGAGTTATCAACAGAAAAATTGATCTTTTATTTGGGACGCCCTGTATATTTTTAATTGAACGAAAAGAACATAAAATTACCTTTCCAAAAATATAGCACACTTTTATAGCAGATATTTTGTTATAATCACCAACGAAATACAGCATTTTTAAAAGTTCGCTACTTTTAAGTAGTAGGCTTTGGACCCCTAACTATCAGCTAACTATTGCAGCCAATTTCGAGAATAATTGATGATTAGCTAACCAAGATCCCAGCCGTTGGTCATCGAGGCCGCCGGTCTTAGTGCATATGGATTTTTGTCTTTGCGGGAGAATAAAGGTTCTTATTTTTAAATTGCCCGTATAATATAGACAAGAATTAGAAGTACTTAGCGGTTATGTGAGGGAATCTTTCACCCCCAACAAGAAATCTTCTCGCGGAATTCTTTCGTCTTGGTTTGCTATTAATTTTTATTGTTATTAGATATATTTTAAATGTGTTGATGTTGTTAAATATAGTTTAAATTGTTATAAAATTCTAAATCTCTCATTGTAAATATTATTTTCGTTTTAATCGCTGCTCAAAGCTACATGTTTCTTGCATTACAGCCGCGGTTCAAAGCCTACTTGTTCAAAGTGGGTGAATTTTTAAAAACTCTATATCTCGAACAGGAATCGAGCAAAATATCAAGTATGTTATATTTTTGGAAAGGTAATTTTAAATTATTTTCAATGAATTAAAAATATACAGGTTGTTCCATATAAAAAATCAAATTTTCTGTTGATAATTCTTAAATTTTTAATTTTAAAAAAATTATACTTAAACCATTAAATTCTACGTAAAAAGGTGCTTTGGAAATGTTTTCATAAAAATACAAAATTTTCCATAGCAAAAAAGTTACAACGATTTGTTAAAAATACACATTTTTGAAAAACGCCCCGTAACTCATAAACGATAACAGATATCATTACATAACAGATGCGGTTTTCACGATCATGTTTTTGATAAAAATTGAGCTACAGACACCGATATTATTTTTCGTCTATCTCCTATAGAAAAGGATGTTTCACTTTAAAAGTGTCCAAGGACCCACCCTGTACAATAAATGTTGGAAGTAGTAGATGAATACATACCGTGCTTTTATTTTAACTGTGAACATAGGGCTTAACAGAGTGCAATGCTATTTTGTTAAGTATTTTCATTTTTAAATTGACTGTTCCAATGCATTGGATTTGAGTGGTATGCAACCAATATTCACACAACAAAAAGATATTTTTGTTGTAAAATATATTTTTTATTTAGCTAAAAATAGATCTAGCTAAAAAAATTCCAAAAATCCTAAGTTTCAACGAAAAAAAAATTTTGTGTTTTATTTCATGTCTATTAATTTTTCGGTGAAAAACAGTATTACCTGTCGGTATTTCATCGATGGATGATAAAAGGTTGGTTATGGACTCACAACAGGAGAGTGATTTACAAATTACAGTGATTGACCGCCTATGTTCACAGTTAAAATAAAAGCAGTGTATACTTGATAATGTAGGGAGTATAATAATAAGGTAATTGGTATACATATTATAAAAAAATGCGGGAATCAACATAGAGAGCCTTCTGTATACAAAAATACACCAATGCTTAGCCTTTGTTGATGATTTAGTTATCTTAGCAAGAGATCGGAAAGAGCTGATATCGGTGACTAAAAGACTAGAAAATCAAGCGCAAAAAGTAGGCTTAGTGTTTAATGAGAAGAAAACGAAATTTATGGACTTGTCAGATAGTGATTTTTAGAAGGGAAGATGTCTACAAGTGAATTCTGAGAGAGGTAAACGATACAAGTTTGAGGAAGTAGATACATTCACTGTCATATCTAGGAGCCGTATTTCTAAGGAATCCAAATGTAACTCAAGAAAATATGGCAAGAGTAATGGCAGGAAATAGATGTGTCAGTGCACTACAGAAAATTATTAAGAGTAAGAATTTCTAGAAGTTTAAAAATCAGAATGTACCAAACAATGATACGACCAATAGTGCTGTATACATGTGAAACGTGGATGTTCAATGCAACGGAAAGTTCAAGGTTAGAGATTTGGGAAAGAAAAATACTGAGGAAGATTTTTGGAGGAAAGAAGATAGACAACATATGGACCAGAAAAACAAATGAAGAATTAAAGCAACTACATCGGGCACCGAGTATAACGGGAGTAGCAAGAGCACAAAGACTGAGATGGCTGGGATATATTGAAAGAATGGCTGAAGCAAGAACTCCTAGTATGATAATGAAACGTGAAATAGGTGAAAAGAGAAGGAGGGGTAGACCGAGAATCAGATGGAAAAATTATGTAGAAGAGGACTTGAGAAGTATAAGAGAGTGGCTGGGTGGAGAATAAAGGCGAAAGACAGAAACAAATGGAGAAATATAACCAATCAAGCCATGAGCCTTTTAGGCTTTTAGAGCTATAATATATAATTGGTATACAACTCTGGTTTACTACTTCTGAAGATTAACAGAAAAATATTGTCATGGAAATCTATCATCTTTTAGACTTGAATACAACTCAAATACTACAAAATTGACTAACCTGAAATCTTTCTCATATTTTGTAATAGTGATATCGCTGGCATTTAAAGTTTTTTCACTGGACTCTGCTGATACACCCTGTTTCTTATGATGGGCATTGTCGGTGTGAGGGTGTACATGAGTGTGCCCATTTTGCAGCTGAGGGACACTGTTAGCCATCGTATATTCTTCTTGGATACTTGTTAAAATATCTTCTTCTACGTGACATGGTGTTGTTTGTTCCAATACGCTCTAAAACAATATTAATTTATAGATACTTGTTAATATAAAATAAAGCACGGGGTATATAAACTGTAGTAATGCAATATTAATAAATTAGTATAATAATTAATTATATTTTTATATAAGTGATAAAAATAATTTAAAAAGAAATGGAAGTTATAATTTGTAATTAAAGTAATCCAGTGTTTTTGTAATTTGTTGGAATGTAATTTTTAGCATATTATTATGAGTATCCTGTATAGTATATAAAAATTAAAACAAATTGACAAAAAATATATGATCTGGTATTTTAGGATACTCTGCATTTAAAACGGCATATTTGACTTAACACAAAATTTGTTTGAAATTCAATATAGTGTTCAAAATACAAAAACTATACAAGTGGCTAGGAGATAATATAAGCAATTTCGTAGCCACTGTTAAACTTTGCTAGAAAAAAGGTGTCCTATTTAAATAATATCCTCAAAAACTTTTAACATAGTTAAGTATTGGTTGGGTATTGTGTGAGAGACCACAATATGATTTTTGCTCCATTATTAATATGTTCCCTGTCAAAATTATTTTTATATCAGCAAAAAAATGTTAATCATAATGTGTCTTTAATTGCACTGCTATTTATAGAACATAATTGTATTTTTGTTAATAAAATTCGTACAAGCTAAATATATCTGTAATTATGTACTCGTAGATTAATAAATCACAGGTGATAAGATTTGTTATATACATAACATAACCTTTCATGACGCAAATAAAAGTTTCCTGCTGTTGTGTGATGCAAATATGTTCACATTTGTAGAAATTAAGTTAGTTGATAATAATAATTTTATGTAGTATTAGGGTTAGTTAAGTTTTAGCAAATTATATTTACATATTTTACAACCCTTAATCGCAGAGTTTAAAAATATTAGATTATAGGTCAGGTTCGGTTAGGTTGCTGGGGTTTGGGATCATGTTTGATCCCTCACTCGGAGGCCTTGGGCCCAGTGCGATACCCCTGTTAAAACACTTCCAGTCCTTTGCAAAGTTCCCGATGTCGTTGATTTTGGCTTCTGCTGCTTCCTCTAGTCCCTCCGCATTCTCTGCAGTAGTCGTCGTTGGAAACTTTCCAGCTCACCAGGTTTACCCTCGTGGGACATGCGTACTAGATCCTTTTAGTGATATAATAGTTGTTTTGTCTTTTTGCTATCTACCATTGGCCATAGTCTTCGAGCTGTAGCGCAGTCGTCACGGTGTTGCCACGTCTTTTGCTGCTTGGCCTTGATGGCAGTTCCTATAGCTTCCTTCAGTGTGTTGATCGTCACAAGTAGTGAGTCATCTGCCACAGCCTCTCCCCTGGCCCCGTATTTGGCGAGTCTGTCTGCTTCCTGATTGCCCACCACATTGCTGTGGCCTGGCACCCAGCACAGAGTAGCCCCGCCATGACGGAGCCAGGACAGTGTTTTTCGGCATTCCATCACAGTTTTCGATCTCACTGATTGCATGGTGATGCTTCTTAAAGCGGCCAAGCTGTCAGAGTATATCACTATATCCCCTATTGGTCTATCAGCAATTTTCTCTTGTGTACAACTAGCCGCTTCCTTTATGGCGTAAACCTCCGCTTGTAGAACATTACAGCCATCCGATAGACTTAAAGATCGTTGGATGTCTAGTTCCTCTGAGAAGATGCCTATACCTGTGCCTCCTGAAGTTGCGGAAGCATCTGTGTAGACTGCTATCTCTTGAGTGTTCATTACTCGGTTGCTTTCTTATTCTTCTCTTGTCGGGATGCGAATCCTTATCTTTTCTCCAAAATCATGTTTGGTGAGCATATAGTCCGTTTCCTGGTCTAGTAGATGTGGACTCGTGTTCACCATGATTTTCCCTATCATTGGCAATATCCTCGAGTGACCGTAGTTGGTCTGGTTCCACAGATTGGATTCTGTTAATCTTAGGGCACCCTTACCGGCCAGATCCTTCACGAGCCAGTCGATTGAGGCGATTTTTTGTGAGGCTTTTTCTATTAGTCTCTTTAAGTACCGCTTCCCACCATACTAGTGCTCCATAAGTGATGATTGGTCTAACTATAGCAGTGTATGTCCAGTATATAATGTACGGTTGCAGACCCCATCTCTTTCCAAATAGTTTTTTACATGCATAGAATGCATTTATTCCCTTTATCATCCTTTCCTCCGTGTTCCTTTTCCAGGAAAGCTTCGAGCCCAGAATGATTCCTAAATATTTTGTCTGCTTAGCAAGTACAAAAAATGTCTTCTCTTCCAGCTTTGGTAGCGTGAACTTGAGTTCGGTTTTGTCTGGGTTGATGCCCAAACCATTCCTTATTGCCCATTCCGTTAGCTTCTTCAGAGCAGATTCCATGATGTCACTGATCGTCTGCAAGTCTTTGCCAACGATTAATATTACCACGTAGACTGCATATACCTTTATCCTAATTCCCTTCATTGTCAGAGAGGTCAGGATCGGGTTCATTACAATCAGCCACAGCTGAGGTGCTAATACCCCTCCTTGTAGCGTTCCTCTTATTGCACACTTTTTGGCTGAGCTGTTTTCCATCTCCGATGTAATAGTCCTGTTCTCTAGCATTTCTAACACCCAGTTGATGGTTAACTGCTCTACCTTTAGTTCCTCCATGGCTTTTTTGATAGCCTCTGCCTTTACATTATTGAAAGCACCCTCTATGTCTAAGAAAGCCACTAATGTGTATTCCTTATCCCTGAGGGATTTTTCAATTGTCTCTACTACCGAATGCAGAGCACTTTCGACTGACTTACCTTTAAGGTATTCGATTATATACTATTGTATATATAATATTATTTTATTTGAGGTAGCCATCAGCTTGATCCATTGCGACCTTTCTAGATCTATTGTGGTCCTCTTGTGATCCTTAGGTTCATTCTCCAGTCCAATTACTATTTTCAAAAAGTTTAGCAACTTGGAGACTAAACCCTTTAAATAGCTCTCAGGGTCTTAGGATGTAAATCTTTAGTTTCTTCTTGATATCGAAAACTTCCTAGCTGTATAATACAGTAAAAATAAAGACAGTGAAATACTAAACAAACGGTCTCCAATTTTGCCTCATAATTTAACATTTATTGTTTCTAGACTCAGATGTAAACAAACATTCGAGCATAAAGTGGTTGGAACTCCAGGTTGTCCACAGGGAACCTAATTGGAAAAAGCGTAAATTTAAAGAAGCCGTTTTTAGAGAAAACAATAATAACATCTTTAGTTATCCTAGTATGGACATTCTTATATGACTCTTATATGACGATCTATTGAGGACGGAAATGCCAAAGAACGTAACGTTAATTGGATTTGAAGACAATATAGCAATGGTAGCAGTTGATAGGAGTGAGGACTGGCTCATGGAAAAAGGTAATCTGGGTCTAATGATGGTCGTAAACTGGATCTCAGACTCGCACCAGAAAAAAAAACAGAAGCGGTCTTCCCAACTAAAAGGACTAACTTGAAACAAGTGCATTTTAACCTGCTTCGAACACGAATTGTACCTGATAGATCATTGAGATATCTCAAGGTGTGGCTGGACAACAAGCTCACCTCCTCCATACACGTACATCGCACCATAGAAAAAGCGGAGAAAACCCTTTCCAGACTTATGCCATATATAGCCGATCCAAGCTAATCTAAAAGGAAAGCACTGGCATGTGTAATGCAATCCCAGGTACTCTATGCTGCACCAGTGCGGAATAACGCAACAAATAATAAGATACTTACCAGCAAACTCACTAGAGTTCGTAGACTAATATGCATTAGAATAAATCTACGTGTACAAAACAATCTCAGCCTGAAGCAGTCGGAGTAATAGCTACAACACCACCCATAGACCTTCTTATCATCATACCCATAGACCTTCTCATCAATGAAAGAGCCAACATACACAACGGATAGGAGAGAGACACGGCGCCGGCGCGAAATTCACTAATGGTCAATTGGCAGGAGCACTGGAGGACTAGTACCCAAGGCCGATGGTTGGAGATATAGGATCATCATGAACATTTAATTGCAACTGGCAGAATAGGCGCTACGGGGAGGTCGACTACTACTTCACCAAGGCCCTCTCAGGGCACAGCTGCTTCAGCGCATTCTTCTATAAAAGAAAAAGATCAAATACGAAGATTTGTTGATACTATGAAGCAATAGATAATGCGGAACTCACATTCTTTGCTTGTCCTAAATGGCAAGGCACAAGAGAGAGATATCAGAAAGAATTGGCAGTTTACTTTGGAGAACTTTGCCTTGGACATTATGGGACAAGAACATGAATGGAAGTTAACCTATAAAGTTATACGGACGATCGGGATAAGTAGAGACTATTGTTATTAAAAAAATAAGGATTGATAGTAGAAGGGTGAAAATTTAGAGTTGTTTTTTAATGCCACACAAAAATTTTGTCCATAAAATAAAAATTTGATGAAAAATTTTTATATTAAATTTTAAATTTAATGAAAATCGGTTAAGCCCTTTCGGAGGAGTATGGTAACTAAAACTGTGACACTATGACAATCAATAGAACGAATATTTAATGTTCATTATAGAAGTTAGTTCAATAATATATATAAGAAAGGAATCTTATATATATTATTCCTATATTTGATTTAAACCATATCTGTCAGAACTATCTGTAGCTTTCCTCGCCATTGTAGCCTCGTTTCTCCCTTATTCAGATACGGGTGGACTAAGGAAGGAAATATCAGTATATTTAGCAGGACAATAAACGGCAAACGCTGCTCCATTGAAATCAAGGAGCGGAAATTAAAATACTTATCGCCCAGCAGCTAAGCGACAACTTTTATTCCGTTAAAAATTGCTAGAATTACAATCCATTTTTTATCAGTGGGTTTTGATCTTCAGGTTAATCCATTGAAATATTATTAGAAAATAAAATGAAAGAGGACAATAAAAATGAAGCTTTATGCATTTTCAGTTTTTTATTTTATTATCTGTAAGTCCTATAGTGTTGTACAAGAAGGAATAAAAACATTTAGTAATATAAGAGCTTTTATCTAAAGTGTGAGAAAACAATTACGACATTATTTTATCACAATATTAGTAAAGAGTCTGGAACAGAATTACATCAAACAGCAAACAACACAGTCCCTTGAATAGAATAATATGCAAGGGAAAAATCACTGAACTAAGGATAGATAAAGCAGAATATGTTGATGATGAAACTATTTTCATTATCAAGTCAAAAAATTAGAAGAAAGTTATTTAAGTTATAGTATACCATATGTTAAGTTATAGTTACGGTATTATGTAATCAAGTTATCTGTAATGGCGTTAACATATTTAGGACCAGAAAATGAAAAGAACTTATTTTTTAATTAATTTTTTATTTAATTAAGGTTATTTCCAGCTAAAAGGTTTTTATGGCACGCATAAACAGTATGAGTACAATTTCAAAAATATTGCACATAAGTCTGTCAATACAGACAACAGACATTAAATACTGCGCAAGGATAAAAAATATATAGAGTTTCCCTTATTATAGAAATACTAAAACTCTACTAGATCAAGATCAAGCGGCCCATACATTATCAAACAAATTGCGCAACAAAGCGATGCACAACGTTGCGTAGCACAACTGATTCAGCAGTTCATACATTATCAAGCAAGTTGCGCAACAAAGCGATGCGCAACGTTCCCTTGCACAACTGCATCACCCATGCACTTAGTAAAATTTTGATCAATTTTTTATTAAAAGTTGTGCATCGTTTGAGAAACAATCATGTCCTCAATTGCCATTGCGTCAATTATTACCGTATATACCTCAATGCTTTTTATAACTACTAGTGGGTAAATGAATTTCTAGATATATTACGAATTTTTTTGGAACTTTAGTTTCGGAGATATAAATTTAATCGGACCTTTTTAAAAAAATTAATTTTATATTTCAGAAACTATTAGAGACAGAGTTTACCAAAAATGCTTTTTATTACTACTAGCGGGTAAATGAATTTCTAGATATATTACGAATTTTTTTGGAACTTTAGTTTCGGAGATATACATTTAATCGGATATTTTTAAAAAAAAATAATTTTATTTTTCAGAAACTATTAGGGACAGAGTTTACCAAAAATGCTTTTTATAACTAGTGGGTAAATGAATTTCTAGATATATTACGATTTTTTTTGGAACTTTAGTTTCGGAGATATAAATTTAATCGGACCTTTTTAAAAAAATTAATTTTATTTTTCAGAAACTATTAGAGACAGAGTTTACCAAAAATGCTTTTTATAACTACTAGTGGGTAAATGAATTTCTAGATATATTACGAATTTTTTTGGAACTTTAGTTTCGTAGATATAAATTTAATCGGACCTTTTTAAAAAATTAATTTTATTTTTCAGAAACTATTAGGGACAGAGTTTACCAAAAATGCTTTTTATAACTAGTGGGTAAATGAATTTCTAGATATATTACGAATTTTTTTGGAACTTTAGTTTCGGAGATATAAATTTAATCGGACCTTTTTAAAAAAACTAATTTTATTTTTCAGAAACTATTAGAGACAGAGTTTACCAAAAATGCTTTTTATAACTTCTAGTGGGTAAATGAATTTCTAGATATATTACGAATTTTTTTGGAACTTTAGTTTCGGAGATATAAATTGATGGTGTCAATGATACCAAAAAACGAAAAAGAAAACAAAGAATTTGGATGAAAGAACTACAAGAACTAAAATATTGCACAACGAAGCGCAACACATACAAACGCGCAAACGCCTGTTGCACAAAAGAATTCATACATTCTTGAAACTTATCAAACAATTGCGCAACGCATCAAACGTTAAACCATACATTGGCAACTCGGCGCAACAGCCTGTGTTGCGCAATTTGTTGCGCAGTTTGATAATCTATTGGCCGCTTCAAGGAAACACAGAGGACAAGCGATCTCTATTGTATTGTAAATTTGGTGAAATAAAGTAAGTCCATGTATTTTGCAGCGTTTAATGACAATTTTCTATTTTAGGAATTCTGGTCTCCTGGTAGGAGTTCTAACGCTTCCGATGAATTTTGAGGTTGTTTTATCTTGGACCTTTTCGCTGGTTGTTTTGCAATTAGAAAAGAAGGTCCCAAAGTATGATGACTTGTGGTAAATTAGACCAGGGACAATAACGGGATTCTTGCCCGGCATAGCAAATATTTAATCTAACTTTCGAATGCAATTGCTTTCGAATGCAAGAGAGGTTTTACTCTAAAATAAGATCAGATTTGGATTATACACCTTCAAATATATTTGGCTTGTGTACTTTATTTTAATCAAAAATACGGTATTTTTCTCCTCTACCCTTGAATTTATAAATCTTTACAAAAATTATGCATGGTTTTAAAAATAGATTTAAAATCAAAATTAAAAACAGAATTAATTAATATGTCTAGATAATCTAAAATTAATATTTCGGTATTATGGATATCAACAGGAACGAGTTTTTTAAACATTCAACAACCAGTTTACCACTTTTTAAAAGTAATAAGAAACAAGGGAAGCATAATAGCTTTTGAATCCACTTAAAAAATATATCTATAAGATCGGTCAGATCTCATTTATTTAAATCAATTATTTACCGCTTTTATCATTTATAAAATTGCATAAATATTTAATTAAGATCAGGTAAAATGAACAGAAATATTTAATAATCAAGTTTGCATTACTGATAACCAGCTCTAAAGTATTATAATTAATTCTGATCGGTTGATAAGGTAAGGTTAGATAAGGGATAGAAGAAAACGAAAAGACTAATAATCTATCTAGAAAAGGAGCGAACACTCCACTAATTGGACCAGAACCGTTCTGCTTCCCAAGGGGAAACCAACTCAAAGCGGAACTCACGAACCTATAAGACACCATCCGTAACCTGGAATGGGAATCCTCCAACGGTCTAAGACACTCGAAAAAATTTCTCAGAACTTACGACCGAGAAAAATAATAGATTTTCCTTGATTTCAGTAAGAATAATAATCTTTGGATTGTGACGGGGGTTTTTTTAACAGGACACTGTCTCCTCAACGAACACCTCAGTAGATTGAAGCTAAATAACAACGGCGAATGTAAATTCTCTGGGGAAAATGGGGAAAAACCAGAACACCTCATCATTGAATGTGCAGAGACGATACACATTCGTGTCATGACGTTTGGTAGACTGATATCGGAGATGGAGAACTAACCTCTGTAAAAGCGTCTCAGATTCTGGCTTTTTCAAAGCCCTGGAACTGTATGATGAATTATAACTCGTTATAACTGAAGAAAAGGGGAAACACAACAAATCTGTAAAGTTGCGGTGATTAACCCCCCTCCCATCTTTCTTTAGGAGGTGCGAGACCTTGTCGTTGGGAGGGAAGCTCCTAGTCAGGTGCTAGGAGGAATCTCCTCTGGCACTTTAGCGGGGTCTAAGGAGCATCTCATTGTCTTCTCCCGGGCTGTAGTGTCGTGGCCAAGGAATAGCACCAAGACGTATATCGATGCCGGATGGGACTACCCTGTCCATCATACCAGGCACCCTCTACTGTCTGTGGTCCTGTATAGGGGCAGAGGGTGTAGGGGGGGTCTTAGCCTAACCGCCCGGACCAAGAGGAGACAACCTCAACAAAAACCTAAATCCTATGATGGCGGGACCTGGTCAAAGGGATGCGTGGCTAGATAGAAGATGGAGCATTCTCCTATCCCTGTGCCCTGCACTAGCTTATGCAGGTCCTTGATAGGATGGGAGCATAGTTCCTCCGGTTCTAGCCTAGCTTTCCCAAATAAAACAACAATACCCCAGTTCCTACATCAATATCCTAATTTCCCAAATAAACCAACAAGAAGATTCCCATGTATGATGAGTTACAAACTGTATGATTGGCTATAACTCAAGAAAGGGGGACACAATAGATTTTTAAGGCCACGGTGATTAACCCCCCACTTACTCATTCTACAGTCTACAACTCCCCTCCCATACTTCTACCTTCTCCAGTGTAAACTTAAAGTGAATTAAAGAAAAAGAGGACACAAACATTTTAGTGCTATATATACAGGGTGTCACAATTATGTATCACAATTTTTAACCTAGTTTCAGTTTTAAAGAAAGGCATTAAGAAAATTGATATTCTGTTTATAACAAAAAAAAATATAGTTTTTGACTCAAAAAATACTCCAAGAGCAATATGTAAATTGATCTTAATTTTAAATAAAAATATATATATTTATGTGATACTCGTATTTTAAGTATTACGTCATTGTTTAGGATAAATTAAAACAAAAAAACAATAAAATTTATACGCTATTTGAAAATTTGTACAGTAATTTCTATCTTGGACAAAAATAAATATTGAATAGACAGCAAAGTAATATAATTTTTAATAATTCTTTTAATAAAATAAAAATGTATTAATTATAAATCGAATTAATAATTATTGAATTAAGATTAAACTATATTTTTTTTGTTGTTTCATTATTTATAAATTATACTTAAAAATAATTAACAAAAATATACAAATATTTAATATGTTGTCAATAAATGATTTGTTATGTTATGGTTTCATAATAAAATTTTATATTTTTTATAGTTAAAAAATGTAGTTTCAATCGCTACCTCCAGTTTGAATGTAATTCGGAGTAGTAATTTAATTGGAGGTATGGAAGACTGTAATTGTGTCTCAAAATTACTATCTAACATTGTCGATAAATAATTTAAAAATAAGTTAAGAAGGCTAAATATTAATAATTAATTAATGGTTTTAGTTTAAACAATAATCTATTACATACTTGTATATGTATTTTATTATGAACAAAGTCGAATAATATTAATAAGAATAAATCGAATTTGCGTTTCTAAAAATATATTTCAAATAATTTTCCTCTTTCAACAATGTCCATTCTAAGATCCTGACAAAGGTCAGGAATATTCGTAGAAATAAAGAAACACATTCACTCTTTTCAGATACATATGTATATTTTTAACTTATAATAAATCGGATAAAAATAAAAAGTAAGACATGGTAGCTTTATGCATTTATTCAGCTCAAAATATAAAATAAAAACTCATTCTTCAATTGTTAATAAAATCCGCAATATATCGTGATTATGTGAACTTTTAAGATATATTAATAGGTATATCGATATTAATAGATTATACATCTGAACAAACATTGAACAAAAATATAAAATTGATTATCAAAAAATTTCCATTATAATTTTCGAAATACCACGATAAATGTACTATTGACTAATTTTCTTTCTATCACCTTACTATTATTATTTTTTTAGTTTTTATGATTACATTTAATTAAATGTAATTGTAAAACTGTTTTATGTCAAATTTATTAAAATCATTTTTATGAAAGCCTTATAACATTAACAAAATATAATTTGCCTATGTTTACTCTAAAAACTATTACCAACTCTTGATAGTCAACTATCATAAGATATAATTATGTACTTGTATCATTAGTGTTCAGATTGATAGATGTTTTCAATTTAGTGTTTGACTAAATGGTAAAATTATATTTGAGATTTTCTATTAGAGCTTTTTAAATGTAATTATACCGAAAATACTGATAGTTTATAAAATTTATAAAGAAGGCATTTAACTGTTTCATATTAAAAGCTATGTAAAGAATGCTACAGATTGCAGAATAGTACACTTAGAGACTGGCTTGCAAAAGTGCATTCGGTGTGTTAAAATCCTGATTTTGATTTTTATGTTGTATTATTTTATTATTTAGTATAAACCCTATAAATGCTGATTCAGCTAACTATCAAGAGAACATTATTTAACTTATTTAATCACTTAAATTCCATGGTTTCAATTATACTTCATACATTTTAGTTTACGACCATTCACAATTAATAGAATATTCTAGGAACAGCTGGCGGTAGTCTGTTGTTGTTGTCTCCATATGGAAAGCCTAATAATTTAGTTTTAAAACACTAAACCTTTTATTCATAACCACAATTTCCCTTCACGGATGATAATCAAAGGCCCAAATGACATTATCCGCACATTTTGAAGTATAATTAGTTAAAAAAGTTAAGATTTTACTAACCTTTTCTATTGATTGAAAACTACTACCGCTAATTTTGATGTACTAAATGATTGTTACATTAAAATGTGTCATTTATTGTTAAGTGTCCGTTTCACTAGTCCGAAAAAGTAGCAAAAGAAGCGTTCGGCATTTAACGTGTAAAACTGGCTTTCATGTAAAACTGGCTAGGTATTTTTACACAAATGAAGAAGAAAATTAAAGATAAAAGATTATACTATATCCGTATTGTAGCACATTTTTAAACAGCTTATTTATTTTTAAGATTTTGATGGTGAAACTAACTACTCGAAAATAAAGACATAAAAAACTCGAAAATAAAGACATAATTTAAAATTCCGTTACAATATGGAAATAGATTGAAGTTTTGTGATTACAGTGATATATAATTTATATGGTTTTGTAACAAATTACTCGCTATTTTATGGCAAATGCTGAAGATCTGCAAACCTTACTCAAGCCTTTAATTAAAGCACGTGTGTTTGGAATTTTAGGTGTAGCTTGACACGACAGGATCGGGTTAAGTCTTAAGCAGATTTCTGAAATATAATATATATATTTCGTTCACCCACACACCATATACCCGCCTTACCCGACCTCTGAGAGTAACCCGAAAGTACAGCGTAATAGACTTTTAAGATTATAATATATATTATAATTACAATTAATAGACGAACAACAATTGATTCCACTAATTTCGAAGTTCACGATTAATGGCGTCGAGTTTCGAAGTCACTAATGAACTTAAACAAGGACTCATCATCATTAAATAGATTAATATTAACCTGAGTTTTTAGCAAAAACTTACCTTGAGCTTATGAACTTCTCTATGCAACTTCAGTAATTCATTCTCCTTGGAACTCAACAGGTTCTTCGTTTCGTGCAACTCCACTTGCGCTGCGCTATATTTCATCTCCATGTCGCACAAGTCTTTCTTCAACCTGGCCACCACATTCTTCAAATGTTCGTAATCTTCAATATTAACGTTCGACATCTTCATGTTCGGTTTCACCTCCAGTGACTTGGAACTTTTCTTCGTTTGATTCGCAAAGGTTTCGTCGGTCGACGGTCGAGATTTTCTGCGAAAGTTTGTAGTGATTTCGTTCCCCATCGGACCGAACAGCCCAAATTCCTTCAGGAACTTTTCAGCCTCTTGTTCTCTGGATGACTGCACTCCGTTGGCGTTATTTAAGGATAAGGCAGTGCCTTTATGAAAATTGTCCGGTTTATTTTTAATTTCGGGATAGAGATGAGCTGGGAAAGTTTTTTTCTGGTAATCTTCCTCAGGGACCTCGACCGGAATAGGAAATGTGATTTCGGGATGATTGAGGAAAACGTTCGTTTTGATCACGCTAGAAGGACTAGCTGTTCCGGGGCTTTTCGGCTTGAGACACACGTTGGGTTGCCGGCTGGTCACCTCGGACAAGTCTATTTCTGGGCTGGACAAACGTTTGTCGACGTGTGTGTCACGTGGCACCGGAATGGAGTAGGACCGCGACGTGCCCGACAACTTGAGTTCATTTTTGCATTTGCACTTTGCGAAAAAACTGCCGCATTGGTGATTGCTCCCGCGGTTGACGTTTAAATTCTGGCGCGAAACGTCGCCGAAACGACGGTCATCCTCTTCGTCGCGAAGGCGATGGTGGGAGCCGGGAACCGTCTCGTCCAGGGACTCCCTTTGCGCATGGACTAACATAGCGGAAATCTCGTGTACGGAAGCTGGATACGTTTTTAAACCGTAGGAAGTCTCCTTTAGGACCATCTTGGTTAGCTGCTTGAAACAAGGTGACGATCGGTCCTGGATTTCCGAATGGGCCATGTGAAAGATTTCATCGGCCTGAAATCAAAATATTATTGTTTTAGAGATGTCGGTGGAAAAATATTATTGGCAATGCAGAAACGTACTCGCTAGCTTATTCATTCAAATAATGCGCCAGACGGTCGATTTAAAGTAATAAATAAAGAATAATACAAAGTGGTCCAAACTGTATTCCGGAAACTTAACTTGAATAAGTAAAAAAGTTCGTATAAATATATGTTCTAAAATGCTTAGTATCGGAGATACAGGATGTAGAAGTTTCTTTTTTATTACAATTTTTTTCAAATAATTTGTGAAGTAACGTAAATATTTCGATGAAAACTGGAGTTTTTTGGCATGAGAAATTTGATTTTGATGTCAATATGACTCCTACTTGTAGAGGGCGCCATCTATATATTTTAACTGGTTTGAAGAGTAATAACTTTTCGTCCGTACTTGAATAAAACTACTTAGTAAAAAGTAGTACATTTACGTCGGTTTTTTTTACGTAAAAAAGGTCTCTTGGTAAAAATCGCTACGAGTAATGGTTCTCGAGATATTTGGAATCGAAATTATCGATACCTGTCATCATTGACATAAATTAAACGTGTATTGTTATATTAACGTAAATAGTTATTAGACTGAAATCATATATTTAAAATGTTTTTGTGCCAAAAGTTCAACAGAAACTGTTTTATCATAGTTTTTTCGCAGAAAAATTTATGATGAAATTAAAAAAATAAAAATTTCCCAAATTTATTATTTCACTAAAATAACTATCTACACAACATGATTATTTATTGTTAATAATGACATGTATTGACTATTTCCATTCTAGATATTTTGAGAACGGTTGCTCGTACCGATTTTTACCAAAAGACATTTTTTACAGAAAAAGTCACGGTAGTTTTATACAGGTACGGACGAAAAGTTATTACTCTTCAAAGCAGTTAAAACACATGTAGGTGGCGCCACCTAGAAACAGGAGTCATATTGAGATCTTTGAATAAGAAGACTAAGGAAGGAGCATAATGCTATCCATGTATTCATGCATGGTGGGCGGAAAAGCCACCATAAAAGCTCTCTAGGGTGGGGATCCTTGACAGTTCTGTTTGACGATTCATTTGACACATTTGAATGTGATTTGAAATTTTGTGGATTTGTCAGTCTATACGGAGCTTATTTTATGTTATTTATTATTTATTCTACTACTGATAGTTGTATAAAGGTAGTAAATCTAGATGGAAATTGTGGCAGAACTTAAATTAACAGTGACACTATCGCGATTTATCGAAAAAGACTCTAAAATAGTTGGTTGTGTAGCGTGCGCTAGATCTCGGCAAAAATTGAGTGAAATAATGGAACAACTTTTCGCTAGTAAGTGACTATATAATATACATACGTGTAGTAAACAGATCATTTATGAAATTCACTTAAATTAACTAAATTATATATTTTTCTTGCATTTTAGCTTTTATTTATTACTTGTCAAAGATTAGATGTCAAAGAATTTAGATACGTTAATTTGACTTACCTGCTTCAGTAGCGTATCGGATGTTTGTGTTAATAAATACTTATTATAACTTATCTATTTTTATTAGAATTATATATTTTTATAACAATTTTAATAACTACCAACATTTATTCACAACGTAAAATAAAACAACAAATTATTGAGTCTACCCCACGTCTACCCTACATCATAGTTTTACATTTTTTAAATACAATTAGAACGACACTGATAAACCGGAATTTAAGTCGGCCATATTTGAGGCCCATCGCGGTGTACCTAAGATTTTTGATATGCTCCTTCCTTAGTCTTCTTATTCAAAGATTGAGATCAAAATAAAATTTCTCTTGTCAAAAAAATCGCAGAAACCATTTTTCATCCAGATGTTGACGTTACTTCAGAAATTATTTGGGAAAAATCTAAATAAAAATGAAACTTTTTATGAAAGTATTTTAGTACATACATTTATATGAACTTTTTTACTAATTTTTATCTGCAGAATATGCTGCCGAAGTTTCCGGAATACAGTTTGAACCATCCTGTATAACAAATATGCAGTTGTATACCGGGTGACAATGAAATTGAATGCACTTAATTATGTTATAAATTTGAAACTTTTTTGGTAAAACATATTTAATTTATAGGTTTATAATATAGGGTTTTTCACGCAACTGCTTAGGGTACAATCTAGTACGTTACAAATTTGAATGTTTTGAATCTTTTGCATGTTAAGATCATTTCCAGGTGCTATTTATTTTAAAAGATTTTCCATTTGCTGGTACTTTCGGTTTAACTGAAAGTTGCTGTTAATTTGTTTATTGCATAAAGCAAAAGGTATAAGCCGTACCAATTAATCTTGTAGATGCGTAATGGAGCGCGCGATTTTTAAATCCATTGTTGCCAACCATGAACATATTTGGCACCGGGCTGACTAACTAGAACTTAAATTTCCCGCTGGGGATTCAGGTAGTAGCTCTGCTGAAAAAAATGTCATTGTCATTCGTTTTGACACTTAGTTTTGTATTAAGAGTTTTTGGTTTAAATGAATTGTGTTGTGATACTTTAAGCTTAAACATTTTTACTAGCAGACTTTGCAGTTGAACATTGTTCTTTTTAGAACCTCTTTTAGTGCAAATTGTACACGATAGCTTAATAGCCGTTACAAAAAAATCATTACAACGTTATTAGAATATTTTGAGCGGGAATGTCGTAGTAATGGTCCTTTATGTCCCTTAAGTGCTGTTAAGGAGGTGACTTTTGTTGATGTAAATGAAGGGTCCAGGGGAAATCTTGATAAGCGCCAATTTCTTAATTTTAGGATTTTGCAATATTATATTAGTAGGTCTAACTGGCCTCAAAATGTATTAACTCCTCAGGGCAATGAAGTGTTAAATCCTGTGATATATGCCTGGTAGAAATAAATAGAATAAATGGCAAGAAACTGATAACTACCAGCCGTCCAGTCCTCTCCTGTAAAATCAGTGAAATGGCGCTTATCATGTTTTTCCCCTAGACCCTTCAAATAATAACTGTTTATATATTTATAATTAATTTACTTTTGTTTCCTATAATATTTTGATTAAAAAAAAATATGTAAAAGTGGGCAATGCTGTGCCGGTCAAGCTTAATCACGTGACTAAAAGTTTATTTGGTATGATCTTTATAAAATAATTTATGTAATAAAATATTACACATTAATCAATAATTATTGTTTATAAATAGAAAATGCGAGTTTTGATTGAACCATATTTTGAAGAAAAAAAAATTGTAATTTATTGAACAAAAAGCAATCAACTGATATTTTGTGCAACAATTATGTTTTCGCTTTACACACTTTTGGCATTTGGCATAGTACATGCTTTTGGTTTACCGCAAAAAAGTATCAAAGAGTAGAATCATAGAAAAATAGAAACCCTATATATTTTTTGATTTTTGTATTCTAAATAAGATTATAAAAAAAACATCCTGTAATAATGTTCTCTACCTAAGTTTAACCGTTTTTGAAATGTCAAGAATGCCATTTGCAGAAGAAAAGATAATTTTTTTTTTCAGCACTGATGATTTTTTTCATAGATTTAGATTGTTTGTCTTAACCGACCAAACTTCCCAGACACCCTCAGGGGTAAAATGGGTGTTTTCGATTTTGTCTTAACCGACAGTGAAACCAAGATTAAAAAAGCAACAGCGTAATACAGGTACAGATGAAAATTTATTACTCTTCAAAACAGTTAAAACTTGTACGTGGTGCTCCTACAAGTGGGAGTCATATTAACATCGAAATCGAATTTATCATGTAAGAAACAGCTATTTAACAATTTTATCCAAATATCGATGTTTATAGTTTGGTTAGGTTAGAAAAAAGAGAAAAAAAAAAGACTTGCAAGAGTCTTGCAGCAAGACCAAGACCAAAACCAAGACTTCTATTAGACTGTAAGACCAAGAGCTAGTGAGTTTTAGTTTTGGTCTTGCTCATAACTAATTCTACTACTTGGTGCACTAATTCTAATGAGAAATTTGAATAATAGTCTTGTCAAAAATTGCTTGATCAGCAGAAACTTGAATTATAAAACTTTTAGATCTTTCAGTACTTGGAGAAGTTTATAAACGCGTAAGTAATAATATATTGATAAAAACATGGTTAATTTTCATGCAATGTCACATACTTATTTAGCATTTTTTTCTAAGTAATGTATGAAGAACTCGATTGTTTTTTAGTTTTATTGTCTTGAATATTATTTTTATGCTCAAATATTTACATAAAAAATATAAATTTACTTTAAAACAATAAGGAGACTATAATACTGTTGTTAATTTGAAAAGCACATTTTGTTATTTAGACGTAAATGGACTTAATTGAAAAATTAGATACTTTGGAAATCCCCACTTGGTATTTTGATTTAAAAAAAAGTTTTGTTTATTAATTTATTTCTACTTTTAGACAGATATACACTGACAGACGTATAATATGCAAGTAAAAATAATCGGATAGATAAAATGATCAAGTTTGTTTTCCATATACCGTATATGATCGAAAAAAAAGCGGCGTCAGCGATAACTATGAAATGAAGGTCGCTGTCATTTCCCAGCCAACTGGACGCCGCCAACTTTTTTTTTCGATCATACGGTACTATAGAGATCTGCCAGATGATACCAGTGACAGTTGACGCCTGCCATTTTAATACACAGGTAAAGTCGTTTGTCAAAATCTTCTCTGTTTCGTTGTACATACTTTACATATAACTTTTGCGTTATTACAAAAATATGACGAATTCAATATGTCTATACATATAGAAAAAAAATTGTAGAAAAGACATTTTTATGTCTTTTCAAAAGTGAACTAAGAAATTTCAGTATGAATTTATAAAATATTAATAGCAGATAGACAAAAACTACAATTATTTGGATTAGGAGAAACATTATGAAAAAAATACACATTGGAATCTGATATTCAATTGTTTTTTAATGGAAAATGTGAGTTTTGATGAGCTATATTACGAAGAAAGAAAAATTAAACTTAATGGATAAAAAACAATTAAATAGTGTTTTATGAAACGATTTTGTTTTTATCCTGTAACAGGGTGGCTCGAATTCGACGCTCATCATTGGGATTTCGAAAACCGTAAGAGATACAGGATCGGTTAAATGGAGGCAAACTTGCGCAATTTGATGCTCAATAAAATGCCGTATAGCATTTATATTTTTTATTTTTTTTGCGTAAAATATTCTGGTGATGGAATTTTCTGTACGAAACGTCGGCAAAAATCAAAGTGACTATATATAGTGTTTTAAGAGTGATAAAAGGATTTAATTAAATTGAAAAAAAAATCAGGTCCGTAATTAAAAAAATTAAATTGATGATGGTCGCCAGAAGCCGAAACGTCAGAGTCAATATTTAATCACACAGAGTTATAGAGCAGAAAAAGTAGCCATGAAAATGTGTTTTTCATTTTAAGTTATCTTAACAAATAAAACCAGGAAACAATAGAAAACAAAATTGAAAATTCCGGTTTTTTTTTCGAATATATTCGGAAGTATTCGGAATTTTCCAAAATGCAATACGGCATTTTATTGAGCATCAAATTGCGCAACGTTGCCTCCATTTAACCGATCCTGTATCTCTTACGGTTTCCGAAATCCCAATGATGAGCGTCGAATTCGAGCCACCCTGTACATAGTTGATTTACTGCTAAAGGCCTGTAGGTAGACACTGATTTACTAAAATAACATTTATTTTTAAAAATGATTAAATAATTTTCATAGGCATTCACTTATATATTTTCTAAATTTTGGATATTCCGTTTTACCCGTATTGTTAAATTATAATGAATTATTGCTTTAAGCCAACGGTCTCAAAAGTGGCTCACCCCTATAACTATTTTATTTTTTCAGATAAATGAATGAGATTTGCTATTTTACTGTATGACATAAATTAGGATTGATTGACGTATTCATTTCTTTTTGGTAATTTCTTGTTGCAACGGAAATTACTACAATTTTTGACTTTTAACTGGGACCATCGGCATTTTTTTACTTTATTCGACAAAAAATGGCACTGTAAATAGAATGACATAGCATATGTCAATTTTTGACATTTTCAATTAAAAAAAAATAGCATTTTAAATTTTAGAAGTCCATGGCCACAAATATAACGACAATTTGACCTAAAATACCAAGTGTGTGGTACCAAATTATTCCAAATATGCTAATGAGGCACCCTCGTACCATTTGAAAAAATTGAGATATTGTTAAAAATATGATTTGGGCATATTTTAACCGCACGAAAAACATTAGATGATCAAATCTATTTTTGCAAAGCTTCTTGATTAAAAATTAGTATTTTTAATACAGCCATGGCACTATAGATTGAAATTTAAAATACGATTTATTTCTAAAAATGTCAAAAGTTGATATATATTGAAATATATATCAACATATATTATTCTATTCAGAGTGCCATTTTCTATCGAATAAAGTAAAAAAATACCGAGGGTGCCATTTAAAAGTCAAAAATTTTAGTCATTTCCGGTAAAACTGGAAGTGACCGAATACAACTGAATATGTCAATCATTTCTAATTTATGTTATATAGTAACATACCAAATCTCGTTTTTTTTATCTGAAGAAATAAAAAAGTTATAGGGATATAAGCTCTGCGCGGTGAAGAAAATCTGACTATATTATGAACAGCGCTAGAGCAATAATAACAATACAATAAAACATTCGTAACCATCCTGCTTATATTTAAGTAAATATAATATAGCTTATGTTCCTTTTCAATGTGAAACAATCACGTTTTTAATAGATTTTCTAGAAGTGTTTTGGACGAAAATATTTGGCTACATATATTATTATTAATAAAGATAAAGGATAATCAACGTTAATGAATCATAATATGGTAAAAAACATCTAGGAAATAGATAATCCCGTTCTGTATGCAGATCATATTATCAATAAATGGAAAGATAAAAAAGATAAAGCCACAGCACGAAGCATTCGATTGGAAAATCTTCCGTTTACTGTTTTCACACATTTTTCATAAATACCCTGTTTATTGAACGCGTGAAAATCGTTTAAATAAATAAACGTCTTATTTGAAATCTACCTAATTTCCTGGAAAGAGCTAGTCTGTATATAAATAAAAATAAATAATTTATTACTGTGGTAAAATATTGGGATCGTATAGGAATTTAAAAAGTTGGTGCGGATTTGGAAAAATTTCTTACTCATTTATGGTTATTGGTGTATGAATTGAACGTTATTTCTAACACATATGTGAAAGGTAATAAGATAATTCGCTTTTCAATATTAGTTTCTATACAGGGTGCTACAAATTCGAGGTACGAGCATTGGTATTTCGGTGACCGTAATAGGTACGAAGAAGGTTAAACTGGGGGCAAAGTTGCGCTTTGGGATGTTCACCAAGATACCATAAAAAAGTTTTAAAAATTTTAGGAACTGCTGAGTTTTGTGAAAAAAAAACGGATTTTTTTGATCAATTTTATTTTTTCCTGTCGTTACTTTTTTTTTTTTTTAAATCAAAAAATAATTGCACATTCTCATAGCCACTTTATTAGAGCTATCTGATAGTATTTTTAGAATTTCAAATTAGCTCATAATTTGTGAGATACTTATTTTTTTAAAATTTAGATTAGATTAATAGAATTAGAACTTATTTTTTTTTAAATACTGACATGCATTTTTTATTTGAGGTTTTAAAAGAACTCGGTCTCTTGAGTACAATGATATGCCACACTCAATTTTTTTTTGTTTCGGACATGTGAACAGAATTTATTTAAACTAATTTCAAGTTCGGCTCTGTTTTTTTTAACATTTAATCTATTCATCGTTACAAAATTAATTTAGCTTTCAAACTTAACAATGACGTGGGGTAAAACATTGAATACGGAAAATCAATAAAGTAATATTGTATTTGTAAAAGTGATATATATACATTTACAATAAAGGCTAGAAAATGCATTCGAAAGTATAAGAGGAAGATCTGTTCGAAGAGCTACAAATAAAATTGAACGAAAAATAAATTTGTGCAATAGGAAGGATGGTAACCTTTTCAAACATTTTTTTAATTACAAATGTCTGGTTTTTAGTGATAAAATGATTTGCTCCGCCTCTCAACATCAACTAAATTATTGACTTCGATACCTACAGTATAATTAGCTTTGATGAGAGGGTTTCTCAATATGCATTTTTTTAAATACTTAGCTCAGATTCAAGCTGCGTTTAAACTACTCAAATTTTAAAGTTTTAGTTTACCAATTACAATTATTTTTTTACACTCTAACATAAATTTATAGTACATAGTTTTTATAAAAAAAATTTATCGGTAAAAATATTAAATTAGAAGCATTAATTGTAATTTACAGGCCCGCCCACATTTATCTTTATACGAATAATTTTAATATTTATGGCAAAGTTCTAGGCAGGTAATAAAATTCGGTTAAATTTAACAGCAATCTTATAGAACAAGTAAAGTTAATACTAGAATGTAACATGAGATCATATATTATCTTATTTTCATAGTTATACCACAGACTTGGTTATCCCTTATGATGTGGCGGTGATTAGATATCTATTGTGATAGTCGAAAATATAAATTCAAGACTTTAGGTATATAGATATTATTGTCTAAAGTCGGTCCCATAATCTGGAAAACACCTTCCAACGGTGGATACACGGATATCTGCCACATCGTGTGGGAGGCACACTTGCCAATTATGTGTATTGTATAACATTGTCGAAAACTATGCCAAATATTGGATCCAACGTTGGAAGTGTTGTCCTGAATCCCAAATCTATAATAGAGGATATATCCAGGGCCTATTTTACCATAAGACCGATAAGGCCCGGGCCTTGGGCCCGGTGGTCTGGGGGGCCCGTTAAAGGTTGTAAAATATTCATAATTTCAAATTCGATTGTAAATTTACACAGCAGAGAAAAATAAAGAGTTACCTCTGATAAGGAAAATAGAATTAAATAAAATAAGCTTTAGATTGATATAATTAATGCATTTTTTAAAATTATTTATAAATTTATATCAAAGATACCAGCACCGGCGATTTCCCAATCTAAAAATAACGTTTTATTTTTTAGCCCAAACTAACAAAAGAATTTTTGAATTTTATTGGAAAAGAGGGCCCGAATTTTTGCTTGGGTCTAGGGATAGACCAGATGAAAAATAGGCCCTGGATATATCCCTCTTATACTATAGCTTCTTTAGATTTTAGGTCAATTACACCGCGAGGATTAGTCGGTCCACTTCTATAGAGCTCCTCATGTAGATGTAAGGGAGACGATACAATGGGTTGCCCCCTGATGCCCCAAGGTTGAGAGTAGTAGAGGCTAGATAGAATACTATTCTAACTAGCCACGCATCCCGCCATCATAGGATTTAGGTTTTTGGTAAAGTTGTCTCTTCTTGGTCCAGGCGGTTAAAGACCCCCCCCCCCCACCATACCCTCTACCCGTGATACAGGACCACAGACTAAATTCTGGTATAACGGAAGAGTAGAGACGACACTAAAACCCACGATACTCTAGACAAGAAAAGAAAATATCTCTTTCCTTTTCTAAGGACGAAATACTCGGAAGCTGAACCGCGCAACCGCGGTCTACGTCAAATTCAGCTGAACTTTACCGCTGATGGTCTTTGTAAACAACCGCGCACTTTTTATAAATATCAGAGTATGTAATTATGTGGCCCTATTTAAAAAATCATCTGCATTCCCGTATTTTTAAAGCATACAAAAAATACCAAAAGCATTTTAAAGAAGATTTACAATTTGTGAATGTGTTTTGGGGATTCAGCGATTCATAGAACTTTGATAATTAATATTACAGACTGGATTATTTTTACCTTGTGTTTTTTCACTTAATTTTGTGAAAGAAGAAACGTATTATTTTCCCACTGTGTACTCTAAATATGTATAGTTTGTGGAAGTTGCAGTATATTTCAACAACATTTGAAGATAAACACCATGAAGTAAAATTTGAAATAGAAACTTTGCCTGTGACTTTGATACAAAACAAAGTTATAAACTGTGGTACGAAAAACAGAAGATCAAAATAAATTATGCATCCGCTAGGTCAAGAAAATATAATGATTATGTGGAAAAAAACTTACAATTATTACTGGAATCATAGTAAATCAGTAGGTAGGTAAAATGGAAATGGAATGTCCTTCCATACATTTTTTTGGCGGACGGACTGAAGCGTATCGGAAACAGCGTTGTCAAGTTCTTACGTTTGTACCAGCTTTGTTAAAATTTTGCTGATATTTATTTATCCTTTCGCCTCTTAATTAAATCTATTACCTTTTTCTAAAGATACAAATTTTTAAAATAAAACTTTCGTAATGATATAAATTGTACAATAAAAAGTATGGAACTGATACGGAACGGAAGCTTAGGTATAGTCACTACAATAAAAATACGGAACGGATATGGAATGGATATGGAATAGAAACGGAAGGTATAGTGAGAATCAACCTTATTTCGTACGTAGATAAGGAAAAAGAGAGACTCTCTTTCTTTGTCTTGAGTATCGTGGGTTTTAGTGTCGTCTACAGAGTAGTCCCATCCGGCATCGTTATTCGCCTTGATGCAAGTCCCTGGCTACGACACTACAGACAGGGACAAGACAACGATCAAATCGGTGATACCCAGCCATAGTACCTTGTCCAGGCGCTTCCCCACCAACGCAACGACAAGAGGTCTGTTCTCAGAAGAATCCCTGACTAGTCAGCACATTTCTCATTGGTTAAAATGGGTAGAAACCAGACTAACAATCAGGTTTCTACGCATTTTAACCAATGAGAAACGTGCTGACTAGTCAGGGATTCTTCTGAGAACAGACCTAAGGTCTCGCATCTCCTAAAGAAAGTCAATAATAGTAACTGAACAATAATACTGATTCGAATATGGAAAGACCCTGCAATATCCCACCCTAACTAATTAAAATTACTAAACACATTGATTTTTCATATCGCTACTTATGCATCTGAGACCTGGACCGTGAAAACTACAAACAAAAGAAAAATAGATGCTTTTCAAATATCGACCTATAAAAGAATGCTGCAACTTTCATACACAGAACATCGAAAAATAAACCAGTCATTACCTTAGGTACTTTGGACATATTTCAAGAAGAACAGATCGATTGGAAAAATCATCATCGAAGGGAAGATTAATAGCAAACGACCAAGAGGAAGGTATCCGACGCGAATTATTGGTCACCGTCTGGAAGAGGCTTCTCTAGCCACTCAAGATAAAGAGGGATGGAGAACAACGAACCGCGCAATTGAAAGATGATATCATCATACTCTTTCGAGAGTTAACGGACAAAAAGAAGAAAATATAATATGTGAGAGTGACAATCTACAAATTAAGAAATTTAAAAATATTTAAATATTTTATCTACAACAAAATAATAAATTTAATAACTATATTTTCTTTTATTTTTGAATAATAGTTTTCTTAAATATAATAATTGCTTAAATGAAATTAATTATGAAGTTACAAAGTGAGGTAAATTCTTTAAAAACATAGTATTTTGATTTATTTGATTTTTTCATTCGTTAGGAAAAATATTATACAAAAGATTAAACATCGAAATTTACATAAGATCTACAGTTATGTATATACAAAAAATTTAAATAATTTTTGTTGGGCTCTAGACAGATGATAAAATCGGTATTTTTTTATCTGTACAGTAATCCAGTTAAAGAAAGGTCTCGATGCTTTCCATAACAATAATAGGACAAAGCCAAACAAATCAAACAAAGGACTATCAATAGTAAATATGACGAGAAACCTTTAATCTGGTTATCTTCTCTCTCACCTTCTAACAAAAGATGTTTGTTACACTTAAGTATTGTATGTAGATACGGTATGTCTAAGGTTGGAAGTTATTTTTCTCTTCTAAAATAAGCTTTGCCATTTATTTAACCTGATAAATTACCTTAAGAAAAATGTAGCTTTAAATATTTAAAAAGGTATTTATTCCAATGATTTGAAGTTATATTTTTAGATGCTGAAAGTATTTATTACTGATGTTTTAATTATTTTTTACTTAGATGTAATGGCATTACATGAAGTTAAATCTTTATTCCACTTTCTAAATAAACTAGAGAAAAGCACTTATACAGGGTGGTCCGAACTGTATTCCGGAAACTTCGACAGCATATTCTGCAGATAAAAATAAGTAAAAAAGTTCGTATAAATGTTTGTCCTAAAATGCTTAGATTCGGAGATACAGGGTGTAGAAATTTTATTTTTATTTTGATTTATTCCAAATAATTTCTGAAGGAACGTCAATATTTGGATGAAAATAGGTGTCTGGGCATTTTTTTACATGAGAAATTCGATTTTGATGTCAGTATGACTCCTACTTGTAGAGGACGCTACCTACATATTTTTTTACTGGTTTGAAGAGTAATAACTTTTTGTCCGTACCTGTATAAAACTACTAAGTAAAAAGATATACATTTACGACGTCTTTTGCGTAAAAAAGGTCTCTTGGTAAAAATCGGTGCGAGTAATGGTTCTCGAGATATTTGGAATAGAAATTATCAATACCTGTCATCATTGACATAAATTAAACATGTTGACTAAATAGTTCTAAATAGATAAATTTGTAAAGTTTTTGTGCCAAAAGTTCAAGAGAAACTGTTTTGTTATCATTTTTACCAAGAAAAATTTGTGATTAATTTAAGTTCGCAAATTTATCATTTCAGTTAAATAACTATCTATTCAACATGTTTATTTTTTCTCAATAATGATACGTATTGACTAATTCCATTCTAAATATCTTGAGAACGGTTGCTCGTAGCGATTTTTACCAAGAGACATTTATTACGTAAAAAAATCATCACGGAAATGCATATTTTTTCACTCAGCAGTTTTATACAGGTACGCACGAAAAGTTATTACTCTTCAAAACAGTTAACACATGTAGGTGGCGTCACCTACAAGTAGGAGTCATAGTGACATCAAAATCAAATTTCGCATGTCAAAGAAATCCCAGACACTAATGTACATCCAAATATTGACGTTACTTCAGAAATTATTTGAAAAATATCGAAATAAAAATGAAACTTCTAAACCCTGTATCACCGAAACCACTACTTTCATCTCCAGAATATGCTACCAAGGACTTTTTCCAATTTTTTTTATCTCAAAAACTGCGACTTTGACTGATTTTGATGTTATTACAAATTTTGTTGCAAATATTATTCCTAATCTTAAATTGAAAACCGCGTTTCGCTAGCTACTGTAATTTTGGAGTTACGATATTTAAATAATTTTAACCCCCTCCCATACCCCCTTACCAACCCCCCACCCCCACCAAAATCTAATGGCCAGATTCTCGGGTGCCACAGTATTTTTGTGCCAAATTTGGTTAAAATTGGTTTGGCGGTTTTTGAGTTATCGTGTTACAGACAGACGGACAGACGGACAGACGGACAGACGGACAGACGGACAGACGGACAGACGGACAGACGGACAGACGGACAGACGGACAGACGGACAGACGGACAGACGGACAGACGGACAGACGGACAGACGGACAGACGGACAGACGGACAGACGGACAGACGGACGAGACAGATTTGGACAGACGGACAGACGGACAGACGGACAGACGGACAGACGGACAGACGGACAGACGGACAGACGGACAGACGGACAGACGGACAGACGGACAGACGGACAGACGGACACCATGAAAATATTTTGTATTTAGGTCATTTATGACCCAAATAACTCATTTTGAGTGAAATTCAAAAAACTTTTTTTTGCCGATCTTAATAGCCTACCATACCTATTGGTATGGTCGGCTAAAAAGGTTATATGATGTAGTCTTTTCTAGTGGACGGAGCGTGTAAAGCATTTCAAAAATGTAAAAAAATAGTCATAAAAGAATACTTGGCCATTTCAGGTATTACATTAGATTAGATTAGATTCTTTCAGGTGGCTTCATATTTGTAGAAATTAAGTTAGTTGATAATAATGATTTTATGTAGAGTTAGGGTTAGTTAAGTTTTAGCAAATTATATTTACATATTTTATAACCCTTCATCGCAGAATTTAAAAATATTAGATTATATTAGATTTGAGGTGGCTATCAGCTTGAGCCACTGGGACCTTTTTAGATCTATTGTGGTCTATCTCTGATATCCTTAGGTTACATTCTCCAGTTCTATTCTTTTCACAAAGTTCAGCAACTTGGAGACTTAATCCTCCATATAGCTGGCCTATCTGCATGTGAATGGCATATCATTGCCTGTTGCCGAGAACCGCACATTTGCCAGGGTATTGCACCGACATAAAATGTGTTCTGTCGTTTCTTCTTCAGATTGACAGAACTTGCACATGGCTTTATGTGTTAATCCCATTAGCTTTAGATGCCTATTCAGCTTTTTTTCTTTTCTCAACCATTCTAGAGATGGGTTGGCCACTCATTGTTTTGTGGGCATCCTCGTGACTGTTTTTGGGACACCGCAGAAGGGTTCTGAGCTTATGATTGACACTGATGAGCTTTGTTTAGCCATTTTATCTGCAGGTATAATTATTGCTTTTTTGTGACTTTATGTCACGTTTAAATCCTCAGATTATTTAAATACATACTTTTCTGGCATAAAATTAACTCACCTTACCTTAATCTGACGCGTTCAAGTTTCTGTCATTTTTTTACCACTCTGATCTTCTTCCTTACACGTATGACCCTGTATAAAAGGGTACATGTATGGTGGGATATAGGCATGAATTTTGAATACTTGATATAAAAATATCTACCCATATTAAAATATTTTACTAAACAGGTATGAAACGACATTAAACGACATTAATGGATTGGGAATTTCCAACAAATATACGAGTAGATAAACACATGAAGTTGGGATAAATCTGATGTTTATCACTTACTAATCTAGCTAAAATTAATAACCAATTTGCATCTAATTTAATCTATTTTTTTTTAATATTTCCAACAAAATAGGTTCCCATATGTTGATAATGCAGAAACTTATTATTTATCGGTTGTAAACATGGTTGTCCTTATGCAAAATAGGTTAGTACAAGTAAATAAATAAAATGTTAACCTAGCTAAAATACAGGGTGAGTTTTCTACGATGTTCTCTATGGGTATCTCGGAAACTACTGGAGATAGAGAGTCGGTTAAATGGGGAAAGAATTGTAGTTTTGTGGGGTCATAAAAATGCGCCTTTCAGGTTTTTGAAAAAGTTCATGGCTAACTAGATATTTCTAAAAAAACAAATTTCGGCTATTTTAGAAATGGACCCTAATTCCATTATAATCTATTTTAGACAAAAAGTTTTCAGATAAAAGTTGTAGATAATCATGTCCTTAATGAGATTGTGTTCTCCGTTTTTTTCTAAAGTTTGTCATTTTTGACATATGACACAAACATATGTTTTTTTAAACGGAAACCATAGTTGGCCATGACTTCGTAAAACGCGCAATTTTTTAAGATTTTCAGCAATATAAGCTATAATATGTTTTTTTCCAAAAATTACTGAGTTATAGCCAATTCTTATCCTTTATAAACAATTTCAAAAATGGCAGGCTTTAGAAAAAGACGGAAAACACGATTTCAATAAGGTTGTGATTATCTACAACCAACTTTTATCTGAAAACTTTTTTTCTAAAATAGATTATAATGGAATTAGGTACCAGTTTTAAAATAGTCGAAATTTATTTTTTCCAAATATCTAGTAAGCCATGAACTTTTTCAAAAATCTGAAAGGCGCATATTTATGACCCCACAAAACTGCAATTCTTTAACTCTTCTTTAACTGACTCTCTATCTCCAGTAGTGTAGTTTCCGATATACCCATAGAGAACATCGTAGAAAACTCACCCTGTATAACACTTCATTTAGCTAACAATAATACATATTCGAACAAAAATGCATATTTATGTTTTTACTATTGCTAGAATCTCTAGAATATTGTAAATTATATTAAATTATATCATAACTGTCTATACAATATGTATGTATTAAATTTTGTTTCTCCAAAAATTAGAAAATAACCAAAGTGGTGTAATATACAGGGTGTCCCAGAAATAAGTACAAGTATTTTAAGGCGTGGTAGATCTCGATAAAAGAAACATATTTTCTCTTTATCGTTTTTCAAATAAGTCCAAAATAACAAAGTTATTTTACTTTAAAAATTTACAAAAAAAAATGATTTTTGCTAAAATTTTGACTACCACTGGATCTTTTTTGGATTTTCTTTCTTGGAAATTTAATCTAATATCTATATTGTGATATTATCAAGAAATTATGTTTTTAACTAAAAACTAAAAGAAATTCCAAAAAATGTTTCGAAAAATTTCGAATTTTTAAAGAAAAATTTTTCGCGAAAAAAACCTCATAGGCGTGTTTCTGGGGTTGAACTATACTACCAGTTAAAATACTTGCACTTATTTCTGGGACACCCTGTATATACTCACATTAAAAATTGTTTATAAATACCATCAAATGAGGCACGTTGTCATCAACTTGCAATTATTTAATATTGCTTGTTTACATCATGTTTATTTATTTTACGTCAATCCTACTTTACAGGAAACAGCAAATTTGTTAAAACCATTATGATAAAAAATTACTAGTTTTTTATATAGTAGATAAGATAAAAACAATTTAATATTACTGGAAAATATTGGATATTCTGTCAGTAAATCAGAAAACTAAAGTCAATCAGAAAGTATATATAAAAATTTTCAAACTATAGAAAAATATAGGCATCTTGCTATACTTGTTAAGTTGTATCTATGGTGTATCTATGGCTACATTTAGACATTTTAAATAGTTTTTTGATGTATTTTTTTTTGCTTTTGATGACATGGGGTGATGTACCACCCTGCAAAATGTATGTATATCTGCAAATATATACTTAATTTTATTTCATTAGTTTTCTATTTCAATAACGAAATTCTCAAGTATTTTTCTATAATGAACCCAACACAAAGGTAGAGAAAATAATTAGTATAATTTTGTTATTAGAACTGTGATTTACAACAGGATATATATGTTGATACTAATTAGATAGTACTATACATGGCCATTTCACCATTTCATACTTAAAAACACAACATAAACTTAAAAATGGCATGGTATCAAATTACTCTTGTCGTCGAAAAATTCACACGGAAAACCTGCTAAATAATGTTATTTAGCGCGTTTTAAAATAAAATCTTATTCATTTTAAACAAGCAATATCAACAATTTTATCATACGCGCGTGTACACTTAATGTACGAGCTAAAAGGTTCTCTCATTGTTAATGTTGCTTTTTATCATTTAGTATAGTTAGTTACCTGGAGAACTCTGTATACAATCGCACAACACCGTAATGTTGTTTGTTGACTGTTAACAGCAGACTTCAAATATTTGAATACACGATTAGATATTTAAATATGAGAACTCGTTATTTAAATAATTTAGCAACGTTTCGCTCAGGTGGAAGTTAAACAAGTACTGCTTAGACTAGGACAGCGATATAAAATATATAGAGAATATCAATTTGTTTCAGAACTAAAGATTTTACGATTTACTAGATTTACTTAGATATCTACCTGTTGTTTTATATTAGATAAATTCTTATTTGCTTCATTATCGCTTATTTTATTTCTTATTTTAATTATTTGGTGTATATTCTATTTTACTTATTATTTTTCTTTATTTTATAATTTGTTTCAGAACTAAAGATTTTACGATTTACGAGATTTACTTAGATATCTACTTGTTGTTTTATATTAGATAAATTCTTATTTGCTTCATTAACGCTTATTTTATTTCTTATTTTAATTATTTGGTGTATATTCTATTATACTTATATTATTTTTCTTTATTTTATAATATTTTATATCAACTTGTTTATTTTTTATATAATAATACCGATTAGAGATGAGCAAAACTGCGATTCTCCGATCGTAATTGAAACAGCGATTGCGATTTTTAAATCGCTGCGACTGTAATAAAAAGTTGTAGTCATTTCCGGTGAAACAGGAAGCAATCGAAACGAATTGAATACGCCATTCAATCCTAATTTATGTCAGATGCTTACATACGAAATCTCGTTTTTTTTATCAGAAAAAATAAAAAAGTTATAGAGGCGAAGCACTCTTGCGAAACACCCAGTATATACCAAGATCATAATATTATAATTTTGGCCCTAGAAAAATAATACATTCTTCTTCAGAGAAAAAATTCAATCGCAGTTTACTATAAAATGCTTCAATGGACCACAAAATTACATTCGCAACAAAATCGCAAATCGCAACTCCTAAAAATTCAAACTCGCCGGTAGAAGGTTATCACGGTCCCAGTTTACAAAATCACAGTCACAACAAAATCGCAAATCGCAACTATAGTAATATTGGTTGTTGGTTGCCTAAATTGAAACTCGCAAGTAGAAAAAAATCGTAAATCGCAACTATAGTAATATTGGCTGCCTAAATTGAAACTCGCAAATAGAAAAATTCGCAGTCGCAGTTTCCTATGACAGCCAATCGCAGATTGCGATTGTGATTTTAAAATCGCTGCGATTGTATCGCAGTTTGCGATTTGTTGCTGATCTGAGGTAGAAACAAAAAATTAGATAATATTCATGCCTTTGTAGCCGGGTATATTTTTTGAAAATCTCTGTATTTTTTCGCCATTGGAAGAGAAATCTACAAAATAAAAAAGTTTTTGCAAATTTTAAAATTTTTTGCAAACACTACTGTTAAAAATAAATCCTAAGATAGCAGCTTATAAGTGGGTTTATAGTAGTAAAACAAGTTTGCCTAACCGACAAAAAATGCGTATCCTTCCAGTAGTTATATCTCCTCACGTCGCGTCGCGTCGTCAGAAGCAATAAACAAAAGATTTCAGGAGAAGACATTTCTCCTGAAACGTTAAGCCACTGACCATCTGGTCTCCGTTTGGATTTAACGAAAGATAATTGGGTTCAATGCAGTGGTAGAATGTCGAATGAGTAGGAGGGGGTCATCACCGCAGCATTGCAGATGTAGTGTGTCCCTCTTTCTTGAGGAGACAGTGTCCTGTTAAAAACCCCGTGACAATCCAAAGATTGTTCTTACTTAAATCAAAGAAACTCCTCGATTTTTCTTGGTCGTAAGTCCTCAGAAACTTCTTCGAATGTCTCAGGTCGTAAGTCCTCAGAAACTTCTTCGAATGTCTCAGACCATTGCAGGATTCCAATTCCCTAGGTTACGCTTGGAGTCTTCCAAGTTTTTTCTTTTAGTTGGTTTCCGCTAAGAAAGCAGAACGGTTTTGGTCCTGTTAGTGGAGTGTTCACTTCTTTTCTAGCTATATCATTTGATTTCTTTATTCCTTGGTGAGCTGACGCCCAGAGTATGAGGACATGGATCACAGTAGTGTATTAAAATAAAATTCTCAAGAGACAGAGTGAAGAACTATTAAAAAAGATTGAAATGTTTATAATGAGTTTAGAGTATTTCATTAAATTACAAAGATTTTACCCTGTTTTTATAAAGATTTAAAGGAGTTATTTGAAGTTTTTGCTTTGATTAAGTTTCATCTTCTTTGTGAGGCTCAGATCTTTTTATCAAAGTTCCAAATTAAATAAAATAAAAACTAAAATTGTGTGGCACATTGAAGATAAAATGTCAAAATAGAAATTCAATACTAAAATAAAATACCTGAAAAACTAAAGCAATATTGAGTAAATACAGTACTGCAATATGTTTAATAATCTTCGGCTCTGCAAATGTTATCCCTGATATTAAATTGCACTAAGGGGTGTCTCACACTTGGAATTATATCTTTACATTTTCTTGGCAGTCACTTGCCGTCGTCGGCAGTCGACTCTAATTATATGGCAGATATAGGCAGTCTTCTTCGCAGTCATTGGCAGTCGCTTGGTAGTAAAATTATATTTTGGAAACTACTTTTTTTACCCAAGTGAGATACCCCTCGAATTGAACATAGTATTTCAAAAACGTTAAAGCTTTTTGTTTTACATAAATTATATTTACAATAAGATCAATAAACACTATATTTTCTTTTAAATAGTATATTTTCTTTAAAATATGAGTTTTAAAAAATTATAAATAACATCAAAAATAGTTTTCATGCTATTATATACATGAAAACTAATCTCTTTGAAATGTATATTTTGATGCGATTTTTTATAATCCTATGTAATGTCAAAGTTTACAGATTAGAAAATTTGGTAATGTATAACATATTGGCTGAGTTTAGGATGTTTATAAGAATTTTTGAATACTTCACAGTTGATTACTTTTGTCTGTTTCAAGTGTTAATAATAGCATGTATTAAATAGTTTAGAAATCATTTTAACAAAGGACATAGTATTTATAACGATTTCTAAATGGTAGCGTATGCTTCTATTTATCTATTAAAATATAAATCCACGTTTTAAACTATTTTCTAGATACTTAATAAATTTTAAAATTTGAAATAATTTTTACTGTTTTACATAACTTTTCAACTGAACTAATTCGAACTCTATAAAATTTGATATTATACACTTAAAAATACCCATTTTGAAAAATTAAAATTTTTATATTCGTAGATTAGAAAAAAATATCATAGACAAACAAATTTAACATACAGTAAATATTTTTGAAATATTTAAAATAGATGCTAATTTTTCATTTAGTTTAAACGTAGGACAAATAAACCTTGAACCAACAATAAAACAAATTGTAAATACAGAAAATGTATAACATAATAACATATTTTATGTTAATTTCGATTCATAGAGTAGAAATTATGTTATTTGCTATATAAACTAATTACAAAAAAAAATACTTAAAAATAACTAATCGAAACGACAGAATATAGTACTTAGCAGTACTTTCATCTTTCATCTTTGTGATATTCTTGCTTTTTTTTCAATATTTTTGCTTTATGAGCTTGAACTGAGCTTTACATTATTTGCTTTCTAAAATGTGCCAGTACTTGTCTATTTATACCCTTTGTTTTTGTTATATGAGAACTAAAAGTGATGAAATATGTATTCAAAGATTGAGCTTTTGAATATTTGAAAACTGATTATGCATATTATTAGCATAAGATAATACTATAATTAGCCAAATTATTAACTGATAACGCCTATAATAGATTAGTATATTTTGTTGTTTTATAATCAATATTTAAATTATGTAATTTTGTAATTAACAGGAGATTTTAAAACCGATCACACACGATCCAATTGGGTCGGCAGGTTGGGTAGATTTAGTCGGGTTGGATAAAAAATCGGGTTGTGTGTAGACTTGTCACCTGATGATTGTAAATCAGATCCGAGTTGGCTGAGCAAGCCGCACAACAGGCCGATTTTCTTCTGTTACAGGCCAGTAAACGTAGCCGAGTATTATACGTAAAGGTGGAAAAAATTAGTAACCAACCAATCTCAACGGGAATATGTATGTAGATAATAATTTTATATTTAACCCCTCAAGAGTCCCATTCGGTCCCAGTGGGGGAAGTTTGAAAAAACCGCCGCCATCTTTGTTTTTTTCAAATATCTCCGTTTGCATAACTTTTTTTGAAAAAACTAAATATATGTTTCTTGCAGAGAATTAAATTTAGAATATTTTACCTTCAATAATTTTTTTTGCTAAAATAAATAGTAATAGAGATAGAGCAATTTTTTCCTATACGTTTTATAAATTTTACAGTTTTTTTAAAACAATCAGCTATAATTTTTGCGTTAACAACAGTATAATATTAATATAGATAAACAAGTATAAATGTAAGCATTAAAACCATTAAAAATAACGTTTAAATATTATTTATTAAATAAAATTATTGTTAAAAAAATATTATTAAATTAAAGTTATTAAATATAATCTGATATGACGTCATCTTGAGCGGCATTTTTGTTCTCAACTAAAATACAAAAGTTTGTGCAACTGATTCCGTGACTACACTTTGAAGAACATTTAAGACCCAGTTTTCTAAAAAAGCAATTTTTAGAGCACTGACTCTCTTTGCAATAATTGCAAAACAATTATTTTAGTAGGCCAGGAGGCGATTTATCTTATGTTGATTGAATAGATTGCCTTTTTGATCTTTCTTCCATCCATATTGAAAAGGATCTAACTTGTTACCAATCCATCCTTGAATCTAAAAAATACAACTTATACAAATTCCTATAATAGATATATTTTTACAGTTACCTGAAAGTATGTCCTGAGTAAATGGAGTTTTGCAGAGTTCTTAGTTGGAAGCAAATTAGCTAAATTAAACGTAGTGTTAAGGGCTTGTCTTAACATAATCCTATTGTATTCTATACAATAGAATGTCCTGAATAAACTCCATTTATTCAGGACATACTTTCAGGTAACTGTAAAGATATATCTATTATAGCAAATGTTATGAGTTGTATTTTTTAGATTCAAGAATGGATTGGTAACAAGTTAGATCCTTTACAACGTGGATGGAAGAAAGATCAAAAAGACAATCTGACACCTATTCAATTAACAGAAGATGTGGCGCCTCCTGACCTACTAAAATTATTTTTTTGCTATTGCAAAGAGCCAGTGCTCTAAAAATTGCTCTTGTAGAAAACTGGGTCTTAAATATTCTTCAAAGTGTGGTCAGTGTTACGGAATCAGTTGCACAAACTTTTGTGTTCTAGTTGAGGACGAAAATGACGCTGACGCTGACGCAGGATGACGTCATAGCAGATTATATTTAATAACTTTAATTTAATAATATTTTTTTACCAATAATTTTATTTAATAAATAATATTTAAACGTTATTTTTAATTGTTTTAATGCTTAAATTTATACTGGGTTTATCTATATTAAGACTATACTGCTAAGGCAAAAATTATAGCTGATTGGTTTAAAAAAACTGGAAAATTTATAACACGTATAGTAAAAAATTGCTCTATATCTATTACTATCTATTTTAGAAAAAAAATGATTGTAGGTAAAATATTCTGAATATAATTCTCTACAAAAAACATATCTTCAGTTTTTTCGAAGAAAGTTATGCAAACGGAGATATTTAAAAAAAACAAAAAAATTCAAGATGGCGGCGGTTTTTTTCAAACTTCCCCCACTGGGACCGAATGGGACCTTTGAGGGGTTAAATAGGAGATCATTATCTACACATTCCCGTTGAGATCGGTTGGGTACTAATTTTTTCCACCTCAACCTCCATATTAACTGGCCTATTAAGCCACTTTTTAGCATATAATCTTCGTTTTTTTTTTCTTGTGTAAGAATTATTTAAATATAGCGCCAAAAACTAGGTTGACAACTCCTTCCTGGAAGCATAAAATTATGGGTAGTTTGTTGTTATGGTGTTGTTAGTTGTTATGTATTGAGAAAAAAACAAAATTGGAGAATAAAGTATAAAAATTACTTGAAGTCATTTTTATTGTAAATACAATAAAAATTAAGGCTCCCCCTTTTATACTTGTTATAAAATAGGCAACGAGAATGCGAGGGCAAGACCATTTTTCTTTTACTTTTTGATCAAATCGGAGCTTTATGTACCCATACAAAACCAAATTCAACTGGCGATTTATATATATTTATTATTTATAGATTTATAGTAAAATCGGGTAAAAATAATCAATTTTTGACCCGAACGGCGAATCAACTAATTTGGACGTGTATAGTGTGTAGGCCGCTTACGAAAAGTTTGTACTGGTACTGTATAATTTAGTGTTTTATTTACTGAAAAAAGCAGCAAATGAAACTTGTGGCTAGTATTTTAGAGGTAGCACACAGGCAATACACATAATATGATATCTGTGCTTTTTGGTAAATGTTTTCATCAACTCTTTCTGATTTTGTCTTCTTATACATACATAGAATAGAAATTTATTTATGTAACGATTCTATAAGATTAATGGGTATTTTGTACATAACAACCTGTTGAATATAATTAGGTATTCAAAACGAATCTATGTGGTAAAGCTTTTCATTAAACTATTTTTAACAGAGGTAATGTTGGTATCTTTGAAGATTTAGTACATTTTTATGGCACACATTTTAAATTGAATTGCACTAAAGCCAGACACTATTCGTTTTTATTATAGAGTCTCCTAAAATTTATATTAAAATCTTCCTCTACGGAATTCACAAGGTTTTAACTTTAACGTTATTTATTAATATGTATTTTTTTACTTCATTTAACCTGCAAAGTATTCTTGAAGAAATACATTTGTGTAAAAGTATTAAGTTTATTATTAAATTGTTTAAAAATTATTATATTTAATTGTATTACTTATTTTATTATTTAGGAAGTTTACCCAGTGGGATAGAGTATCCAAAGTACCGAATGATCGAAGAAAAAACGGGCGTCAGCGATGGCTATGAAATGAGGATCGATGACATTTCCCATTTAATTTTACATATAAAATGACAGCGATATTCATTTCATAGCCATCTCTGACGCCATTTTTTTTTCGATCATACGGTATGTCCAATATGGAAATCTCAGAAAATGACCGATAGGTCCAAAAATGGTAAAATAAATGTTTTAAAATTTAAATAAAAATAAAATTTAGGTTAAAGTTTAAAACAATAATAATTGATGTTATATCAGAAAATTATATAAAATATTGAAACCTCTTTATGTTGATGATAATTTTTCTATGTTTTGAATAAACAGTTAAAATAAAACATTTTACCAACATGTCAATTAAGCACAACACAACAATGTTTATTCTAGTTTATTGACGAAAATAAGCAATCCTTTATTAATTTTAATGGTTAACATTTAATCAGTTGTTTGTTAATAATATTTTTTTAAACTATTTGTTTATATACAGGGTGAGTCTTAAATAAGTGCAAATATTTTAGAGGTAGTATATGTCGACTCCAGAAAAAAAAACAATTTTTTTTTACATTTTAGATTCAGCGCCATATAGACAAAATTTAATGATTGGAGGGCTATGAAATTGTCAACATTTTGTAATTTCTATGACAATGTCAGTTCAAAGGCCACTGCTGTGACACCGTTTTCTCGATAGAATGACCATTTTTCCATTTATCCAATACAGCTAAATATCTGTATTTTGATAACAAAACAATAGATATATTACATTCATCGGCACTTTAAAACTGTAATGTATTTTAAAATTTAATAATAGCAAAGTTTACAGATCTGTAAACTTTGATATTTCTATAATACACATATACACATATACACATATAATAACTATAACACTATAATACACATAATAACTATATTCTGTAGTGGGCCAATCTTGATGATTTTCTAAGCAATTTGTAGCTATTATTTGACCTCTTAGTATGTTTTTCTAAATTAAAAATGAAAGTTTCCATCTGTCAATTATACGAGGGAAAACAAAATGTTGATGTTATTGTGAAAGTTTGATACACTCTGTGGAATATGTTAACAAAGCAAGGAATTTAAAAATCATTTATCATCTCTTTTCTCGATAGTTTGTTTTTTGGTTCATCTCAATAGCTTTATTTTTATTAAATATGTTTTGAAAAAACCAGTAAAGATTTACAGCATTTTCAGCATTAAAAGCATGCCTTTGCTTTTAGGCCTCATGCTACTGATTGTCATTGAAAAATCATATTATTATTATTTACTGGGAGTTACTCAAGCAGCGATTACTGCCCAACAGACAATAATAATATGATTTTTCAATGACAGTGACATTACGTAAATTATAAACACTATTTCATAAGTCCATTAACAAGGGCCAAAAGCAAAGTTATGGTTTTACTGCAAAAATTACGAAAAAATGTCAGTATCTTCTTCAAAAGCAAATATCTAAAAAAAATAAAGCTATTGAGATGAACCAAAAAACAAACTATCAAGAAAAGATGCCCGTAGATGATAAAACAATTTTTTAATCCCTTGCTTAGTTTGAGATATTCCACAGGGTGTTTCAAACTTTCACCAAAATATCATCATTTTGTATAATGTTTTCCCTCCTACAAATGATAGACGTGAACTTTCAATTTAGGAGATACTAAAAAGTCAAATAATTTACTTACTAATTTACTACAAATTGCTTAAAAAATCATCAAAGTTGATCAACTAGAAAACAATATTTTAAAACTTTAAAATACATACATGAGGATAATGGACCCGTTTTTCGTGCCGGTGAATACATATTCAATTCAAACTCAGATAGTTAAAGGTAAGTTAGTTAGTAACTGTGTACTTACCCCTTTCTACGCGCTTTCTCATCTCTTTTACGCACTGAACTTCCGGTTTTTTAATCACTGTCGAGCAAATGAGTAAAGATAATCAAGTTCAACTGAAAACGCCGGACGTTTGAGCTGTTTCCCAGCGAATAACTAAGCGCCAAAGTGATGCCGTCGAGTCTGATTTAATTCCATCTAATTCACGATATCCCGGAGCTTCGACCTTGTCGAATACAGGCTCTTTTTCTCATTACACTCTCCACTCTTCTATTATCATGGAGGCACAATCTTATCGCTCAGCCAGTTACAAATACCACCTATTATACTATATCTGTATGTACAACGTGTAAATAACGTTTCGATGTGCGCGTGTATATGTGCACTTTTATTGTCTTACTATATTTAATAACATTGCTTTTTCGATGTGTTTGCATTAACCAGAAATAATGCGAAATGATTCGCACGGTAGAAGTAATTGGGGAACCAGTAGCGGCGCTGTAGTTAATATACAAGGTGAGTCTTAAGTAAGTGCAAATATTTTCAGGACTGGTAGATCTTGATAAAAGAATCAAATTTTCCCCTTACCGTTTTTCAAAAATGTCCAAAATAACCGAGTTAATCAAGTTTGAAAATTAAAAAAAAATTATTTATTTTTAAACAAATTTGAGAGCCACCGGATTTTTCTGTATTTGCGTTTCATTTAGTGCCGTATCTATGGTAATATCAGAGATTAAGAAATTACACCCATAATATAATGTGGGAAAATTTGAGGTGTCTCAGGCAGTTCTAAAAAGTTTTCTAAAATATATAGGAATATTTAAAAGAAAATCCACTATTTTCCACATCTTCTTTAGCGAAAAAACTCGCTATACAGAATGTTCAGCAATACTTCACCGTTACGTCATCATTATTTGTCAAATATGAGCTGTAGGGTGTGTGAGATCAGTTCATATTTATGTTTATATTTTTAGCCGACCATACCAACAGGTGTGGTAGGCTCGAGGGGTGTCTCACTTCGGTAAAAAATGTACAAGTACTGCCAAAATATCATTTTACTGTGAAGCGACTGCCAAGGACTACGAAGAAGACTGCCTATGACTGCCATGTAATTATTATAGGTGACTGCCAATGACTGCCAGCGACTGCCAAGGAAAATGTACATGTAATTCCAATAGTGAGACACCCCTCGGGTAGGCTATTAAGATCGGCAAAAAAAAGTTTTTTTTAATTTCACTGAAAATGAGTTATTTGGGTCCTAAATACAAAATATTTTCATGGTATTTGTCTGTTTGTTCATCTGTCCGTCTGTAACACGATAACCCAAAAACCGTTAAACCGATTTTAACCAAATTTGGCACAAAACAACTGTGGCACCCGAGAATCTGGCCATTAGTTTTTGTGGGGGGTGGGGGGGTTCGTAAGGGGGTTGGGAGGGGGTTAAAACTTTAAAAAAATCGTAACTCCAAAATTACAGTAGCTAGCGAAACGCCGGTTTTCAATTTAAGATTAGGAATAATATTTGCAACAAAATTTGTAATAACATCAAAATCAGTCAAAGTCGCAGTTTTTGAGATACTCCGTGTTTCCGTAGTCCGTTTTTGAGAAAATCCGTGTGGAGAACTCCAAACTCCCATCGGACGCGACCCCAGGTGGCGAATAGGGGAAATAACCGCAGACCAAAATTGAAAAAATTCCTTTACTTTGAACCTAAAAGAACTGCCTACCAACTTTTTATTAACATATTTTAGTATGGGTGGCTATACGTGCCTCCTGGCGCCAATTTTTTAATTCTGACATTGATTGATGTCCGTCAATAAAATTATAACCCCGAATCAAATGACAATGACTAAAAAGAATATCCAGTAATTTACAAAATGCCGTAATGACGTCACCAATCTGTTTCATCTGGTTGTCAAGTGATTGAGAGAGTTCGACAATATAATATGACATGACGGTGAACGATGGCTGAACATTCTATAGACGTGTTGCTGGGATCGAAATATACCACCCCTGAAAATATTTGCACATATTTAAGACTCATCCGGTATAATCTACAGTAATAGTTTAATTATAGAGAGAGTGTTCAGAATATTTAGATGTGTAGAAGTAATTATTTAATATTATTTTAAAAAAATCTTTTTAGTTTTATGACACATTTCATATATGCTGAATCAATTATGCTGAATTTACGGGTTACACTGTGAAACCGCTTGTATATCTACTCTAAAACTTAAAAACTAATTTAAATTTATCATTTTAAAATTCTCAATACAACTGAATGAAGGTTTTTAGAAAATTGGATATGCAAAAGTGTATAACTTACATAAAACTTTTTGTGCATAGTAATCAAATTGAAATTAGATCTAATATTAGTTGGTATTCCGACACAAACATGGCTTAGTTACTCAAGGATCTTTTAATGCCACTTTAAACACCATTAATTCTCATAAGCCTTGGCACCGCCACTGTCTTATTATATAGACAGTGGTTATTCAATATAATAAATTAATTATTGCCTATAGGAAAAGATAAACTGACAGCAATGTTTAGTTGGTGAATTAATGTCACTAGTGTAATTACACCTAAATAAAAATGCTTATCACAACATTTTACTACACCACCACCATATACAGGGTAGCGCCTCTCATAAGCCGCGGATGCTCCAAGGAGAACGGTAGTTTATATCGAAATAAAATTTTTTCAGTATATGTAGGTTAACTGAAAGCATTTTATAGAAATATATAGAATTATACAGGGTGTCCCTAAAAAAAGTTACACATCAAAGTTGTGTTTTTTCTAACGGATCACCCTATATATTAATTGTTTTTCGGATTCCAGGAAAAAAATAAAGGTAAGTTTTATTAAAGAAGCGTATACCTAAAATCTAAGGATTTTGACATACCTATTTCACATTTTGTGAAAATGAAGAGTAAATTTTAAATTTTGTTAATATCTACCTAAGTTTTAGTTGACCTTGTATAGCCTGATATATAATTACAGTAAACATTGTATGCTAAACCAAATTGAAATTTGTGAGACAAAATTAATATGGAACATTAGTTACTTTTAAAAGCAAGTTACTCATTTATTTTAAATGGAACACCCAGTATATTATTGCGATGTTCAATGGAGAATTTATATATCTTCAAAATATTATTAAGGTTGCCTACTCTTCAGACAAAGATTTTCCTAGATATTTTAATTTTTATGATTTTGCGTCAGTAAATCTTTATTATTTGAAAAAATCTAGGTGAGCTGTGATATACCTTCTGTTAATTTAACAAAAATAAAAGATTGTTGAGTAACATATTCAACGGTAATAAAAAGATACACGTTTAAAACATATTTTAATTATTACACAATTAAAACTAGATATAAACCTATAATTATGTGACAAAAATTAGCTAGATGAAATCAAATGCTCAAAATAAAATCCTAACCCTTCCTGTTAACTGCATAAAATGATTGATTTTGAAAAGGATTTTTTAATTTTAAAAGGCATTTTTTATGTGGAGTTCTACCTCGAAAAGCAGCTACAATAATTTCTCTCATGTTGTCGACAATAGTTGGACGAGTTTTTTAAACACTGTTCTTAACATATCCCCATAAAAAAAAACAAGACTATATAAAATCAGGAGCATTTAAGTATTCTATTAATTGATGAATGCATACTACATTCACCAACTAATAGAATCATATCAATTCTCGCTGATGTAGGATAAGTTTACATTTTCGGCAAATTTCCAAGAGATTTTTTTGTTTTAACTGACACAAAATGATAACTAATTAAAGTTGGACTAATAACACTATGTTGAAGTAACGTCAGACATATCCATATCACAGCCACCTAAATTTTACAAATAATAAAGATATATCCAGATCAAATCATGTAAATGAAAATATCTAGGAAAATCTTTGTTTGAGGGGTAGGCAACCTTATAGTATTTTGAAGAGACATGAATTCTCCATTGAATATCGGAATAATATACTGGGTGTTCCATTTAAAATAAAAGAGTAAAATGCTTTTAAAGGTGACCATATTAATTTTGTCTCACTCTGTATAACTTTTTGGATCAATTTTTAATTTGATTTAAAGTACAATATATTATTTATTTAACTACATATTAGGCTATACCGGGTAAATTCCAATTTAGGTAGGTTTTATTATAATTTAAAAATTGTTCTTTATTTCTAGAAAATGTCAAATATGTCAAAAACCTTACATTTTAGTCATATACTTCTCTTATAAGACTCACCTTTATTTTTCTCCCAGAATCAGAAAATCAATTAATATATAGGGTGTTCCATTAAAAAAACACAACTTTGATATGTAACTTTTTTGGGGACACCCTGTAGAACTCTCTATATTTTTAAAAAGTGCTCTGAATTAACCTACATATGCTCACAAAATTTAATTTCAATACAAACTGTCGTTCTCTTTGGAGCCTCGGAGGCGCGGTCGGCGCGGCGTATGAGGGGCGCCACCCTGTATGTAGTTCTATGTTCACGAAATATTGGGACACCCTGCATAAATATCTATCTCCATATTACTAATACTTTATATTTGTGAATATTTCGAGTAAGGAAAATTTTATTTTCTACATTTTTGCGTAAATTTGACAACATTTTAAAATTAGTTTTCAGCAATAATAAAAATATTTTTAGACCATAATATTTCCATGGAATATATGAAAATATTTTTCTTTAAGATTCCTTTAAACTATAAATACATATAAATATTTTGAGGTTTAAAGAAATCAAATTATTTATTTTTCTTACTATTCGCCAGTAAAACTTAGACGAGCCGTCGCCTCAAGGTATTAAAGAAAATATAAATTTAGCAGGAATTTAAAAGATGTGAATGTGTTTCCATCTAATAGCAGGAAGGTAAATACTTTTCCTACAGTATTCTACTTAGATTTAGAATATATAGATGTTTAAATTTACCACAGATGGTATGAAAAGTATTATTTAAGCCGTTATTTAAGTATTTTGTATACTATATAATATCCTTGTATATGAATTTATAATATATGTACATTTCTAATCATTTTGCATTCATTTTATAATATTAGAATAAATCGTTAGTGAATTTACACAAATATAATAAATATTAAATAGTTTCGTATAAGTATAATATTTCTAATAGATAATAAATATTTAACATTTATAATAATATATTTTAACATAAAATCAATTAAATATAATATAATGGTCATATTTCTTTTTGTAGTTCCAGCAATATTTCAAATTTACCCCAAAAATCTTATTAAAAAAAAAATAAATTTACCTTCGCCAAATTGTCAAAAAATTTATCCTTATTTCAAATAAGTAAAAAATAGGTAAAAACAAAGACTTCTGTGGTAATAAAAATTTTTTTGTTAATGTTTTTGAAACAAAATTAAGTATTATAATTTAAAATAAATAATAGTTTTTTATAATCCCAAGAATTCCAATCCCTCAATCCAATCATTTATTCTAATAATTTTGTGTGTATGCATTGAGAGCAAAAGTGGTGTACATACCGAAAGAGGGGAAACAAAACCTACAACCTGGCTCATATCGACCAATAAGCCTTACATCATTTCTGCTGAAAACTCTGGAGAAGATATTGGATGGACATATTAGGGGGAGGATTCTTACGTCTAATCCCCTGAATGTCCGACAATATGCTTATCAACAGGGAAAATCAACAGAACTGGCCCTCACAATTTGGTAGGGGAAATTAAGAGTACCTTTGATCGCAAAGAAATTGCGGTAGGGATATTCCTAGATATTGAGGGAGCATTCAACAATGTCACCCCTCAATCGCTCCTAGGCGCTGTGAAAGCACGAGGAGTCGAAGCTACCATAACTGAATGGATTGAGCAAATGCTCAAAAATCGAGTAGCAACGACCTCGCTCAGTGGTGAGTCCGTTAGGTTTGTTCCGGGCAGGGGATGCCCGCAAGGAGGAGTTCTCTCTCCTCTTCTGTGGACCCTGTTAGCGGACGACCTGATGGCAATCATCGATGCATACGAGGTTGAAGCACAGGCATATGCGGACGACCTGGTGATCCTAGTAAAAGGACACAAAGAGGAGGACATCTCCTCAAAAATACAGGAAATCCTAGATGCAATTCACGGCTGGTGCACACTGGAACAATTAAGTGTAAACCCACAGAAAACCGTGATCATACCATTCACCAGAAGAAGGAAAACAGACAAACTGAAACCGCCCATTCTTCTTGGTGAGACAATTCCGTTTGCGGAGGAAGTTAAGTATCTGGGATTAAACCTGGACAAAAAACTTAGCTGGACCTCTCATCTGGAAAAAACATCAAAAAAGGCTTGCTATGCTCTATGGGCATGCCGCCGAATTTGTGGTAGAAACTGGGGATTAAACCCCAAAAATATGTACTGGCTATACGTGACGGCCATCAGACCTATTATCACGTATGGTGCAGTTGCCTGGTGGCAGAAAGCCAACCAAATAACGGCAAAGAATAAATTGTCGAAACTACAACGACAAGCTGCTTAGCGGTGACTGGTGCCTTCCATTCCACGCCGTCAAAAGCTATGGAAACCCTACTGACCTACCTCCTCTTCAAATTCTACTGAAGAGAGCGAGATGGGCTACATATAGGTTTCTAAATATAGCCCGAGGAAGCCAAGGAACAGTTATGTTCATACAAAACCGACTAGTAGAAGAACTACAGTCGGATGAGATTCTGGGAATGATCTCGGATCTTACACCACCAGTCCAACTCTTGACGCGCACCTACAACGTCCTGTTTCCGAATAGGGACGAGTGGGATAAGCCGGGAAACGGTTTACTACATGCGGAAATGTGTTGGTACACGGACGGATCCAAAAACGAAAAAGGATCTGGAGCAGGAATTTACTGCAGCAGTCCAAAGACTGAGATCTACTACAGTCTTGGAAAACACACCACGATTTTCCAAGCTGAGCTATATGCTATTTAAACCTGTGTGCAACTGCTGGTAGAACAGCAATACACCGGGAAAACAATATGCATATTTTCGGATAGTTAAGCCGCGCTGAAAGCACTTGAGGCAACGAAAAGCACGTCTATGACGATTCTTCATTGTAAGAAACTACTCAATATACTGGGAGATAGGAACAAAGTGTCGCTAATATGAATACCGGGACATGTCGGCCTAGAGGGAAATGAACGTGCTGATTCCCTCGCAAAAATTGGTGCAGGCTCGCCATTCGTGGGCCCAGAAACACACTTAGCGTTCCTAAAAATCTCGCAAGAGACAGGCTCTGTGAATGGGTTAGGAGTGCGACGTTCCGGGACTGGAATGACAGTTCCGGAATGGAACATGCCAAGAAAATCCTAGCAGGGCCTTCAAACATAGAACAGGAGAACTCCTAAAGGCCGGTAGGAATGGAACGCGTGTGCTCACTGCAGTGTACACGGGCCACTGCCGGCTGAGATCTCACCTACAGAGGACGGGACTGGTGGAAGAGGCCGAATGCCGACTCTGTATGGAAGATGACGAAACAATGAAGCACGTTATGTGCACCTGCCCCGCTGGGAGCAGGACCAGGTTTGAGATGTTTGGCAAACACATGCTAGATCTATCAGACCTAGGAGACTATATCGCCCTCAGACATAACGGCCTATATTAGGAGGCTGGGTCTTGAGGGTGAACTTTGACGCTCTTGTAAATTAGAGCGTGTAGAAACTGAGCCACAATAGGCCCTCGCGGCCTCAGTGGAGGGTCCCCCCCATGGGACCCACTCTTAGTCAATACAATACAATGCATTTGTGTTATGGAGGGTTCATGTCTCGATTAAGTTGTTTATTAATAATTTAAGTATTAAAGAAACAAAGGAATATTTAAAATGTATTAATCGTTTTTTTTAGATATATTAATAGTTATTTTTTATTCAAGACGATAAAATGGTATTTTATCGTCGACCGAAAAGCGAGCGATGAAATCGCGAGTGAATTAATTTCGGGAGGCGATAATGCAATTAATTAAAAATATTTTAAAAAATATTCAGAAATTATTATTTCAAGGAATTTATTAATAAAAAAATATTTATTTCTATGGAAAAAAATAAATTTAAAAAAAAATATTTTTTTTCCATAGCAACTGAAGACTACATGGGAAAAACGGACTAAGTATATCAGTAATACAAAACGAATAAAAATAGCTATATATTCAGCACCACAACAACTTTATGCTGACCTAATTCCTTTGCCCAAACTCAAGTATGAACAGTTACAATCTTTGAAAAAGTTCGTAGATGAATCTCTGCAAGACTACTACACAAATTTGCCTTGTGCGTCAAACAATGCTCATCTAAACGATGCAGATATGGTGAGTAATATCAATTTAACTATATTGCTTTTATTTCTGCCTAAGAAAAAAAGTCTGATTATGTCTATTGTGTCACTAGTTTTAAATTCAAAGAAATTAAATTCTGGAAATGGTTCTAGTGGAACCATAAGGGAACTGTCTGTAGTGTAGTTTCATTTTATCAGAAACAAATCGCCATTCCTAAGTAAAAAATAATCTAATGCTAATAATATTAATAAAAAATAATAATAAAAATAAGAAATAAATAAAAAAATATTAAGGAAATATAATAACAATATTAATAATAAAAATGAGAATAAAAACACATTTTCTCTTTATTCCAGTACGAGTAATCCTCGGAGTAACCACATACAGAATTATTCCATATGGACTTGGATCACTTTTCCATTGAACCAAGCGAATACGAGTTTTATTTTATCTAACAAAGCTACAAATTATTTTTCTTTATTTTGTCTGTTAATCAGTTAATGTCTATACATATAACTATTGATAAAAACTTCTTACGATTCGCTACATTTTATTATTTCTTTTCCTTTAGTCTTTAAAGTTTCAAAATCATTTAACTCAAAAGTAAGAAAATGTGACTTAGATCGTTTTTCCCCTGTAGTCTTCAACTGTTAAAATTGCCTTATATCTTATATCTATCAAAAATAGTAGATAGAATAATACTTTAACCGCAAGAGTAGATTAAATGATACTTTAACAGCGAGGATACGTTAAAAACTTTATTTCTTCTCGTACGTTTTTTAATTGCTTCCATTTTTGAAAATTTTTGTATTCCTTTTCGATCATAAGTTATTCGGGATTTAAATGGAAGTAGTTTGGATATGGCGTTTGTCGCCTCAGCCTGTATATCTGTTGGTAATTTACTTATTTCGGTTTGAGCCATTTCGGGCTCCAATTCAATCAGCAATCGACACGAAAGAGAATAAAAAAATTTTGACTCAAAACTGACAACTAAAGAGACAGCTTTATTTATTTGTCAAATTACATAGAAACCAACGCCAACTCAGCACAATATTTTTTCTACTCGTAATAAATTCCTTGCAATAATAATTTCTGAATATTTTTTAAAACGTACCTAACTCGCTATGAAAAAAAATATTGTTTTATACACGACGATAAAATTGCAAATCGCAATTTCATCGCTCGTGAATTAATCTTTTCGGTCGACGCTATTTCGGTCGTATGCTATTTTATGCATTTTATCGTCTGGTATAAAAAATAACTATAATTAAATAAATCATCAAAAGACTTACCGTCTGAAATATCGATTCAAAACTAATAAATGCCAGTATACTAAAAACAAAAGTGACAGGCAGTACTAAAAGGTAAAATAAAGCAAAAAATACAAACCAGCTAATATAATTTATCTCAGATCGTTTTTAAAATATCTACATTTAATTGTTTTTATTTTTGTACAAATAACTCAGTCCTTGCCAAAGTCTTGGCTCAAAAATATCCAAAAGTGTTGATTTTAGCGCACCAATTACAGATCGATAACCTCTCAGAAAACAATTAGTATAACAATAAATTTAAAAATTTGCAGGCTGCAGAGTATAACAGACGATAAAAAATATAACTTAAATTATACAGGGTGAGTCTTAATAAAGTGCAAATATTTTCAGGGCTGATAGATTTCGATAAAATTAACATATTTTCTCTTAACCGTTTTTGAATTAGGTCCAAAATATCCGACTTATTTTATTTGAAAATTAAAAAAATATATATATTTTTTGCCTAAATTTTGAGAACCACTGGATTTTTTCTGTGTATTCTTTCTTGTAAACTTAATCTACTACCTATGTTACCATATTATCAAAAAATTATGATTTTTAACTAAAAACTAAGAAAACTTAAAATGTAACCTACGTAACAGGGTGTCTTAAATAAGTGCAAACATTTTCATGGCTGCAGATCTCGATAAAAGAAACATATTTTCTGTTTAACATTTTTCTAATAAGTTCAAAATTACCGAGATATTTTACTTAATTAATTTTACATTTTAAATTAAAAGCGAATACTCAAAATTAAGCAAAGATCAGCTGCTACTGAATAAGCTGTGGTATATACTTAGATATTCGCTTAACTTATGTGATATGATTATGTTTAACAAATTTGTTTAACATTCCATTGCAAGTTCGTTTTAAAAAACGATCGGCACTGGTGTTCTTATTGTGAATACTTAAAAATAAGCGAGAATCACATCAGCTGGTAACTGAATAATTTATGATGAAGATGCACCTCCTGAGTTGTAAGATTCCCGCCCAATATCACTATATTTTCTTGGCTTAGAATCAATGCAATTTCAGTTCAGATTCCTTTAAAAAATAAAGTTTTTAATTAGGATGTACTTTTATTCCCAATATTTATTCAAGTAGAAAATTATTATTTCTCATTTGAGGGAATTGGATAAGTAATCGCGATTTATCATATTAACAGATATAATATTTTGTTAAACCGTATCAATTTATCATTATTTATTATTAAGCTTTTTTATACACCGGGTGTTTCAAAAGTGTTTCACCCCGAACATTTTATTATCTCAGAAAAAAAAAACAAGATTTAGTATGTTAGTATAGGTATGACATGTCACAAATAACTACACCTTTTAATTTTTAAATGGTATTCTCAGTCTTTTCTTACTCTATTTGACAGAAAATAATATAGTGAATAGGATGAGATACTATATGTCAACTTTTGACATTTGAATTAATTAAAAAATAGCATATATTAAATTTCAATCTCGAGTACCAAAGTGTGTACCAAATATTAGGTACCAAATTATTCGTAAAAAATGCTTTTTCCAAATATGCTAATGAGCCACGCTTGTTCTAGTTGAAAACATTAAGATATGATTAAAAATACGATTTGGGCATATTTTAATCGGCCAGGACAAGACACGAAAAACATTAGACGATCAAATCTATTTTCCCAAGGCTCATTGATTAAAAATTAGTGTATTTAACACAGCCAAATTTAAAATACGATTTTTTAAGCGAAAATGTCAAAAATTGACATATTATATGTTATTCTATTCAAAGTGTAATTTTGGGAAGTAATTACCCAATATTAACGTTTGTGGTCTTCGGACGATGGTTTTCTCCTCCTTACTTTTTTAATGAAAGCTCATTGAAAATAAATTTGTAATTCTATATTTTTTCAACATGACAGCTATCAGTTTTTCTACCGTGTTAGCGGCAACGCCATGACAACGCGTTCTCTCTTGTCCCTACGCACTCTATCAAAACTACTATTTTTTTATTAAATAATTAGGGCTCTACAACACCAAGTGCATCAAAATTACCGATAATTTTTCATGAAAGCATGTTGTCTTTTGGAACCTTTTGCCTCCCAGGATATTTTAAATTCGGTGTCAGTAAAAGGATTAAATTTAATATTATATTCTTTTTGGTATTTTTCCATTAATAGCTTGACTGTTACATTCCAAACAGTTTTTACCGTAAAATCCTTATAGTCTTGCCGTTTTTCCTTTTCATATTAAATGCCTAATCGGCGAATATTGACCAGTACCGAGATTGAGATATTCGCATCCAAAATGTAGTTTCTATCTTTTATAAAGCCCATAAACTGTTTCCATACATACTGGTGATTAATTATAGTGTTTTTCGGCTTACTTTCGGCAACTTTTTCTTCAATTGCACTTAAAGAATCGTTTCCAAATCGAGATATTTTTAGAATCAAAGTTTAGAATACCTATTAAAAATAATTTACGTCGAAGTGACAAATGTGTCATTGTCACTTACACATTCTGTGGGAAATTTTCGCCGGGTAATTTTCGATTTTAGCGGACAATTTTCGCCGAAAATTACCTGCTTCATATGGGATTTTTTGTACATGAATGAAATATTCTATCAAAAAAGTAAAAAATACCGAGAGTACCATTAAAAATCAAAAGTTGTAGTCATTTTTGGTGAAACAGGAAGTGACAGAAAATAGATGAATACGTCAATCAATCCTGATTTATGTTATTTACTAATGTAACAAATCTCTTTTTTTATTTGAAAAAATAAAAATGTAATAGGGGTGAGCCACTTTTGAGAAACACCCGGTATTATTATAATTTATGTCTTTTATACGCATATATTTAATAACCTGTTGTAAAGTCAATTATATCTATCATCTGTATATGATAAATGTTGCCCATTCAAAACTGTTGATTAGACATGAATATTTCTCCAGAAAATTGATGGTCTGCCAACATATTTTATCTTTCTAAACACGTTGGGCTTTTATAACCTGGAAAATATGTTCATTTTGATTATTATCTTTCCTTAAAGCAATAATATTATTGTTAGCTGTAATTCAGAAATATTGCAAGTCTGGCCAATAGATGAAAAACAATTGTGCTTTCCACCAATTTCTATAAATATATTTGTGATTTTTCCATACTTATGAATCATAAGAATAGGAATCATATCAGTGATTCACAAGAGAGTGGTTGAATAAAAATAATTTCCTTAACATAATTTTATCAAAATTATACATGTAAAATGTCAAAAGTTTTTTATGACACCTAGCCAAAAAAATAGGCAGCTACCATAAGTTAGTTATGTTTAATTTAAAATGGTTAAAATAATAAATATAATTTAGTATAATATAGTATAAAATACTTATTAAAGTGTTTTTTATAATTTAGCTTTATTGTTATTTGAAAAGTTTATTGAACTTCTTTAATGCGTTTAAGTGGAATTTTAAAAATGTTGAATAACAAATTCTGCAGGAAAATACACCCATAATTCAATTTGTACATCTGTAAAGCATTGCATTGGTTATTTATAATTCCTTTCTGAAAAGCAATTATAAAACCAGAACCGCCAGTGTTTTCTTATTCAAATTAAATTTTTTAAAATGTATCACGTCATTAGTAGTATACTGAATAATCAACGTATTCTAGTGGCCTATTTGGAAATTAATGGAACCAATAATAGAAACCAATTTAAAAAAATACCTAAAAAATCGTGGTAGACACAATAGAAAATCCATTTTAAAATAAATCAACTAGGAACATTCCTTAAATTTACAAACTATAATTTTGGAGATTATCAGGTGCAAGAAAAGTTTAATTATCAATTAAACGTCGATGTCAATTATAGTCTGTTCCAATAAGTCATAACAAGATTAAAACTAAAAAATTATATTCTTGACTTGATCATTAATTATTGTATTAACTTGATAGTCTAATGTTTTTCATGTCAAAGATTCCCAAATCGTATTTTTAGTCATAACTCATTTTTTTCAAATGGAACGAGGGTGATTCATTGGCATATTTGGAAAAAGTATTTTTACGAATAATTTGATATCACACACTTGGTATTTCGTTAAAACTCTATTGTTTTTAATTGAAAATGTCAAAATAAGTTGACACATGATATATCATTCTAATCAAAATGTCATTTTCTACCAAATTAAGTAAAAATACCGAGGGCGTCATTTAAAAATATCACAGTTGTAGTTATTTCCGTTGAACATGAAGTGACCGTAAACAGTTTAATACGTCAATCAATCCTAATTAATGTATACTAACACACCAAATCGCCTTTTTTATCTAAAAATTAGAAATTTATAGGGGTGCTTTTGCGAAACACTCGGTATGTTGTGCTTCTATTAAACGGCTGGATATTATGGCAATAAAGTAAATAAATAAGAAATAAGTAGAGCTAGATTTGAATCTAATGGGAAATTAGCATTTCTCAATGCTATTTACTTCTAAACAAATTTGTCTAACCAACAAAAAAACACAATTTCTTGTCATTTTAGAGGTTAGTATGTTTCTGTTCTAATTGAAGGTGTTTAAAATTTGTTATAATTCTCACCACAAATTTTACCCCCTTTAACGGATTTATTGTCAGTAATCGTTTTTTTATTGTTGAATTACGTCAGTTAATCCCTTTAGAATACAAATTTTCAAAAATCCTCTCTTAGTGCTCACTTACGGCACCCAAGGAATCTTTGTACCAAATTTCGTCCTTTACACCAAGCTTCATACTCACTATGCGATAATGCGTCGATCTAATGCGCCGATGCGTCCATACACGCATAGTCAGTATGATGAGGTTGTTCAATACGATGCGTCGATGGGGTTTGTCTATGCGATTTGTTAGTACTTTTACCATGTTTTTTTTTAATTAGTTTCTTTACCAAAAACCGATATTCCACCTAACCTCCTCAAAACGCATCGTATCGGCGCATTAAATCGACGCATCAAATCAACCCATCATCCAAGGTGAGTATAAGATGCATTTTAACAGGACATATCTCCTCAACGAACACCTCAGTAGATTGAAGCTAAGAAAAAACGACGAATGCAGATTCTGTAGGGTAATACCAAAACATATATCGGAGATAGACAACTACCCTTTGTGAAACCGTCTCAGATACTGGCTTTTGTCAGGGCTCTGGGATAATCTGGGATCTCTCATAATAGACCTGTAATAAGGTCGCGGTGATTATCCCCCCTCCCACTCATTCTACATTCTACATGGGAGATAAATCAATCTGTATTGTCAGGTTTTTTGTATTCCGGCTGGAAAAATAGCTCGAAGTTTTGTAGAATTATGCTATATTGCATAACAGTAAATTATTTTAAATAAAATAATAATAAAGTCTTTTATAATTTTAGTACTATTCTAAATATTTCGTATTTTCTGTCCCATGGGTGTCTAATAAGAAGCCAATTTTTTTAAATATAATTTTGCTCTTTAATTTATCATTTTTGTGTTATTAAAGTGTAAAATTCACAATGAAATTATTATAAAAAATTGGGACCGGGAGGCACGTATAGCCGCCCATACTAAAATATGTTAATAAAAAGTTGGAAAAAGTTGGTAGGCAGTTCTTTTATTTTCAATTATCTCAAAAACTGCGACTTTGACTGATTTTGATGTTATTGACTTTTGATATTATTGACAAATTTTGTTGCAAATATTATTCCTATAATCTTAAATTGAAAACCGCGTTTCGCTAGCTACTGTAATTTTGGAGGTACGATTTTTTTAAATTTTTAACTTTTTTAAATTTTTGTGTCATACATTACTAACATCTACACATGCAGGAGCAATACATTTATTTTTATTAGATTGTTTTAAAACAGCCTTCCTTATTTTTCTTTTAGAGGCTATCGCATTTTTCATTATAGTTTTGGCGTTGTTAAAATCTATTCTGTTCTTTGTATCCCATGAATGCTGACAAATCTTGGATTTGTGAAAGTTGGCCTTTCTTAAATAATCTTTATGTGCTTTAATTCGAACATTTAAGGGTCTAGATGTCTTTTTTTTAAACTTTCCGAAACGTTAAGCATTTTTTTGTTCGTTGTTTATCAGTAAACCTATTAACGCAGCACCTGTTTACAAAAAATAACTATTATATTTTGTAGATTTTCTTGCAGTAGCGAAAGGCCCATATAGGATTTTTTTTGAGAAATTATTATATTTTTACTTTGTTTATAAGAACTATTGACTATGCCAAAACGATTTTTTAAAGTGAACAATAGACAATCGAATCAAAATAATTTATTCGCACATAATGGTGAAAACGCGACACTCTCTCCTATATCTGACACCGTTTAAATCCGACCTAAAAACGAAGACAGAAACAATCCGAACCCAGTGCCAAAACTCTCCTCTCCCGAACTTGTATGTACGCACGCACCGCACTTTATCCGAAAATTTGGCAAAAATAGAGCCGGTCGGCGTCGGCAGCGGTGACGTCACGCGTCATCCCGGTCCAGGTTAAAGCCTATGTGCGCGTAGGATCGCTATCCCGAACGAGGCCGACGCATCCCCGGGATTAGTCATCTGCCGCCGCCGGCCTCCTTAAGTCAACCTTTCAAAAACGCAGCCTTCAAATCGGCTCGTGGTGTGTTTGCGAAAGAAGTCTTGTTGGGTAAGTCTCTTAACGGCGTGCTTTAGAACAAAAAGACAGCTTTGAGGCCCTATGTTATGAAATATCTTAATTATTGACATTAAATGATATACCGGGTGTTGCATCGTCGGACGGGACATAGGAAATCCCATGTAAATTTTAATGGGGTCAATTATTGGCTTCCCTAATTATTACTACTATTAGAGCACTAAAGAGCACTAAAATCCACATTCAAACGAATAACTTTAGATATTTTTGATTAGCCCATTTACGAGTTATCGCCGATTTCTTTTTAAATATTTCTCCTTTCTTATGGCCCTGTATTTACTTATGAGCACCAGTCAAGGTAAAAGATAACTGTCAAATGAAGTTGTCATTTTAGAAATCTACCTATTTAGTGCTTTATTATTATTGAAAACTCATTCCTACATCGGAAATCTTAAAGATGTATTTATATTTTGAAGTGTAATTTCTGGAAAAGTTAGAAGTTTGTTAACTTTTTTCACTAATTGAAAATTCCTACCACTAATTTTGATGTGCTGAGTGCTTACATTCAAATTACAGGAACAAACTTCTACGCTAATTGAAACCACTAATTTATTCCACTAATTTGGAGGTTCTGAATGAAGCTCAACTGCTAAGTTACTATGTAATAAGGTGGTAATACCTACTTACCCCATTCGTTAGGCAGAAACATTTGAAACGAATGCATATCTTAAATAATATCTACCGGGTGCGTCTCAAAAGTGGCTCACCCTTGTAAATTTTTTATTTTTTCAGATAAAAAAACAAGATTTGGTATGTTAGTTATATGACAAAAATTAGGATTGATTGACGTATTTAATTGTTTTTGGTCATTTCCTGTTTCACCGGAAATGACTACAACTTTCAATTTTCAAATGGCATCCTCGGTAACTTTTCACTTTATTCGATAGGAAATGACATTCTGGATAGATTGACATATCATATGTCAACTTTTGACATTCTCGCTTAATAAAAAATCGTATTCAAAATGCAATCTAGAGTGCGGTGGCTATGTTAAAAACACCAATTCTTAATCAAGGAGCCTTCGAAAAATAGATTTGATCGTCTAATATTTTTAGTGTCTTATCCCGGTCAGTTAGAAAGTGCTCAAATCGTATTATTAATCATATCTCAATTTTTTCAAATGGAACGAGGGTGGCTCATTAGGATATTTGGAAAAGGCATTTTTTACGAATAATTTGATACCACACACTGGTATTTTTAGTCGAATTTTCGTTACGAACCCCAAGTTATAATTTCATATAAACCATATGCGAAAATGTCAAAAGTTGACATATAATATGTCATTCTAATCAGAGTGTTATTTTCTATCAAATAAAGTAAAAAAATACCGAGGTTGCGATTTAAAAATTAAAAGTTGTAGTCATTGCCGGTGAAACAGGAAGTGACCAAAAACAATTGAATACGTCAATTAATCCTAATTTATGTCGTATACTAACATATCAAATCTCGTTTTTTAACTAAAAAAATAAAAGAGTTAAAGGGTGAGCCACTTTTGAGACGCACCTGGTATACCTCTGTGGCGTGTTTATTTATTGAAAAAATATGTTTTTTTCGCCACTGGAAAAAATCTACAAAATAAAAAAAACTTATTTTTGTAAACACGACTGATTTGAATCTGAACAGAAACCAGCTGCCACTGGCTTTTTACTATCAAAACAAATTTGCCTAACCGTCGAAAATGCATTAGAAGCAAAAAAAAAAACAAAGGAAATTCTATTCAGAAACATTTTATTTTTGGGCAGATACCTCTATTATGAACCGTTGACGTTTTGTTAAAATTGCATTAGTTTAAATCATATTATTAATTAACTGTGATCGGGAAGTAATTGTCAATTTGTAGTTTGACTTCATGTTGGCTTCATGATCATTTTGATAGAACAGTAATGGTTCATAATAGACGTATCTGCTAAAAATTAACGTGTTCTTGACCAGTTGTATTTAGATATTTTAAATAGTTTTTTTCTTTGTAATTTTTTGTTTCTGAATTCTTTTTGTTTCCGAAATGCTAACCACTTTTTGATGGTTAGGAAAATTAATTTTACCAGTAAAAAGCCACTGACAAGCTGGTTTCCAGTTTATTTTGTAGATTTTATTTCCAGAGGCGAAAAATCCACTTTTTTCTTCAAAAAATGATCTCTTGATATCTTATAATGTTTTTATGTATACAGGGTGAGTTAAATAAGTGCAAATATTTTCAGGGCTGGTAAATATCGATAAAAAAAAAATTCTCGTTACCGTTTTTCAAATAGGTCCAAAATAAGCCCGTTATTTTACTTTGAAAATTTCCAAAAAAAATATTTTTTGCTTAAATTTTGAGAACTGCTGGATCTTTTTTGGGTTTTCTTTCTTGTAAATTTAATCTATTACCTATATTGCTATATTATTAAGGAATTATGTTTTTTAATTCAAAGCTAAAAAAATTTCCAAAAATTATTTAAAAAAATTCCAAATTTTCATTTTTTTTTCGCGAAAAAACCTACTAATCGTGTTTCGGGGGTCGAAATATACTACCTCTAAAAATATTTGCACTTATTTAAGACTCATCCTGTATAAAGTTTGTCTTTTTATTCACGTCACTTGTGACATATTTCTCAAAAAGTTTTCAATACTAACTCGACATATGGACCAACCATGGAGATAAAATATATTTTTTTATTTCGTCTCCATAGAGGACATTGTCATAGTTATTTTTAATACAAGACGATAAAATGGTAGTTTATCGTCGACCGAATTAATTTCGGGAGACGATAATGCAATTTTATCGTGGTGTATAAAACAATATTTTTTTCCATAGCGAGTTACGTTTTAAAAAATATTCAGAAATTTATTATTTCAAAGAATTTATTTCGAGTAAAAAAAAATATTGTTCTGGGTTGGCGTTGGTTTCTATGTAATTTGACAAATAAATAAAGCGGTCTCTTTAGTTGTCAGTTTTGATTCAATATTTTTTAATTCTCTTTCGTGTCGATTGCTGATTGAATTGGAGCCAGAAATGGCTCAAGACGAAATAAGTAAATTACCAACAGATATTCAGGCTGAGGCGACAAACGCCATATCCAAACTACTTCCATTTAAATCCCGAATAACTTATGAAAAGGAATACGAAAATTTTTAAAAATGGAAGCAATTAAAAAACGTGCGAGAAGAAATAAAGTTTTTAACCTATCCTCACAATCATCAAACACACTTATAATCCAATTAAAAGGTAACTTGTATAGTTCTTTGTCCATTATTATCCCCATTTAAAACCTCCTACCTCTTATAGCACAGTAAACAATATGTTTTCATTTACCCAAAATATGACAATATTTGATTTTTCTACGGGGAAAATGTAAACTAGTTTTATGTTGGAATCTATTGCGAATTTCGAGCTGTCTATGAAAGCACCTATTAAGTAAAGTTTCTTAAAATAGACCCATTTAAAATTTTCAGTGTAAACATGAAAGTTTCAAAGTTATACATGTACATTTTCATGTTAAAATTATTTTTGTTAAAATCGTTTACCATTACCCCAACTAACCCTATTCCCTTATGTTATTATTATCACCTTACTAAGGCTTGATTTTCATGCATCCGTTGTCCGACGATACGATGATACGATATTAATTTTATTGGTTGAATTTGAAGACTTCAATTGGTTAACTGTTTCTAACCAATGGAAGTCTTTAAATTCAACCAATAAAATTAGTATCGTCGGATAACGGATGCATGAAAATCAAGCTTAAGAATAAGAAAAAAATATTTCGCAGAGAATATAAAAATACTATTATACAGATAACTGCATGCTTCTCCTACTTTTTCACTTCAGAATATTTCTGGTCTTAAGAACATTTAATTTAAGTACCTATAAATTGCAATTACTGATTGAACCATTATTTTTATTAAACATAAAGCAAAAAATACTAAATGTAATAACTCAACAGGTTTAGCATTTTGACATGTTGTACAACATACATACTGCGAAAATTATTGGTTATTAATATAACCCTTTAAATTCACATACATTAACATAAAACTTAAATCAAACTCAAATACCCTAAGAGACGTTGAAGAATGAGCAATAAAAACATGTGATGATGCTGCATTTTAATGTTTTCTAAAAAGACTTTTACGTGGGTTATTTTCCTACTCATTGACTGAGATTAAGTGATTATGAGTAACGGAGATGAAAGTTTTAGTTTTAGTTTCGACAAAATAGCAGTTACCAGATAAATCTATCGGCAGCAAATTAAATTTAGTATTTTTTAGTTATTACGGAAAACTAACTCTCTTCATTTTGTTTAAGCCAGTGAATTAAGCATACACTTTTTATTTTCATTTATAGTATGAATTTCATACATATAATATTTTTGAACATTATAGATCATTTTGAAATTTTTTGAAAACTTTACAGTGATACTATATTATTTTTATTCAGGGCGTTTCTAAAAAACATGTGCCATCTCTCGTGGGGAGATTCCTCACGTAAAAATAAGATTAATTTTTCATTTCAACATAGGTCCGATTCCGTTTTGTGGGTGTTGAAGTCCTTAATGTTTTTTTTCGATTTATTATAATTTTCTTTGAAGTACTTTTAGCGTTTCGAATAAAATTTTGAGTGTAAGAATAGCAACCTTTAAAAAATTTAATATCATTAACTTGTGAAAGTTTTAAATAAGTCCTCAAGTTTCTATAAACATGGGTATGGAAATGCATAGTTTTGACTGACGCGACGACTAAGTCGCTGTGACCAGTATTTGTTTCAATGTTATTAGGAAACTCAGCTGCGACCAGTAATAACGTTGAATCAAATGCTGGTCGCTGCGACGGTCGTCAGTGCGTTTGAGCCCTAAGCGAAAAAATATCCATTTCTGTCATTTTTTTACATAAAGAAGGTCTCTCGGTAAAAGACGCTACGAGTAATATGGTTCTTAAGATATTTGGAATCAAAACTGTATTGACATACAATGTATTGACATACATGTCATAAGTGACAAAAATTACACATGTTGACTGGATATTTATTAGTTTCAGAAAATAAATTTGAAATGTTTATATGCCAAAGATTCAATAGAAACAGTTTGATCGCATTTTTTTTAGGAAATTTCATGGTTAGCTTAAAAAACAAGAAGTTCTAAAATTGGAAACGAAAAATACCCAGAAATCAGTTATCATCCAAGACATTATTTGAGAAACCGAAATAAAACCGAAAGTTCTACAGTCTGTATCTCCGAATCGAAGCATTTTAGGACATAACTTTATACAAACTTTTTTACTTATTTTTATCGGCAGAATATACTTCCGAAGTTTTACGAATACAATTCGGACCAGCCTGTAGAAGACATTCATACTTTCACGATGTGTTTTAGTTTTCGTTAAAATACTTTTTGAGTGAGTCAGTAACATGTGGTTCAAGGTAGACTAACGAAATTTTTGAGGTGTCCTCGTTTTGTGCGAAATATTTTAGAAAGCCACATTCCATTAGATATGTTGAGTAACAGAAAACACGCAAAAGTAAAATTAAAAGGGATATAAAGTTACATTTTTTCTATTATTCTTTAGTTTTTACACAGTACTATACAAATTTCAATTTAAAATACGAGATAAATTAGATTTTTTAGTATACAGTGTGTTTCAAAAACATGTGCTATTTTCGTGTGGAGATTCATCATGTAAAAATAAGATTTATTCCTCATATCAACATGGGTCCGATTCTGCTTCGTTTCGTTGCTACAGGGAGTTAAAATCTTCATTTATTATAGTTGCCTCTAAATGCTTTTAATAATTAGAATTAAAAATTTTGAAGGTAAAACTTACTATAAGTGAAACATATTTTAATGCTAAAAAAGTGTTGCCATATTCACTAGAGACGTGCATATGGGTTATCACTGTAATATTTTTCTAAGAAAAAATATGTGCGCCACTGACTTTCTTTTCTCTTGTTTGTAAAATTGTGTAGGCTGTTTAATGTCGAAAATTGTATCATGATATTTTGTCGATTTCGATCTCCTTGATGAGATAAACGCAATTTTATTAATGACAATAATTAATAAAATTAATTCGGCAGCAAAACCATTCATTTATAAAATTCATTCATTTATAAAATTCATTCATTTATAAAATTCATTCATTTATAAAATTCATTCATTTTTATTCGTCAGGATCGATTATAATAAAATATTAACTGACTTTTAGTTGTCGCCCGGCGACGTAGGTTTTTTCCGAGAAAGCGGTCGGTGGCAATGCTATGAAGAAGCCGGCATCTTTGATTTTTGCGGAGTCATATATAGATAAGGACACATTATTTTTTTTATTGAGGTGCTAGTATTTACACAGAAAATACATTATGAAGGGCGCTGTTGCCATATTTTTGTATTAGTTGATATTAGCAAAGAATATTATTGTGGCTTTAGTTAGTTAGGGATAGTATGTCTATATATTCTGCATTTTTTTATTAATATTCTGTTACACTGCAATAATACTTGTTATTTTGGATGTAGGAAAATTATTTTTAATGTTTTTAAGCAAAGACTGGTTTAATAAATAATAATAACAGTAATAATTTGTTATACCTATTAACAACAAAATTTAAAATCATTTAATATAAATATTTTTTTTAAAGTAGTAGCAAAATATAAACAACAAATTAGATGTCAAAATTATTTATATTAGATCCTATTTAAAAATAATATAGTCTCTAATTTTTTTATAACGTTGGTTTATTAAATAATAATAATTACAGAACTAATTTGTTATATTAACAACAAATTTTAAAATCATGAAATATAAACATTTATTAATTTTCTAAGCATGCAGTGTAATGGAAGGAAAATATAAATAAAAATTAGAAATCAAAATTATTTATATTAGGTGCTTTATATTACTATTTAAAAATTATATTTACTTTTACTGGCATTTACTTTAAAAAATAAATGAAATATTTTTTCTTCGCAAAAACTACATGTAAGAGAATTAGCATAAACAAAATATAAACATCGTTAACTTTTTTTTTTTTGAATTGGCACGTGTAAAACTTTCATTTTAATTTTCTCACCCCATAGTTTGAGTTCGATAACAATTTACTTAAATATGATTATACAACCACATTACTTAAATATGATTATTAAGTTCAACTAATTCATATTATTAAAACATCTAAAATACAAATATGCATTTTTAAAATTAATTGTAAGTTCATCTCATCTCTCTTAAAAATTGCTACTTCTCAAAATTTCCCATTAAAAAATAGACCATATACCAATAAAATGAAATAATTGAAAGATCGGACTACGGAAAACCACAAAATTATCGGAAAAATTTTTGACCACCTGCACATGCACACAATCGTCAATAAATAAAATTAAAAATAATACTATTTTAGTATTTTAACTATTTTAATAAACGCAAAAATAGCACAGTATTTATACGGCCAAGTTATAAAAATTTGGAAAAACCAATAATGCACTGACGCATACAAAATCCAAACGAATACTAAATTTCATTTATCAAAAGCATTCGATAGTCGTGGCTCAACAATAACCATTTAGTCGCACGGCGAGGTTGTCACATATGCTTTAGTTTACAAATGAATGAATGATTTTATTCGAATAAAACCATTCGATAGTTGAAATCATTCATTCATTAACCATTCGATAGTCTAATTCATTCGATAGTTCCCATCGCTAGTTATCACTGTAATATTTTTCTAAGAAAAAATATGTGCGCCACTGACTTTCTTTTCTCTTGTTTGTAAAATTGTGTAGGCTGTTTAATGTCGAAAATTGTATCATGATATTTTGTCGATTTCGATCTCCTTGATGAGATAAACGCAATTTTATTAATGACAATAATTAATAAAATTCAAATAAAATTAATAAACTATTTATTTAATTTAATTTTATATTAATTTATATTAACATTTCTTAGGATAATTACAAAAGACCTATTTTTTAAACGTTTTTACATCCGGTAACCCACCCATGTTTATGAGAACATTTTTTCATATTTTTCGATCAGGAATCAATGGGCGCGTTCAGTGTGGCTGAGTTAATCTGTTGCCTAAACGGTCTATTTTTACACACAAAAACAGTCAGCTGCTTAGCAAAAGTCCCAGTGGTCAGTCAGCCGTTGTGTTCCCTGAACCCGCACAATTAGTACATATTGAACACTTTGGTCAGTTGACACTAAATTTTTTAAAGATTGCTATTAGGCTTGGATTAAAGCAAATTAACAAAATTACGTTTATCTTATCAAGGAGACTGAAATCGACAAAATATCAAGAGACAACTTTTAATCGGCATTAAACGGTCTACACAATTCTGCTAACAGAAGAAAACTCCCAGTGACGCACATGTTTTTTTAGAAAAATATTCCACTGATAACCAATATGTACATCGCTGGTGAATCTGTCAACACTTTTTTAGCATTAAAATATGTTGCGTTGATAGTAACTTTGACTATCAAAATTTCACTCTAATAGCCAAAAGAATTTAGAAGAAAATTATGATAAATCATAAATCCATTGATAAGAAAAATAAATCTTATTTTTACATGCGGAATCTCCCCGCGAAAGATGGCACATGGTTTTAAAAAACACCCTGCATAAATGTAATGTACTGTAGGGATTTTGCATTATACAGGGTGGTCCGAATTGTATTCCGGAAACTTCGACCGCATATTCTGCACATTAAAATAAGTAAAAAAGTTTGTATAAATGTATGCAATAAAATGCTTAGTTTCGGAGGTACAGTGTGTAGAAATTTAATTTTTATTTTGATTACGATGTTTTTTACGTCAAAAAGGTCTTGAGGTAAAAATCGCTACGAGTAATGGTTCTCAAGATATTTGGAATCCAAATTATAAATACCTGTCATCATTGACATAAATTAAACATGTTTACTAAATAGTTATTAGACTAAAATCAAAAAATCATAAATTTGAAATGTTTTCGTAACAAAAGTTCAACAGAAACTGTCTTATCATAATTTTTTCGAAGAAAAATATTATAAGGATTTAAATAAAATTTCCAAATTTATCATCTGTTATATCATCAATATACTATCTACTCAACATGTTTATTTTTTGTTAATAATGACATGTATTGACTATTTCCATTCTAAATATCTTGAGAACGGTTGCGCATAGAGATTTTCACCAAAAGGTCTCTTTACGTACAAAACGTCGTAAATGTACATTTTTACTCAATAATGTAATACAGGGACGGGCAAAAATTGATTACTCTTTAAACCAGTTAAACAATCTGTGGGTGGCGCCTTCTAAAAATAGGAGTCATATTAACATCAAAATCAAATTTCTCATGACAAAAAACTCCCAGATACCAATTTTCATCCAAATATCGACTTTACTTCAGAAATTATTTGGAAAAAATCGAAATAAAAATGAGACTTCTACACCCCGTATGTCTCCGAAACTAAGAATTTTAGGACATACATTTATACGAACTTTTTTAATTATTTTTATCTGCAGAATATGCTGTCAAAGTTTCCGGAATATAGTTTGGACCACCCTGTATAGTATATGCAGCTATTTGAATTACTAATTATAGAAACAAGACAAATACATTTGTTTTCTACTGTAAAGCCAAGAATTTCCTTTAATTATTTTTTTTATTATGCTATTGTCTAGATTCATTTAAAAATAGTCTGAATCTTTACCCTTAGGTATACTACTAGTTAATGGTGGTTTTGTATTATATATTTAGATTTTTTTTTATTATAAGATGAAAAATATAATATTAGATCAATGATGCACATATTGTCCTGCCATATTTTGAACGCGGAAATAAAGCCAGATAGCGTTAAAGCATAATTTGTTTTCGCCATTTTAAATATAAACATAATTAATGAGTTCGAATTTGTAGCGACCGTTTGGCATCATAAATATCGTATTTCTTGCAGCTTCGGTTTCTGGTGACGGCGATTAATAGTCTGCAACAAGTCTGCAACAATGGATGTTAAAAAGTTGGTTTAACCTCGTTTTGCAAATCTATTCTTGGAGCGGTAAAAAATAGAAAAATATTGTGCGTATTTTTGGAGACATTAGATGGCAAGAAATTGGAGTTTTTTTAGATCAGCGTTGTGAGAAAAAAATATAATATCGAAACACATACTATTTTATAATTAGAAATATACGTATATAACATGCACGGTTTTTGACGTTTCTGCTCCTAAATTTGTTTTATAAGAAATGGTAAAATCAGATGTTTCACTAATTGATATTGATTATTGTTTCGATTTTATTACCATTTTTATGATCTCAAAATGCATCACACTTATCCGACAATTGTTGGTTGTCTTTTTATACACACAAATGATCTGTATAGACATTTCTTTCCAACACATTGTTTCTTATGGGAATCATTATCATCATTCATCATCATTTTCAGCTTATTCAACCATGTCCAATTAGGGTGTAGCCTCCCTCACATATTTAGATACTCCCTTTGTAGTTGGGCCCATTGTTGTCTATTGTTGGCTATGCGGGCTCAAGTAATCCCTGCTAATTTCCTAATATCATGGTCCCATCTCAGGTTCGGTTTTCTTCTAGGTCTTTTAATTCCTTGTGGGTACCATGCTGTAATTTTTGTGGTCCTTCTCCAATCTGTTGTCCGTTCTTCTTGCCAGGTGTCCTGCCATTTGAGGGCTTTGATTCTGTGGATGCTATCCATTATCTCATGGGAATATTCTTTATTATACATTTTGGACGAAAAACGTGCTACAGTATTGTGTTTGGGAGGTTATAAGTTTTTTAGGAAATATTTGAACAATTCAGGTTCCTCTTTAAAGAAATAAAATAAAACTCTGGATAAAAAAGTTGCTGGTGACATCTCGGAATTGAAACGTCAGGTTTAAAATCTAATGGTACCATCTTGTAGAGCAGAAAAGTAGCAACTACTGGAGTATGGAAATTGGTATTTTCAATTAGAGCCAGGATGCAATAATAACAAAATGGAAAAAATGGATATTTTCCAAATATATTCGAAAGTAAGGCACGAGGCAGCGTGTGCTCCAAATACTTTGGGTGAGCGTATATACCAATGTTACATTAGCGGGTACCAGGGCATGAGCTACAAGGGTAACGAAAAGGCATGCTTAAAAGGCCAAACAAGGCTCCTAATGCCATTCTGCGGCGTCGCGAAAGCAGTCACGAGAATGGCCAGAAAACGAAATTTCTAGAACGGTGGAGGAACTTACCAGGGCCAAAAAGTTCATTGTAGTAACAAGTAACATTTGCTAAAATTCACGGCAGGCTTGATAAGCAAAGACAGAAAGATAGTCAAAGCTGTAGTGGATTTACTAACAGAGGGCATTGTAAGCTGAATAGGCACCTATAACTAATGGGATTGACGGACGGAGCCATGTGCAGGTTTTGTCAATCTGAGGAAGAAACGACAGAACACATTTTGGGTGTATTCCGTTGCTTACCTTGGTTATGGTTTTATGTTCCGTTTCTATCGGTTTCCTGAAAGTTTTCTTATTACGAAATACGGTTCCTGAAAAAATTGGTTTTAACTGTCACCAAACTAACCAGCGCGAGAAGGCTGGGTTTTCTGGTTTTGTTTGTTAATCAATGTCATTTATGTGAGAGATATCAAGCAAATATTGGAAGTTCGAGAGAAATTCTCATTTAATTTTTAAAATTTGTTATAATATTTTATATCTACATCCAAAAGCAATAGAGGTAGGCAGTAAATGTAAATAAATTTTATTAACCAAATAGAATTACTTTTTAGGACCATTTAAACTTATGATGCAGCAATTGTTTCTTATAGTCAGGAACATTTAAAGAAAACATGAAAAACAAGACAAGTAATCGTGAATATTTTGTAAGCTATAAAAATATAAATATTGATTAGATTTGTTTATTTATTATTGATCTGTTTTAATATTGGACCTGCAAATCTTCACTTGAGCTGTCTAACGAGTTTAATAGTTTATTTATAAAGTACTTTTCAATATGAAACTCCATTGAAAAGAAGAAGCAAACGTAAAAGCAGAGACTAGGTACATTAAAAATGCATAAAAGATAAATTTTATAATAGAGGTATTGAAATTTAGAAAACGTCAACATTTGACGTTTACGATATTTTACCAAACCGTTCCGTATCAAACCGATGTTTTTCAGGAACCGCTCTTTACCGTAGTTTACCGGTCTGGTTCGCCTGGTTTTGCATCGGAATATAGCCTTTATCTCGGTGTGACAGCCTGGCAAATGTACAGTTCGCGGTAATAGGTAATGGTAGGTCTTTGACAGAGAGTTATTTGGATGGTTCACTCTCCAAGTTGCTAGATTTTTTGAAAAGTATAGGATTGGAGCATGTAACCTAAGGATCAGAAGAGGCTACAATAGATCTGGTCTATAAAAGATCGCAGTGGATCAGGCAGATCCAGCCACCTCAAAAAATCTAAAGCACGGAGAATTATGATTTAAGATGATGTCAAATATGTTTAGAGTAGTTTGATTTCTAAACAAGCCTCTAACTACTGTGTAACGATACATTAACTACTATGCTGTATCCTTTACTAGCTAAGACTAGAATTTAATTATTACTTCTTGTGTAAATAGTAGTCAAAAACAATGAAATAATTCTGAAATCAAATTTCTACTACGTTAGTATATGACAATGCTCATCGTGGGTGTTAAAAATATAAACAAATAACTATTCAGAGTAACATTATAACTTATTTGTTAGTAGCCATAGAGCTGTTGGTCCAATGAAAGCCTCACTAGTTTCTTTATAAATATCCGCATCCCATATTTAGAACAAAATGTATTTTCTTTTAATTAGCCGAGTGTTTTTCCAACAGACTCTTCGCTAAAACATCTATCCTTTTAATTTTCTAGGCATATTCAATTACAGGACCTATTTTTAAATCCGTCAATGCACCTTTGTGTTTGTCTCCATCTATTTATAAAAGCCTGAGAGGTATAGAAGTACACTATAGACCGTCTCTCGGTCACTTCCGTGTAGTTATTTTTTTCTTCTCCTGCCACCTAGAAACTCCAAACGACACTACCTGCAGCTGCATGCACTTCTGCCAATACAATAAAAACAACCTTTCTCTATCCCCAATTGATGTTGGATTCTACTTTTCGGAAGTGGGGTTTCTCTTTGGAAAGGTGCGCAACCTGAATCAGTTGCGTGTCGCCAAGTGGAACGTGTAATTATTTTCTTCTCTAATTAGTTTATTTCAAATGAATTTTAATTGGTATTAGTGCCGTATATTATGTGCATTCGTCAGGATTCGTGCAGGATCTTACTCAACGATTTTTTTTCAAGTTTTAGCTCAGTTCATTTTACTTCTTCTCCTTCCTGGATTTATAGTTTGTTTTAGGTAAACAACGATGATTGGTGACTGGTTGAATTATTTCTGGCTGTTGTTTTTCCGGTATCTTTACTACCCGAAAAATGCTATCGAAGGGTGAGTGTCATCTGCTGAGCATAAATGTTAAAATAAATTTCTCAGTCAATAATGAGTCCTTAACGTCTATTACGGTTTTATAGTTTCAAGATTTAGATCAATTTTAAGCACGTCGGTGTAACGGTTCTGTTTTAATAGCAGCATAAAATGCGGATTATTGCTTAGTAGTCCGTGAATATGTTGGAATAATGTATTTTTCTGGCACCAAAACATAATCTTAAAATTCCAAATTGAAATTGAGATGGTAAATTTAGAATTCACACTACTAAATACAATTTACTTATAACAGTTTTGTGTAAACATAAAATAGCTAATGTTTTATTGTTTTGTTTATGCGATTTTAATTCTTTATGGCATGACATGGAAATAATTAGATCGGGTCAGTGACAAAGTTGTAGCAAATGAAAATAAATAAAAATACTTGAAAATATTCTTGGTGAAAATTAGGCACAAATAATATCTATGAAAAATATTTGATGTGCAAAGAAAATTAATAAAAATGACAGATTGGTAGATTGGTATCTTAATGTAAGATTAAAGTTTAGAATAGTTTAGTGAATAAGCTATAAATTTTGAAATTAAATTATTTTTGGCTAATCTAGCTTTGACTAACAGTAATTTTTAATTTTAAGTAGTTTATGTTAGTGAAGATATTACTCAAATATTGCAGTATTTTTTGGTGTTGGTTTAGTTAGTTTGGGTTTTTGTAGTTAGTCTTTGAACTGAACCTCATGCATCAATATATTCTTTTATTCCAAACTCAATTTTACAAATTTTTATTTAAAAAATTTTTTGTTAAACTTTTTAAATTTTTGTTATATTTACTCGAAATATATTATAGACAATAATTGTTATTATTTTTTTTTTAATTTATTTTTATGTTTGCTAATTTTTTTGCATTCAGTTGGATTTCAATTTTGAATCCGCCATAACAATAGTTTTTTATGAATTCTTATCAAAATAAAATTACTAAATCCAAATTATCTATGAAACATTACAACATGGTTTGAAGTATATTTTTTAAGTATATACTATTTTTTAGAATATTTTTTTTAAATATAGTCTGCATTTAATTTTTTTGCAGATTTATACCAACAGTGCGATGTTATGATAATTATATATTAATCTAGTAACTAAATGCTAAAAGTATTTTTTTATTTTCTCAAACAAATATTTTTGTAATATAATCATTTTTTGAACTTCTATATAATTTAGAAAATTATGTAAATATTAAATATAAATCCATGCACGCAATGCAAAACCCAAACCCATGCAATATAAACCCATCACACGAAAATGTAGATTAAAAATTAATTATTTGTATTTTCTTTTTACAGTAACAATATTAAATATTCTCTTATAGCTGTCCTCGGATGCTTTATAGTGGATAGAGCAAATTTTAGTGAAAGGTAAAACGATATGTGATCAAAAAATGTGGTGTTCTACATAAATTCATCTTCGTTACCAAATTTCAATATAAAAACTCATGTTGCGCTTTCATATTTCAATATTCCAAAGACAGTTTTATAAACGTATAATATTTAAATTTATTACAGTTAAAATTAAATCAACGTATACATTAAACATTTGTTGCTAATATAATTTGATTTGTGTGTGAAGTATGAAAGTTGTTGGCCAACAAGATATAAAAATGAATTACATCAGTTATTTTGGGATGTTTTAAATTCAATTCAGAGAATGTTATTGCGCCACTTGTTTTGTTCTAAAGTTCAGTGATACATTTTTTAGACGGTATTGAGCATTAAGCCAATACAGTTAATTAAGTCTAGATGCTTCATTAGATCTAATAAAATAATTATATTTTATTATTAATTGTATACAGGATGTTACTTAATGACATGCTAATATATAAGTAGGTGATTCTTGGACCTATTTTAAGAAAAACCTTCATATGAATATATCTCCTAAACCAGGGTTGGAAAAAATCATGATAATAAGAATCAATCATAAAAAAAAATCAAAAAAATAAGATTTTTTTTATTTAAATTAGATTTTTTTGATTTTAATTCAAAACAACATTTAAATAGGATTTCCAAATGACTAGGACTTATTTTCAATTAGAGACCTATCCTAAATGGTTAAATCTTTATAACTCTGCCCGATACCGGCAACATTAACAATTCTACGGCGCGTGTTTTTTTCCACATCGGTCACCAATATATTCTGCAAAAAAAGTCGTTCGCTTCAGATCAAAAAGGATTTTTTCAAACGTCTTAAAACTATTAATTTTTGTCATTTTAACGTCTAGGCATAAAAGTAAGGCACTGTTACGTCTAAGCACAAAAGTACAAAAATATTTTATTAAACTGATATTAAGTGTCAAATTCAACGAGTGTACAAATTGTTGCTCGATTACTGTCTATATTATTTGCAATGTTTGAAATTGATTAAAAAATTATTTGTAATGTTTAAAAAAAATATTATGTTCTATTCGGAGTAAAAATGTACTTTTTGTACCTCCCTGTACCTGTACCTCCCTGGACGTCGAAAGGTACAACATCGTCAAAAAAAGTATAATTTTTACTCCTAATATAACAATACACCATTGTTCTAAAATAGTCTTAAATCGAGAATGAAATTAGTATGTTTTATCTAATGTCAAAGTGTAAAGTACTTACTGCAGACCAAAATGTCGGTAGGAATTTAGAAACATAAAATAACCGTTTAAAAAAAATAAAACAACATATTTTCTGACGATTATAGATTCTCGGGAATGAAGATATAGTCTCTATATTAGAAGAACCTAGTTCTGAACTAGATTTTGCGAATGATATGTATTTGAACAGCGAATTTATGTCACTTATATGCATAAATTTTAAAATAAATCCCTGCGTTTAGCGGTCTAATGGATTCACATGAAATTACTTCAAAAATCGGCTAAACATTTAAATTGATGAATATATATTTCTATAAAGTTTTATAACATTTACAATTATTTTTCGTTTTATTAACTGTTATATCTGTTATAGAAATATTTTTTATAGTTTTCTAGGACACGTTTTTATAACTTTTACAGTTATTTTTTGATTTATTATAAAGTTTCAATAAAATTATTTTTTTAATTTAAATCACATGATTAAAATTAAAAAAATTACTTGATTTAAATCATTTGATTTAAATCATGCCAACCCTGTCCTAAACAACTTAACATTTCAGATACAGGGAGGTAAAATTTTCAAATTTTGTATTTCAAAATATCTCTAATGTTATATTTGATACACGTCTTCCATGCATCAAAAAACATATTTTGATATACAAAAAAAAATGTTTTATTTCTTAATTTCCTTCCAGCCGATCGATGCAGAAATGATTTCCACACAAGAGTCACTGATGCATCAGATTTTCAGCGATTTGACCCTGAAATAAACTGGTTTTATTTTTTTAAGCAAATACTATGCATCGGATGAAAACAAATCAAGAGATAAAAAAATATTTAGAAATGAATGGAGATTTTTAAGAAAAACATTATTTTAAGAGAATAAAACCCATATGGACGGTTCTGGTTGAAATAAATACGATTCCTTGTACGCCAAAAAAGACATTTTGATGGATAGAAGACGTGTATTAAGTTTCATAAAGATATCTGTCATAAAATCAGAGTTATTGAGAAAAAAAAAATTTTTTAGAAAATTTTACCACCTTGTATCTCAGAAATTAAGATGTTTAGGACATACATTCACATGAAGTTTTTCTCTTAGAATAGGTCTAAGAATCACCCCTTTAAATATTAGCATGTCATGAAGGAACGTTATGACATGTTATAATGAGTAGATAAACCAGGGCGGTACAAGATATTTAGTACCGAAGGTGGCGGCCCATTTGGTGTCGGTTTATATAGCTTCTCATGCTTGTTGAAGTGGTAGAGGTGCCGTTGGCTGTAATAACAGATTGGTTTTAACCGCTCTAGAGTGGTTAAAACTGGCTTGTTATAACAGCTAACGCTTAAAACCGAGCTGTAATTACAGCTAACGGTACCCCTACAACTTCAACATGCCGAGATTTATATAAACAGACTCCAAAATACCGTCATCTTGGCTTCTAAATATCTCGTATAGGCCTAGTTTATTTACTATAATGTTATAAAATGGATCTACTTGTAAATTTTATAAATAACATTTTTTTAAAATCATTGGCAACTGGATACAAAATGATCATTTATTATCATATTTATTATGTTTTAGGTAAATTACCAACAAATTTATATGTTAGTTATTATCAGCAAAATGTCGACAAATCTCAAAACTACTTAAAAAAGATGATTATAATCAGCAAAATCCACCTTAGTCTTCTCTCGTTTTGGGCCATAATTGTGGTCATAATCAAGGAAAGTTTTTCTTTTATTTTATTGTAGTTCTTTGGTTGCTTCTTGCGAGTTAATGTCAACTAAATGAATGAAGTTAAATTATCTCTTAAAAAAACTCAATTTATGTTCGGTACATCCCAGTTCTACAAACAAATATTAGGTGGAGATGAAAGTAACAAAAAAGTAGAAAAAAGTTACTAAATTTTATTCTGCAATTATCGTTCCCGGCGTTTTCATAAAAAAAAACTATATAGTTTGATATATACCCTATGGTTTGATATGCCTTTTTAAAAGTTGCTGTGACTTACGATATTTGACTTACGATTTCATTCGACCAGTCAAAATTCTAGTAATAGATACATTGCTCTTGTCAGCCGAAAATTGAGGTAAAGTTCTTCTGCGTCTGTGCTTGCAGTCTCAGTACTCACAAGACGGCAACCTCTAGGATTAGATTTTTTGAGGTGGCTCGTGATGAGCGAGATTTTTTCTATGTACAAAGTGCATCTAGTAAACATCTATTAAAACACCAGTCTTGGAGTAAGACCCATGACCAAGACCAATACCAAAAGAGTCCATTTGTTCATCACTAGAGGTGGTTATTGGTCTATTCCACTGTGACCTTTATATGTATATTGTGATTCTTTTTTGATTTTTAGGTTACTAGTAGAGTGGTTTAAGCCCTTATGGGATACAAACCTCGGAATTCATTTCCTGTGAACGAATTTTTATAAAACTTTTTGCATTGTATTGTTAATAAGATATATTACAAAGTTTATCCATTTAAATTCGTTGCTTTCACTTTAGTATTTAAATAAACACATATACACAAATGCATACATACAAGATGGCTCCACATTCCGGAAAAGCTCTGTATCAGGATTCCTATTTGAGATTTTCACTTCAAACTTTTTACAAAATATGTGTTTAATGGTAGTTTACATTTCCAAAATATTTTTATAGATATACAGGGTGAGTCAAATTCCGGTTTCAAAAATATCTTAATACCATAGAGTATATTAAGTGGTTTTTGAATTATGACCAAGTTCGTGAGGACGTCAATCTAGACGTCCAGGGACCTTCGTATGATAACTCCTAATCGAGACGATCGACTTATTGTCAGTTTATCGCTAAGAAACCGCCGTTTGCCAGCTTTTCAAATTGATAATGAATTGCACTTAAGGAACGTACATATTAACTAACGGACTATAAGAAGAAGATTAAATGAAGCAAATCTTATGTCGCTTCGGGACCAGAACTTACTAGATGTGTTGACTAGGCCCAAAAGCAAAGGCATGGTCTTAATGTAAAAAATACGAAAAATGTTAGTGTCTTCTTCAAAAGCGAATATTTCCAACAAAAATAAAGCTAATGAGATGAACCAAAAAACAAACCATCGAGAAAGGATGGTTCTCTAGCTGTTAAAATGATTTTCAAATTTCTTGCTGTTTTAACATATTCCACAGGGCGTTTCAAACTTTCACCAAAATATCAACATTCTGTTTTCCCTCGTATAATTATTAAAAGATGGGGAGTATCATTTTTAATTTAGGAAAAGATACTAAAAAGTAAAAGAATTGGGCTACACACTGCTTAAAAAATCATCAAAATCGGCCCATTAAAACAAAATATATTAATCTTTACATCAAAGTTTTAAGGTGACCATTTTTCGTGCATGTGAATATATTTCAAAAACTATACATTTTAGTCATATTCTTTTCTAATAAAACAAACCTTTATTTTTTTACTAGAATCCAAAAATGAATTAATATATAGGGTTGTTCATGTTCCATTACAAAAAACATAACTTTGATGTGTAATTTTTTTTGGGGACACCCTGTAGAACTCTACATAATTTTAGAAAATGCATTAAGTTGACTTACATAAGCTCACAAAATTTCACTTCAACACAAACTTTTGTTCTCCTTGTAAAAACCGCGTCGTATATGACACCACCCTGTATAATTCGATTTCAATCAAAATTTCAATGATTAGAATACAAGCAGAATAAGTATAGCTTATGCATTAGATTTATTTATTTCAATAAATTTACTTAGAAAAAGAATTAGAAAAATCAAAACATTAAGAAGGAAATAATTAAGAATTTACTAAAATTACTAAAATAAAAAATTAAAAGCAACGAAAAAAAATGGGTAAACATTTTAGTATTTTATCTATAAAACTCAATACAGAAGGTTTCACATTCATACATTCACAGTAATTGAATTCCGAGATAAAAGTCTCTGGGCACTCCACTATACATTCTTTAGTCATATTCTTTTCAAAAATTCTGATAACTTAGACACCTTTCCATTGCCATAAAATGTGTCCTGCCATTTTGTTTATTGATTGACGAAATTTGCACATGGCTTCATCCACCAATCCTATCAACTTTATGGATTCGTTTCGAGCTTGCAGTGCACTGTTAGGAAACCAACTACTGTTTTTGATAATCATCATTTCTTTTAGTATGAACTTCTTAACTGTTTGTCTGGTGACTTTGTCCATTATTCTAAAGATTTTTTGACCACACTACAGAACAACATAGTATTCGGCCGTATTAATATATTTATAGAATATCTGCTTATAATGAAAATAAATGCAGCTGTTAATATTTACAAATGCCGTTGAAAACCATCGCGATGTTACACGAAAGTTCCAGAATATCCAATATGAAGATAATATGTCTTCTTATTTATTACGCAAACCTTGCAGCAACTTCAAAATTAAAATCGGCCGATTTTATTTATGAGTCCAGCTGAACCGATGCTTGGACACTAGCCAGATACCCGACGTGGACAATATGTATATTTATTTTTTTTAAGCTGGTCTTATAGCCTGAAAAAAATAGTTAATTTTAGTTTTGTATCCGTGGCAATGTTGGGTCGACTTCTGGTTATCTGGGCCAAACGAATGCATAAAAAATACGATTTGTTGTGACAGATAATTAATAAACATCAATATAATAATATGACTTGTAAGAATAATATACAGATTGTCCGAAATTTGGTCATTGGTATCTCAAATTCAACGTGTTATATATGTATAAAAAAGTTTACTTTACTTTCGAATATATCTGTATAGTGGAAAAATTCTTAACTATTTTTAATTAGACTTCATCTAGGTAGGTTAGGATAGGTCCCTGGGGTTTGGGATCATGTCTGATCCCGCAAAAAATCTTGCCCTAAAGTTTTAAAGCGTCGGTATTCCAGTGGCAGACAGTGGTACAGCAGGTGCTATATGGTTTCTTCTTCCTCTCCACATTCTCTGCAGTAGTCGGCGTTGGAAATCTTCCATCTCACGAGGTTTACTCCCGTGGAGCAGTTTCCAGTGATGACAGCTACAATTATGCGTACTAGGTTCTTTTTGTGTTCTAGTAGTTGTTTTGCCTTTATGCTATCTACCACTGGCTACAGTCTTCGAGCTGTAGCGCGTTTTCTGGTCTACCAGATATGGACTCGTGTTTGCCATGATTTTCCTTATCACTGGCAATATCCTGGAGTGACCGTAGTTGGCCTGGTTCCACAGACTGGATTCCTATAATCTTAGGGCACCCTTTGAGGCCAGATCCTTCACGAGCCAGTCGATTAATTGTAAGGCCAGAATTACTTCTAGAGCAGCTTGCGCTGTGTTGTTTCTTGCTCCAGTTGTACCTAGAGCTGCTAGTCGGTGTACTTTTGTGAGGCTTTTTCTATTACTTTCTTTAAGTACCGCTTCCCACCATACTAGTGATCTATAGGTAATAATTGATCTAACTATAGCAGTGTACAGTGTCCAGTGTATAATGTACGGCTGCAGACCCCATCTTCTTTCAAACAGTTTCTTACATGCATAGAATGCATTTGTTCCCTTTATCATCCTTTCCTCCTTGTTCCTTTTCCAGGAAAGTTTCGAGTCCAGAATGGTTCCTGAATATTTTGTTTCCTTAGCAAGTGCAAGTGTCTTTCCTTCCAGCTTTGGTAGCGTTCAGTATCTTGTATTTTCTTGTACACAGAATGAGTTCGGTTTTGTCTGGGTTGATGCTCAAACCATTCCTTTTTATCCATTCTGTTAGCTTCTTCAGAGCATATTCCATCTGATCACTGATCTGCGGGCCAACGATCAGTATTACCACGTTGTCTGCATATGCCGTTATGTCCTAATTCCTTTCATTGTCAGAGAGGTCAGGATCGGGTTCATTACAATTTGCCACAGCAGAGGTGAATACCCCTCTTTGTGGCGTGCCTCTTGTTGCGCGCTTTTTGGCTGAGCTACTTCTTAAAAAAATGATTAAGTTTTCGACTATCTTTTACATTTTTAACAATGATCATAATATAATCCTATTCATTTAATTATTATTAATTGCTATATTTAGCAAATATTTTGCATGACCACTGATATATACCGCTAAATAATGCTTTTGGAATGTCAAGCTTTTCAGAAGTCTATAATAAATCTATAAAGGTCTATAACTATAAAATTCTGTGGCACATTTTTACGAAATATTGAGACATAAACAAATACGTTTTTGAGACACTGACCGCAGTGACCGCTACCCTGAAAATAATCCAAACAATCCTTTAAACTTATTTGTCGATGATTTTGAAAGTCTGATTTTTAAAAGTAATTAATTAAAGAAAGGTAGTATAGCTATTTCAATGGTGTAAAATGATTTTCTTTGTTTTTTGGTACCAATCTCAAAACATATTATACGCACTCTCTGTTGGCACACCGAACAGGTTCGACAATTTGTTGAACGTTTTTTTTTATACTTTTGACAAACCTGGAGTTTCGCATTATGTTTATTTATAGACATACCTTAGGAAAAAGGTCGGAAATAATTGCTAATTGATATTCAATAAATGTCGAGGGTAGATTTTTTTCCTCCTTCAAACGCACTAGATTATTTTTGGACCAGTTCTTTTGTGATGTTGAACAATTGTGATGTCAAACACGTAATTAGCTCAATGTCTGCAGTGTTTTTTAAAAATATTTTTACCAGATGACGTTTCACTTTGAACACAAAATTTACTTCTACATATAATAAAAATGCTTTATTTATATTTAGAGAAACATTCTATGGCACTTCTCTAATAATAGAGAATACCTGCTTCATCAACATTAAATCATCTACCACGTTTTTTATATTATTCTCAATATCAATTCAAAGGATGCAAATCGCAATAAAAATTTGTTTCACATTTATAGTTACATTCTAATACATAATTATTCTTTTAGAAAAACAACAGCACAATTTCCTGAAATTGAAGACTTTGCCAACAAAGTAGAAGATAAACGGAATAGGGAACACAGCACCAATATGTCGAATATGCAAGTATCTGTGCCCCAACAAAGTGGAGAAATTGTATCTGCTAACAGAGAGGAAGACAGTGAATGTGTAGAGGAAACTACTTTGACAGAAGTAAGTATCCATTAACAGTAGCAAACTAATTTAATTCAAATAATATAATTGAATAAGACGTCTTAAAGTCATGTCTTGGCATAATTAATAATAGTTTTGTGGAACTGTTCATGCAAATTTCTGCAATGCTATGACAGCCTCCTCCTCCTTCCTATTACTCTATGGGAGTATTGTGACATTATGAAATCGAAATTATTGTGTCTCTTCATGTTGTTATGTCTTGCGCGGCAATACTGGCCTTGTGCAGACTATGACCTATTATCGTTTTCATTTGGTCTACCCAACGGTTTGGAGATCTGCTTGGATCTTAGTAGTCTTAGTTTGCTGCTAATTGAAACGGCTCAATTTTTCCATATTTTATTAACTTTGATGATGGAATTGCGGGCTATACACAGTCTTCTCTTGATTTCTGCATCGCATCCTCCTTTTTTTAAGATCAAAGATCAAAGAGACTACTTTTCTATATACCTAGAAAAGTAGTTTATGATAGCATAGTTTTCTAGAAAGTATATTAAGATCAAATTAATTATAGTCTTTCTATTTTAAGTTAATAGTAAATATGATGAATGGTACTAATATTTTAATAAATTATATGAAAAAAAAATAATTAGGCCTAATAATGCTATTGCATCTTAAGTTCCATATTGTTTTATAGATGTTTGTTATTAATTTTAATTAACTTCATATGTTTTTACTGTTTTAATATTTTGTTAAAGAAGCACAAAATTTATAATCACCTTTTTCGTTGCATTGAGCTAAATAAATACTGTGCTTCTATAACATATTAAAACAGCAAAAAATATCAAGTTAATCAAAATTAGTAATAATCATCTACCAAAGAATGAAAACCTAAAAATGATATTACCATGGAACCGATTTGATTTTTGAGACTTAAAAGAAGTATATCCATTTTCATGATTTTTATATTTTTCTCTAAAACGGTAAAGAACTTGTAAAGGAAGATTGTAAACGGGATTATAGTGTAAACGGGATTATAATGATTTTAGAACAAGCAAAGCGAAACTTTTATGAAGAATGCATTTTCCTCAAAATGTTAATTTAAAAAAATCCTCATGTAAAGACAATCTGGAGACCTACTGTAGATTAATTTTTATTATTTTTTAAATATTTGATTCGTATATAATAAACTATATTTGATCATTTCTTGATATTCATAAATTATTCTACTATTTTTAAAAAGTTATGTACCCATATAAAAATAATAGTTAAATGAAATAGAAACAATAGATATGCGTCAAAGAAACAAATTTAGAAAAACCACAACATTTATTACACCTCGGAATGATGTCTTACCAACTATTCGTATACATTGTTTTTCAAAAGAGTTAAAAGCAGACCAGAATACATAAAAATGCAGTAAATCTGTCTAGTAAATTTTTCCTTGCCAATTGTTATTGACCTATGTTTTAGAGAATATATTTAAATCCAGTTCTTTTCTTATATAGCTTTTAAACTCAACGCATATATATGCAAGGGTCTTAAATAAGATATCTAATAAATATATATGTTTTGGGGTTGAACATTAAGTTTGTGAACAATTATTATTCAAATCAATCAGAATTGGCTTCTTCAATTAAAATATTCTTGTCCGAAAGTGACATAATTCTGAATACACAATATAAGACACAATATAAGTTGATATATTCTCTATATCTTATTACGAAATTTAATTTAAACGCATTTTTATAATACCTGCCGAATTTACAACGTCAACAATATCAACAAATAATTTTAGTTACACCTAAAAACACAATTGTAACAATTCCACAAGATACAATTCCCTTGTTTCAAATTTGAAATTAATGCAAATTTTAAAAATTAGTCCGATGCCCTTCTACCACACCTCTCGTTTGCTCCACTGTCCATCTCTAAGGTTTCTGGCACTCATGGCCTTATTTATTCCTTCCATCCAGACTTTCTTTGGTCTTCCTCTCCTTCTAAGGTATGGGGGTATTCATTCCATCACTCTCTTAGGATGTCTTGAATCCTCCATTCGCTGCACGTGATTGCACCATATTAGCTGCTTGTTTTCAACTTCTTTTGTCAGCGGTTCCTCTAGTCCAATTAGCGCTCTGACTTCTTCATTTCTCCTCTTTTCTAGTCTGTATATCCCGAGAGACCGCCTAAATACGTCCATTTCAACTGCCTCTATTCTCCTTTTATTATCTCCTATATATTATATTTTCGCGTCTTTCCTATTTCTTTACTCCACAATACATTGTTGAGTCACTCTTTCTCACAATTTTTTTGTGAATCGAAGAGATCTAGGTCATTTTCTATTCTTCAGGGACTGGATGTCCATTTGGATATTTATTATAAGAGGTTAGTGATCATTTTATACAGCTTCTTTGTTTCACATTTAAGTAGTTCTGCGGGAATATTTCCTGAACCGGGTGATTTTCCATTTTTGAGTGTTTTTATAGTTTGCTCTATAGTTTTTGGTTCCACTAGTATTTCTACGCCATCTATATCTATTGGTTACGATATTCTTGTCTGTCTTCAGTTAAAAGCTTTCTATAGTGATCAACCCATTCTTCCATCGATTACTGGATTCCAAAAATTTAAAATACAAATGTTCTTAACTATACTTAATTATATTATTTATAAAGGGTGTTATTATACGTAAAAATATTTTAAGTTAGTGTCTCCTTTTTGCTGCTAAGTTTAATTTAGATGAGGTGTACTTTGTTTACGCGGAATCCGAACTGCGGTCCTCGGCCATAACATTGTTAATAGCCTACCGACTTGGCGAATGTTTAAATCGACTCTTACTCACGAGATATTCGATCTCATCTGGCGTCGAACCGGCGTGAAGGAGCAGTGTTTGTCAATAGATTTTACACTCTTGTCATGAAACAACAGCACGACAGAGTTTAACATCACATCGTATAATGTCGATTAACATCGGTGAGCTGTTGGAAACCGGTGTTTCGACATAGCTGCAACCCAATTCTTGACATCATTTGCGAGTTACATTAGATGCGAGTAACATTTGCAAGTGGTTGCATTGGCAAGATGCAAGTGGTTGAAGATGCGTGAAGGGTTTTGTAGAAGGACCGGTGCTTTAAGAATTATTGATAACTTACACAGAATAGATTGCGCAATATATGTATAGATGTGTAAAATAAATTCACTCTAGATAATTCTTTATTACTCTGTTTATCTACATCTAATGCAAATTCATCTGAGAAAACACTGTATAGATAAAAAATTTCTAGTCAGACTTCAACTCTAAATTGACTTTTCCGAAGGTCTAAAATTAGAAACACCTACAAAGTAGCTACAAAACCGCTAATTGAACGTTGGATGTTTTCCTTCCGTATATTTGAAATCAACCAGAAAGCATTTAGTATATTTTCCAGCCGTGTTATACGGCATGTTTATTTGAAATAATTAGCCTCGGTTGAAATACAAGCGCAACAGATGTAAATGAATTGAAAGTGGCAGTAAACAAGAAAAAAACTACAAGGATTCGGGCAGAAAATACTACCGGATAAAATTAGATTTTCAGTGGTACTAAATTGATATGCGCCCAGGAAATTATATTAGACTTTTAACTGCCGTTAAGTTATTGCCACAACTGTTTGGCTGCTAGATCTTACATTTAGAATGATCCTTAAATATTTCTACTTAATGGTATTTGAAATTCATTTATTAGGTAGAATGTAGAAAATTAACCGCAATCTTTAGAAAACATTGCCACTAAAACGATATTTTGTTTTATACAGTTTGTCTCTGGATCGAACTAACTATATTAATAAAGATTATTATTTAAAATCCACATGAAAACTTAATCAGAGTTTTCCCGAACCTAAATCCCAAGAAAATAAAAAAAATCAGGATTATTATTTATATAGTTATATATATTAGTTTTTTCAATTATTTTGTTTTTTTATCAAAAATGTGATTCTACATGTCATATCAATTAACGATAATTATTAATAACTAATATTAATTATTAATATTAATTAAGTAATCGAGATCGCGATTTTTAAGTTCATTGTTGCCAGCCATGGACATATTCGGCGCCGTGCTGACATGCGAAATTTAAATTTCGCGCTGGGGATTTAGATGGTAGCTCTGCAGTAAAAAATGTCAAGTTGCCGCATTTATTTATTTATTTCCTGACAATGTCATTCGTTTTCTCACTTCAGTTTTGTATTTCGAGTTTTTGCTTTAAATAAATAGTGTTGTGATACTTTAAGCTAAAAATGTTTACTAGCAGACCTTGCAGTCGAACATTGTTCTTTTTAGAACTTCTTTTAGTGCGAAGTGTACAAGATAACTTAATAGCTTAACTTAATTGAAATATAACTTAATATATAAATAATATTGTAACTTATAATATAAATAACTTAATTGAAAATGTTTACTATCCAACCCAAACCTTACCGTCGAACATTGTTTAGGTTAGGCCTTTTTTAGTCTTTCTATAATTGGTGTTAATTTTTGATGAGTTTTATATCCGCAAATGACCTCTAGATATTGACGTTGCCAAAATTATCATCCATTGTCATTCTACCGTCTTTGACTTCGTTTAGCATTATAAAAAATAAATAAAAATATTCCTGGCCGTTTTGTATATCCATAAAGCATTAAGCAGTTTAATTAGATGTTTTTTGATTATACATCACGGAGGAACTAGAGTATGTCGTGATAAACCTCCGGAGGAAACTTAATCGACCATATATATTCCCGCGAATTCTCAAATGTGGCCGTATGAATGTCGCATCTGACGTTTTTACGCACCTTTTAATTGGCTGTTGCTACCTGTGCCAGCGCAAGTGTTTCTCGCATTTATTATCGCAACGAATGTGCAACACTATCCAGAGAGGCTCGGATAAAGAATTAATTGGTAAATATGGCGGTTTTAATGGTAATTTATTGTTTTAGATGGCTTTAAAGCGCCCTAGTTATGTTTGTTAATTTAGATCGTGTTCCAAGGTGATGTTGTAACATTAGCATTATTTTTTTGTCGAGCAAAATCAGAAAACATTTTAAAAATAAGCTTTTCTCATCCGCCATGACAAACCATCTGTTTTTCTTATAGTAACGTAGCGTTAATAGTAATAACATAATTGTAAGTAAAGTCTTGGGTAAACTCTATCATCAAAAATCTAACATCAAAAACTTAGAATGTGATTATCGGTTGCGAGTGAGTTACTGTTGAAATTCTTCTTCTTAGAGTACCTGTCCGCTACTGACGCTGGCAATTATACTGGCTATAATGATTTTGTTGGTGGCAATCCGGAAAAGCTGAGTTGAGACGTCTTTTCGAACCAGAATCTGAGGTTCGCGAGCCAGGAAATTCTCCTGAGTCCTGGACGTCGTTTCTCTTGATTTTGCCTTGGAAGAGCTCATACCTTCGTTGTTTCTTTATCACGTGACCTAGATATTGCATCTTACGGCATTTGACGATATTGATGTCCATAGTATTCTCAGAATGCTCCTAAATAGCAAGAGATCGAATGATCGGAGTTTTGATATGGTATCCTCCTCCAGATGTATGATTCAACTATACAGGAGAACCGAGTAGACATAGAATTTTAGGAGTCTAACTTAGTAGTTTACTTTATTTTTAGAGTTAGGTGTGGTTTTTAAAGATTGCGCTCATGATTAAAAATGTACTTTTGGCTTTTCCAATTCTGCACTTGATTTCTTGCGAATTGTCCCACGATTCATTGTGCCCAGGTAAATGAAGGGCCCAGAGGAAACATTTTATAAGCGCCATTTTTCTAATTTTACAGGGGAGCACCAGACGGCCTGTGGTTCGTTCCGTGTACTGTATATTTTCACTAGGCATATATCATAGGTTTTAACAACTTATAGGTTAGGTTATTTGTATTTATGTCGAGTTCATACTTCTTACTAGTTTTTCTTACATTGTTCACCAGATTCTGCACGTTTACGAACCCAAACTGATAGGGTGCAATTTGCTCTTCACATATTCGGTATAATCTTCTATGAATGACTTTTAGGAACAGTTTTAGAAAGTGACTCATTCTTTGGAAGTGTTATGAACTCTGATTTCAATCACTCGACTGGGGTGTCAAATAAAACAAATTACTATTTTTTTTCAAATGTCATAAGAGCATTAGTTTTTGCGACGTGATTGACGTCATTTCGTGAAAGTAATTTTAGCGCCTAGGCATAAAAGTAAAGCACTTTAACGCCTAAAACTTCATTCAGAACCTCGAAATCAGTGGAATAAATTAATAGTTTCAATTAGCCGTAGAAGTTTCTTCACCTAATTTTAATGTAAGCATTCAGAACGTCATAATTAGTGGTAGCAATTTTCAGTTAGTGGAAAAAGTTAACAAACTTTTGACTTTTCCGCTAATTATACTTCAAAATTTGCGAGGAATGTCATTTTGGTCTTTGATTATCGCCCGTCAAGAAAAATTTTGGTTAGAAATCAAAAGTTTATTATTTTATAAGCTAAATATTATGCTTTCTCTATGGATACAACAGACTACCGCAAGCTGTTGCTAGGATATTTTATTAATTTTAATTGTGTTTTTTAGACATTGTGAATGATCATAAACTAAAAAGTATAAAGTGTAATTGAAACCAAAGAATATACCTAGCTAGAAAAAGAATGGACTCTGCCATACTGAAAAATGGTCCTACAGAAGTGGCGCCATGTATTGAGTAGGGCTTGTTTTAAATGGATCGATGCGCGGGCTTTTTAAATGAGCGTATTTATTGAATTTTACTCTAAAATAATTAAATTTGACTATTAAATCTTATTTTTTACACAAATTCAACAATACTAATAACAAGTATCGTTGTGATGTGTAAAAAATAAGATTTAACAGTATAATTTATACAATTATTAAATAAAATTAAAGCCAAACATGTGTAAATATTATTTATTATTTAAAGTTTTTATTTATAAATCAAATACTTAAACATCGGTTATTATAATAAAACAAGACCAACGTAATACCCCCAAAGTTTTGTAAATGGAGTAAATATAAATAGGTACTTAAGTGACAACAATAAAAGACTTACATTATATTTTTAGGGCCACAAACAAAAGGAATTGTCTAATTAAAACACATATTATAACAAATTATAGTTTGAAAAACGTTTTGATAATCATTTGATAATATTATGATTGACGCTATGACAACGACAATATTTTTTGAGAATTTGACAATAGGATGACAATGGCCCTTGGAAACTATGGAAACTACAAAAAAATTCTGAGTTAACGCCATCTGGCAATAACTAGTAGCAACTTCTTAACCTAAAAAATAATTGCACTACCACCTAGCGCCTGAGGCTGGAACTATTTTATTTGAAATTTCCGTGGAAACGGTGGAACCGGTTTTGCTATTTCACTTTCCCGCCCCTGATTGAAACCACTAATTTATTCCACTAACTGGGATTTTCTGAATGAAGTTTAAGCATAAAAGTAAGAAAATATATTATTAAACTGACAGAAAGTGTCAAATTCAACGAGCGTAACCATAGTTTCTCGATATATAATTACATACAAGGTATTAATCTTTTATACTATTTGGAACGTTTAAAATTATTTGAGAAATTATTTGTGCCGTTTGAAAAAAAAATAGCATGTTTTATTCGGAGTAAAAATGACTTTTTATGCCTGTAATATCATTTTTACTCCTAATAGAACAATATACTATTATTCCCGAATAATTGTTTACTATTATTTCCGTATTTAGTTATAAAAATGATTTATATAAATATAAACGTTTATTTTAGGTTCACAAAGATGATGGCAAATCTAAAATGCACCAGAAAACCGCCACATTCGAAGGCCAAGAAAACACTTCAATTGTAGAAGATAACAAAAAGCAACAAATAGAAGCTACCAAAAATGTAATGCAACAAGAAACATCCACAATATCAGCAAATAAACAGGTATTTAGTACTAAGTTTGAATCTTCGGAAAGTTACTCAATGGAAGAAACAGAAGAATATGAAATAGAGGGTTGAATTACATATATGTTTTGTGATGTCCTTTTTGTTACTTCTTTTATGTAAAGAAATATATTCATTTTGTATAAAATACTAAAACTCATTTTGACCGAGTAACATTTTTTTTGGTAAACTATTTTTTCCATTGCATTTTTTAATCATGCTCATTTCTAAATAAATCTTTATTTTGTAGTGCATTTATTTACTTATATAAGGCATTGAATGTGATACTATAGGAAAAGACATATCAGAATACAACAGAATGTATTTTAGTCTCTGTTTATACACCCAAAGTTATATAGAACTGGCGCTTAATTTGTTTCCGCGTAGATTAACTTATTTCCTTCTTTTTATTTTGCACCACTACTAAAATTTTGGACTGTTACCCTTTCTAGGTCTTCGCTTATGTGAACTTTGACATTGTATTGTTCCAATTTAGTTTTCAATAAATGTATTAATAGTACTATTATTGTTCGTTTCTTTTCAGAGACTGAGCTTCAAAATGTTATGATCACGCGCAGAATCACGCGCTCAGTTCTATATAGCTGCTGGTTTTGTCAGTGACTGTCCGTGTCGAATTGTAACGTTTTGAAGCTTCGGTTACATATTACCTTTATATACACACCTTTCCTTCTCTATTTTTCTATTCTATTTACTATGCAAATGTGTGGTGTAATGTTTTAGAGTAGAAAACGGCTATACAGAAAAGCTAAGACACAAAAATCATATACGTTCACAATGATGATTTTGTATATATTTTTTTGGTAGAAAAAAGTTGAATACTAAATTATGGTCCTTTTAAAATATAAAAGTATATAAGATACAGCATAATTTTTATCGTATGTTTTCAATCTAGTGTTTTTCAAACAAAAATAGAACATGTATTGATCATTTAATGAATTAAACAGAAACATAATTTAATAGAGTCCAAATTTATTACATACTTATTATTAATACTTAAATATTTATAAAAATCAGTTAGTGTTTCGTAGTTTTATTACTAGTTTTATGTTTATGTTAATTTTTTTTGCCCTTCTCTCAGATATTGCTAATTTGTTAGTTAATATATTTAGTTACTGCTCTTAGTAGTTATTTTAAAATATTAACCAATTATTAGGGTAAAAACTCATTACTGCAAAATCTAGTAGATCATTTTGCTAATAAAAAAGAATCTGTAATGAACATAAATATATTTTATATAAAATTAGATTTAAAACTGACAGACAAAGCTTTTCGCTAGTTCTTTATTCGAACACAAATTTGCCTAGAGTTTTAACATTAGGAGTTAAAAATATACATTTCGATTTTTTACAGCATTTTCTAAATGTATTTTTTACAGCGAAAGTCTATAATGTTTATATACATACATACTGCCATTACTCGCTGACGAGTATTTGACACGTATCAGAAGATGGTCACGGAAGGCGTTTTCTTTCATGAGCTTTTCTTTGACTGACAAGCCCGATACGTGATGTTATCTGTCTACCGCACTCCGATTTATATATTACAATAAATAAAAACAGAGACAATGGTTAAATTTCAGTTTATTTTTAAAAATTTTCATTTAATTTTTAAATACCTTCGTATAAAAGAATTTGATAACTAAGGTTTTATTAGTTGGTAAGTATTTGATCAAAAACAACAAAGTAATTTTTAAAAAAATATGTATAATGTAAAACAGATAATGAAATTTGTCTACTTTTTTGCAGTATTGAATTCCACTACCTTATTATTTATGATATTTTTTCCTTATTTCTAAAGCAAGTCTCAGGTTTGTCATAATCTATTGACTTACGATTGTCTTTTCGTTAGTTTGGAAACATACAAAATATTAGATAATTATGTTTTCAGAGTTAATTATGTTTTCAAATTTAAATTAAATATTTTTTGTTGTTTAACGAGTGCGTCTCAAAAGTTAGTTTAGGTTTAATTTTTTTATTTTTTCAAATAAAAAAACTAGATTTGGTACGTTAGTATATGACATAAATTAGGATTGATTGACGTATTCAATTCTTTTCGGCTACTTCAGTGAAACAGGATTCACCGGAAATGACTACAACTTTTTATTTTTAAATGGCACTCTCGGTATATTTTTACTTCTTCAACTTTTGACATTTTTGCTTAAAACAAAATTGTATTTTAAATTTCAATCTAGAGTGCCATGAATATGTTAAAAACACTAATTTTTAATCAAGGAGCCTTGGAAGAATAGATTTGATATTTTTAGTGCCTTGTCCCGGCCGGTTAAATGATGCCCAAATCGTATTTTTAATCATATCTTAATTTTTTCAAATGGAACGAGGGTGGCTCATTAGCATATTTGGAAAAGGAATTTTTGGACGAATAATTTGGTACCACACACTTGGTATTTCGAGTCAAATTTTTGTTATGAAGCGCATGTTGCAATTTCAAATAAACCATATTCGGAAATGTCAAAAATAACATATGTCATTCTATTCAGATTGTCATTTTCTATCAAATAAAGTAACAAAATACCGAGAGTGCCATTTAAAAATAAAAAATTGTAGTCATATCCGGTGAAACAGGAAGTGACTGAAAACAATTGAATAATTCAATCAATCGTAATTTATGTCAAATACAAGACATGCCAAATCTCGTTTTTTTATCTGAAAAAATAAAAAAAAAGTTATAGAGGTGGGCCAATTTTGAGACGCACCCGGTATTGGTAGTAATCTAATGAGTCACTTACAATTTCTGTTTAACTTTTAAATTTGGTTATGTTTTTAAGTGAAGAAAAGAAGTGATCTTAAACAATTATTAAATTTAATAATAATTTTCCAAAAGGCATCATTAAAAAAGGATGAAAATGTTTTATTTTTTTTTATAAAAGATTCCTTAATTTGGCATATTACCCTTAACGCGGTGGTAATGACGCACTTTTTAGGTTTAGCTAACTTGACAGTTATATTTAGATTTTTCTTTTTTTAGATTCGAAATTTTTTATTTCAGTTTCATCAGACTCCTATATTAAATGATATAAAATAAAAATAGTAACAAAAAAACAAATTAACTACAACAATAGGATTACTATGTAGAAAAAACACACAATCTACAACAAGATCACAATCGCAGTACAATAAAACTATTTCCAAAGGTAGAGATACAATGAAATAATCTTTGTACATTACAGACTACTTAATATACACTCACCGGGCATGAAAAACGGACACCTTAAAATATTGATGTATTTTAAAGTTTTATAGGTACGAGCATTTGTATCTCGGAAACCGTAATAGATACGAAAATGGTTAAATTGGGGCAAAGTTGCCGTCTTGGGATGTTTACCAAGACGCCATCAAAAAAGTTTTAAAAATTTTAAGGATTGATGAGTTTTTTGGAAAAAATTGATTTTTTTGAAAATGGATTTTATTTTTTCCTGTCGTTACTTTTTAGAAAATCAAAAAACTAATTGCACATTCTCATAGCCACTTTATTGGGGCTATCTGATAGCATTTTTAGATTTTCAAATTAGCTGATAATTTGTGAGATACAGAGGTCGGCTTTTTTTTTTAATGCGGACCTGCATTTTTTATTCAAGTTTTGAAAGAACTCGGTCTCCTGAATACAATGATATGCAACACTTATTTTTTTGTTTCTGACATTTAAACACTATATATTAAACTAATTTCAAATCGGGTTCTGTTTTTTAAAATATTTAATCCTTTCATCGTTACAATATTGATAAACTTTCAAACTTAACAATGACGTGAGGTAAAACATTGAATACGGAAAATCAAATGCAATGAAATAATAATAAAATGTATAAAATAAATAATATAAACAATCAAATCATTTCCCCGTAAGATGGATTGGAAATTGAGCAGTATAATGGCCAACTGGGTTTCTGGACCTGTCGCCAAGGGACAGGACGGGGGGGGACACTACTTGACGTCATTTGTAAAAGTAAAATCAATATATTTCAGTATTTACAATAAATATTACAAAATTCGATCAAAGAGCTATAAATAAGATTGAAAGAAAAATAATTATGTGCATTAGGGAGGGTGGTAACCCTTTCGAACATGTAGAGCGTAGAGCATTAGAAACTAGTTTGAAAAAGTTGATTTTTTTTATAATTACTACGATTAATATTATGCCTATTATTAAATTAGATTAGACGTTGAGACTTCAAATTCACAATAAAAAGAGTTAAAAATAATATCTTTAAATTGCTGACCTGGTTCAATTGGTTCGGTTTTCCTTATTCAGTGTGAATTAGTGCTGATCAATATTGTTGCAATGAATATAATCAGACTAAATAATTTAAAAAACCAGAGTCGGACTTGATATTATTTTTCATAATAATAAAATAGTTTTGTTATTTTTAAGGTACTCAAATCAAAAAAAGTATCAATCATTATACTCAGTACACCGAGCTCTTTTAAAACCTGAAATATAAAATGCAGGTCCGTATTTAAAGAAATTAAGTTGGCCTCTGAATTTCACAAATTATCAGCTAATTTGAAAATCTAAAAATACTGTCAGATAGCCTTAATAAAGTGGCTATGAGAATGTGCTATTAGTTTTTTGATTTTCTAAAAAATAACGACAGGAAAACATAAAATCGATTTTCACAAAAATAAGTTTTTTCCAAAAAACTCAGCAATCCTTGAAATTTCTAAAACTTTTTTGTTGGCATCTTGGTGAACATCTAAAGGAGCAACTTTGCCCCAATTTAACCATCTATTACGGTTTCCGAGATACCAATACTCGTACCTCGAATTTGTAGCATCCTGTATATCGTGTTCTAGCGGACCGATTTTGATGATATTTTAAGCAATTTGTAGGTAAATTATTTGACTTAAATTAAAAAATGTCTCTCTTCCGGTTCCCATCTGTCAACTATACAAGGGAACACAATATGCTGTTATTTTGGTAAAAGTTTGGAACCATCTGTGGAATATGTTAAAAAAGCAAGGAATTTGAAAATAATTTTATCATCTAGATGCATCTTTTTCCGATAGTTTATCTTTTGCTTCATCTCAATAGCTTTATTGTTTTTTAGATATATTCACTTTTAAAGAAGCCACTAACATTTTTTCGTAATTTTTGCATTAAAACCATGCCTTTGCTTTTGGTCCCAGTCAACAGACCTATGAAATGTTGTTTATAAATTATATAATGTCACTGTTATTGAAAAATCATACTATTATTGTCTGTTGGCTGTTGGGCAGTTACTCTAGCAGAGATGGTTTTGCGTCCAAAAGCTGTATCCGCTAGAGTTGCTTTAATTGAAGATGATAGAGATCAAAATTATGTCGCTAACAGATTTACGTGTACACGAAGTACAGTGCAGTCACCTTCTCGAAATAAGTTTATCTGCTAGATGTTCAGCAGCGTTTGTATGAGCACTTCGAATCGAGTCGATCGATTTATTGTAAGTTTATCGCTAAGAAACAAAAGGAAAGGTATGGTTTTAATGTTAAAATTACAAAAAATGTTAACGTTTTTAAATGCGAATATGTTCAACAAAAATAAAACTAAAACATGTCTATACATCTAAGTGTGTGACGGATTCATCTCCCTAAAGAAGTCCTATGGGTATTTCGCCACTGTAAGAAAAATCTACAAAGTAATATAGTTATTTTTGTAAACACTGCTGCGTTTGTATCCAACAGAGACTAACTGTCAGCAGTGGTTTAATAATAAACAAATTTGCCTAACGGACAAAAAATGCTTAACGTTTCGTAAAGTATATCTCTTTCCGTCATCGGAAGCAAAAAAAACACAAAAAACAAAAAAATAGAAATAAAACTATTGAGATGAACCAAAAAACAAAATAACGAGAGAGGATGTGCCTAGATGATAGAGGGATTTGTAAATTCCTTTCTGCCTTAACATATTCCACAGGGTGATTCAAACTTTCACGAAAATATAAACATTTAGTTTTTCTTCGTATATTTGACAGATGCAAACTTTCATTTTTAACTTAGAAAGAGATACTAAAAAGTCAAATAATTTAGCCACATACTGCTTAAAAATCATCAAAATCGGTAGAACAAAATATATTAAACTTGAAAATACATCAAAATTTTAAGGTGTCCCTTTTTCGTGCCGATGAGCGTATTTTATGAACACTTAAATCTTGTCATAGGTTCTATTTGCTTAGTATATATAAAAATATTGATAAATAGTATCAAAATATGACATTTTATTTATATTTTACAATTAAAAATGGTATAAATATAGAAAAGTAAAATTACAACAACAGTACTTCAATAAAAGTTAGTTCAAAAACTTAAACAATTAATATTTACATAGTTTTTCAGAGACTTATTCCTATTGTGGACTCTAGTTGTAAGAGAACGAATTCTGGTAAGTTTGATGTCTCGGTGTCTTTCATGGCTTTTTTACCCATAGCTGTTTACAGTATAAAATGTAAAATGTAGCTGAACTAACAAAACGTTACTTAAATTTAGACTAAAAATATATATTATAAATTTTGTGTCTTTATTAGGACCAACAAGAAAAAGAAACCATCAAGTACGTGCGGAACACATCACCAGCAGGCTTTTATAAACCCCTACCATTGGAACCGACCAAATCCTTCGAACCACTCAAACCTTTTGAACCTTTAAAACCATTCGAGCCAGTGAAAGCTTTTGAACCTCTTAAACCATTCGAGGCACCAAAATCTTTTGAGCTAACTAAGCAGTTAACCGGTACAGTTAATAAAGAACCCATTGTAAAAGAAATTGAAGATATATATTCTGACGCTTTAGCTAAAATAGGTGGTATAGAACTAATCAAGGAACCTGTTAAACAAGAAAACAATATCAGTGTAAATGGATTTAACGGTGTAAATCAGAATCTTAATAATGGTCAAAATGTTCATAGTTTTAGACCGGTAACATTTTCAGCTGGTACACAAGAGCAAACTCAACCAGTAAAACCACCTGAAAAAATAACTGAAATACCAATAGACTCAAATAATAACCAGGAAGCAACTAACTGGTTACCTTCGGGTTATGTTCCAGTTGAACCTCTGTCTCCTTTGAGGTTATCTGACTTAGAACCTCCACTGTCTTCTCCTCAACCTCCACCTGTACCACAGATTACCTTGACAAGCGACAGTAATACAGATATCCCAAGAATATTAAACAGCAATGCAGAGAATAAGGCTGAGATTAAAGAAGAAAATATAAAAAACAGTTTAAAGGAAATTATTTCGGACTTGGACAAATACGCTGAGAAGGATAAGGAATTGAAGCAGGAACCAATAGGTTTTCTACCATCTTTGAATCAAGATATCTTAAAACAGGTATTCTATAGTGAAATTCAAAGTTGTGAGCACGTCGCGTCGTCAGTACAAAATGTTTTGATAATTATTAATAAAATGTAGAATGTAAAATCTATGAGAGGGGGGAAGTTAATAACTAACCTAACCAATTTTACAGACTTGTTATGTCCCCTTTCTTGAGTTATAACTCATCATACAGCTTCAGAACTTTGTTAAAAGCCAGTATCTCAGACGGTTCTCCATCTCCGATATCAGTCGTACCAAAGTTAATGCACAAATGGTTGTCGTCTGCAGTGATGAGGTATTCCCCATTTTCCCCACAGAATCTGCATTCTTAGCTTAAATCGACTGAGGTGTTCATTGATGAGGCAGTGTCCTCTTAAAAAACCGTGACAATTTTAAGATTGTTCTTACTTAAATCAAGGAAAATCTTTGATTTTTCTCGATCGTAAGTTCTAAGAAATTTCTTGGAGTGTCTTAGACTGTTGGAGAATTCCCATTCCAGATTTCGGATGGAGTCTTCCAAGTTCTAGAGTTCCGCTTTAAGTTATAATAGACAGTTAAAGCAAGGCACAATACGTATACGTATCTCTCGACACGTAACGCAGAAACCTACGTTACGTCTGCCGTTGCGTTGTCGTGTAAACAAGAGTTAAAGCAAGTATTTTGACGTACGTATCGCAAATTAATGGTACATTTGTAATTCTAAATTATTTTGTGAAACAATTTATTCGATTTTAAAACAGAAAATGTATAGTTATTATTCCATTGATTCCACATTAAATTTATAAAAGTAATATCGAAAAATGAAAAAATTATAAATGGAAATTATTTTATTACAGAAAGTATTCCTTACAACTTAAAATGCTCTTAGTAATAAAAAATATTAGAAAACAGATACAGTTTTATAATTATTTATTACATTCCATCTTTTAGAATCCTCATATGGATTTTGGCTAAGAACTAGCATTTAATTAAATATATTCCAAAATGAGTTTATTATGATTAATATTTTCATACAAATTTATTGCATTAAAATTTGCCCAGTTCTGTTACACTGGCCCAAAAATTTATGAAACAACTTAATTACTAGCCAGTTGTGGAAACGAGTTGTTTGTGAATTTGTACGTTTGGCATCATTCAGGTGAAAATCGAAACTCCTTCGGTTCGATACGTTTGCATTTTGCACGTACGTAAAGGCACGTAAAGATACGTATCACGTATCCGTAAACACAAGTGAATTTCTCACTGCGCAAGCCGTACGTGTCAAACGATACGTTTACGTCTATGTCTTTGGCCGTGCTTTAACGGTCTAATAATTAATAAAGAGCTACGTTAAGTTTTTCTAATTTATTCGTTGTGTCATTATATATTATTCTACTGTTTTTGATAGTATCTTAGAGTACTTATTTGATATTTCTTTATCTATTAGTTTTCTATGTTTACACTAATTGTTCTCTATGCCCTATGCGAACTGTGGTCTCCACTTTTTTTCCATCTCCTATCATTAAATTCTATCACATTTCTTCTTAGTTATTTTTAGTTAACGAGAACTAAATTATATTAACAATTTACATCAATTTTTCGTATTCTTTTTTTGTTGACACATACATGACAGTATACTATACTAGTTAAAAATGATGTAATTACATGTTAAGCAATCATATTTAATTTTACTTTAAAAAAATTAAATGTAACGAAACACATAAATATTAAAATTAAATGGAATATGTTAAAATACAATTATTAAATAAAAGTGCTTCTTCAGATATTTCGAGGGATTTAGAAAACAAAAAAAACATTTTTATTTTCGTAATTAGGAACTCTACACTTCTCGAAAGTTTGAGTTTTCCATTAAAATACACCAGTGTGAATTTAAATAGTAATCTAAAATACAAATGTACTTAAGAAAACATGAATAATTACACCATTAATTAAAGAAAGTGCAGTTGCCAAAATCGCACACCAAAATATTCACAAAATAGAATTAAAAACAGATTTCGACAAATTTTAAAAATAAATGAATATTAATATGAATATTAATTGAATATTATGACTATACGTCAATAATTGACTGTCATTATAAAGACTGGTAGCGCCTCTGGCGACTGTTCGCAAAGTTTAGCTTTTATTCCCAGTTATTGTCATTAAAGAAAATGTTCTAAAGGGGGATGTTTTGTAAATGATTATACCATTGGCTGGCCATATGACCTGTGGCTTAATATTCTTTCCTATTTTGATATCGTGATTTATATATTATTAGATAAAATATTAAGAGTTATCAGGAATTATTTATTATTTTAAAAAACTAAACTGAAGAGAAATATGAACTAAAACTGGAATTTAATTAGCATGTTAATTATTTTTTTCCAAGAAATTTTATATTTTTCTTACAAAATAGTTATCAAAGGCTGATGATGTGTTTACAACTTATTTTTTATATTTTTAAGTTTGGAGAAATCATCTAATTTGCTGACTTAACCAAACACTGTGTGACAATAGTGCGAACGTCATACTCATACATGTTGCATGATCTTTTTCTAGAATCATATCTATAACACATATCCCTATAAGAACTCAAACAAAAGCCAGAATGACAGTTGGGTTGCCAGATTGCCGACAGGTGTACCAACCAAACCACCAAAATATCGCCCTATGTCCGTACCACCCCATGCATTTAATAGTTTGTATTCCTCACAGGTAGTGACATATCACACATATCATAAAAAAAACATTACATTTTAAAGGGATGTTATCAATTTAATATTTTTTTTATAATAGCTTTTTTTCGTTTTCCTGTTATTACCGATTCTGAACCGCCCTAGAACTGTGATGCGTATGCGCAGAAGGAAATATAAAGACATTATTTCATTTGCGCATGCGCTGCAGAGTTCTAGGACGGTTCAGAATCGGTAATAACAGGAAAACGAAAAAAGCTAATATGTATAATTAATTTTCTTCTTTAGACAGATGTCTGTTACAACTCCAATGAGACATACAGGGTCCGGCAATATTGCGCCGGTCATCTGTAGCTCCTAGAATAAAAAAACTTTGGAATTTTATTTAAGGGTAAACCTAAAGCATGTACTAGGATGTATTTCAGGAAAATATTAAAACTTCTATAGGGTGGCTCAAAGAAGTGTGAGTGAATCGGGATGATTTTTTTATAAATGGAACACCCTGTATATTATTGCACTTTTGGCTTCCTTTCTGATCACTTTACATAATCCTAAAATATTATTAAATATGTTTTGATAGTTTCAGTGATATTAATAAATAAATAAAAATTATATATTTTTTAGCCTTTTTTAAAAAAATTATTAATAAAACAAGAACTGTCCTGAAGTCAAAACTATAATAGGTATTTACTTTAGATGGTATGTACTTACTTTGCTATAAATATGGAAATCATAAATTATACAGGATGTTCAAAATTTTACGCCAAACTCTCTAAAATAAATTTTCTTCATATTTTTTAAATGGAACACCCTTTATATTATTTTTTCAATAGATGGAGAATTAAAAAATAAACATTTTTTGTATTTAGAGCATTTTAAAATTTTTAACAGTTTCGCAGATATTTGCGGTTTTATATTTCATATGGCTTTTCCACAGTAAGTTTTTACACAGTTTTATCAAAGCCATCCAATGATTTTTATCTCGTATTTTACCATTGAAAGCGCCATATGAAATAATACTGCATGTATCTGCAAAACTATTAACAATTTTGAAATACTTTAAATACAAAAAAATGTTTATTCTTTAACTCTCTGTCTAATAAAAAAAATAATATACAGGGTGTTCCATTTAAAAAAAAACAAAGAAAAAATATTTTATATTTTAGAAAGTTTGGCGTAGAATACTGAACATCCTGTATTATGTACGATTACCATATTTATAGCAAAGTAAGAACAAATGATTTAAAGTAAATACCTAATATAGTGCTGTTTTCAGAACAGTTCTTGTATTTTTAATATATTTAAAGAAGGGCTGAAAAATATATATTTTTTATTCATTTTTAATATCTCTGAAACTACCGAAATATATTTACTCATATCTTAGGATTATGTAAAGTGATCTAAAAGGAAGCCAAAGATGGAATAATATACAGGGTGTTCCATTTAAAAAAAACATCCAGATCCTCACACATTTTTTTGAGCCACCCTATAGAAGTTAAAATATTTTCTTGAGATACATTCTCATACATACTTTAGATTTACACTTAAACAATGTTTCCAAGTTTTTTATTCTAGGAACCACAGATGCCCGACGCACTATTGCCGGACCCTGTATAGGATGTAAAAATATAGTGTACCAAACTTCAGTGGGTAATAATGCAGATAAAAATATAAGAAAAAAATTCTATAAACATAATTAATTAATATAATTATTAAAATGTTTGTATTTTGAGATGTCATATATTAAATACAAAATTGATAATATCTGTTTTAATTGCGATGAGAAATATAATTAATTTATCTAGCCTCATTTTCAGATAAATCAAGAGCTTATTGACAAATATGGAGATGCTGAAAACCAACAGGTGAGTAATTTTATGTCAAGTGAAAAAAAGAGCCAGAGAGATTCTATTTTTTGTCATGTGAAATATTTTATCCCTTTATTAAAAATAAATATTGCCGCTAAATACAAGGTGTCTAAGGAATAAGTGTAAGTATTTTAACTGGGAGTATAGTTCACCCCAGAATCAGGCCCATGAGGTGTTTTTTCGCAAAAAAAAAAATTGAAAATTCGGAAAATTCCTAAATTTTTTCAAAACAACAACAACAATTTCTTGATAATATGGCAACATAGGTAGTAGATTAAATTTACAAGAAAGAAAATCCAGAAAAGATCCAGTGGTTCTCAACATTTTAGTAAAAAATTTATTTTTTTTGAAATTTTCAAAGTAAAATAACTCCGTTATTTTGGACTTATTTGAAAAACAACAAAGGGAGATCTACCACCCCTTAAAATACTTGCACTTATTTCTGGGACACCCTGTATATTGGCAAATGATCAAAATATTCTCCATAATGCATTGTTAATTTCAAACGGCCACTACACTGTTCGCCGAATAGGTCGAACGAAGTAGGTCAAAGACGAATGTTGAAGAGGGTTACCCCCAGTAGGGTATTTCGTGTATCTTCGTCTATTAAAAATAAGCAGGGACTAGGCAAAGTTAGGTGAGCAAATACGAAATATCCATCTTCATTATTCGATCTTGACCTACTTCGGGTTATTTCGGGAATAGAGTAGAGACAATTTTAATCAATTAATTTTTATAAAAGAATATTAAGATATCTCTATTTGAACAAAAAAACGTTTTAGTTTTTTTACGTTTATCGTATATTCATATGATTGTTTGTTTATTATTTTCTCAGAGATATACTTTTTATTTTTTTCTGAAATTTATTTATTTCGAAAAAAAACTCAAATTTAGTGATGAGATGATCCTTTGCATAAGAAGGCTTTACAAATTAAGATCATTGGGCATTGTAATCACAAAGAATGCACTTTATAAAAATATTTATATTTAAAATACATATACATCTATACACGCTCTTCTATAAAGTTACTCAAAAATAAATTGCTACATTGTTGTTTCGAGCTTGATAAAACAGTTACTGTTTAACACATCAGTACCAAAGTGAAATAAACATTCTAGAACTTTCATTTTAATTTTTGAAGTCCATTTTCTAATTACTCGGTTATTTTTAAACCTATAATTATTGAAATATTAGATTTATGAACAACTTATTTTGAACTTAAATCAAATATAAAACAGTTTTTTAAATAAATTACTAGTGATGGGAAAACCCGATTAATTATTGAGTACTCGAGTTTCAAGCGATTGCAATAATCTAGCGATCGCTTGGGCGATATATCGCTCGTATTTAAAAATACCGTTTTTCGTCCGTCGCTTGTTGTAAGTACTCGTTAACGCCAAGCGCCAAGCAGTAATTTGCGTGGGGGTGATGAATGGTAAGTATCAAGCGACGAGCGACGAATAGTTCGCTTGATTTCGTTCATTTCAAAGCATTGTCGGTGTAGGTCGTAAAGTTTTGTCACTCAGATACGCAACGGATAACGTCATATAAATTTGCTACCTGCAATGTATGTAGAAAATTCGCTCGGATTTTTATCGAGTATGTCACATTAAAATCGGATTTCAATTTATTTCATTCTAGGATCGCTTGCGTTCGTTACTCGGAACTCGTCACTTGCATCAGTCGTTTATAATCGAGCGATGTCGGTTATTTCAATAATCGAGTACTCTAGCGAATTTTTGCTCGAGTTATTCCATCACTATAAATTACTAATACATTTACAAATACCAACATTTTTTTGAGCGACTTAACATAATTTTTTGCATATTAAAAAAGAAAGATTAACAGTAGTTAACTTATATTAAGCTTAACTTATATTAAAAAAAATAAAAATAAAAGTATATTAAGTACTGGTATAATATGAAAATATTTAACAGGAAATGGCAAAACAGGAATGTATGTTGCAATTTGGAACCAATTTATTATCTTTATTAAGTTTAAATTTACTACCCTAAATAGCAAAACTGTCAAAATCAATTTCCGTCACTATAGACCCGTGGACATAACATACTAAACTAATCAAAGATGTTTGGGCCAAACTGCATTTACGTGACCGACTATTTTTTTTATTGGTACAGATTGGTAAAACGAGAAAGAGCAAAGGGTGGTTGGTGGTTGGTAGAACGAGAAAAAGCAACCAGTGGTGCAACTAGGGGTTGTTTAGCCCCCCCCCCTCCCCAGGAGAATGATGCGGGTCGTATAAAATTGGCTTTATCCTTAGAAATATTATCGTATAGTGACCTAAGCCCCCCAAAAGACTTTAGCCCCCCCAAAACTATGTGTCTAGTTGCGCCCCTATGCCAATTTTGGACTTAAGATAGTTTGCTTCTAGGGTACAGATTAGAAATAATTAGTTTCAATTCGTTTCAATTAAGTCAATTCGGTCAATATTTTCTCTAAACTTGGAAAACTTGGTTCTGTCAAAATGAACAAAAGTAGAACTTACTGTAAGTTTCACTGAAAGTATGAATATACTGTTCAGTTTCACTGAAAACGTGTCGACGTTCATTATTTGTCCATTTGTAACATTGAATCAGTTAGACTGCTTCAGTTAGATTGACAGAATGAATGATTAATTTTATGTATTAATCTCGGTATTAATATAATTGAAAATCCAACAATAGCTTTAATTAATGTTCACTATATTTCTGTTACTTTCTAACGTTTATTTTATTAAAACAAATTTAAAGCTTAATATATTGAATGTTTAAATAACATAGATATACTACTGACGAAATAAGATCAAAGTTTATGGCTTCGATGAAAATTTTACTGCCTAACATTAACTGACATCTACTTTTAACAAGTCGAACGATTATCTGTGTCAAGCACCTCCTACGTAAGACTAAAAAATATAAGACGTCACAGACAGTGCAACTTTAAAGCAATTTTTAACAAGTTTTTTTCGCTGGAAGTCTGGAATAATTGACACACATTTATGACACGTGTATTTTTTGACCGAACAAAAAGTTATAAATATCGTGCAGATGGTTTTTTCAAAATGGAAGAAAGATGAACTATTTTTAACCAACATAATAAAAACCAGCACTAAGTTTTTTTTTAGAACTTTGTGAATTGCGATTGTGTTTAATTGAGAAAAACAGCGACATTATTTTGATTGGAAATGCTTTTTAAAATTTTGGATTTTTAATTTGTGATTTTACCTATAAAAAATACATTAATACTATAATAGTCGGGCTTCATTTTTTTCACTACTGCTTCAATGTCCTGGCATTATAATACTATATATTTTCTCATTTGTAAATATTAAATAAGTACACTCACCGGTACCTACGAAAAACGGGCACCTTAAAATTTTCATGTATTTTGAAGTTTTATGTATTTTATTCTAGTTGGCAGATTTTGACGTATTTTAAGCAGTTTCTAGCTAAATTATTTGACTTTTCAATATTTCTTTTTAAATTAAAAATAAAAGTTGCCATATGTAAATGATACGAGGGAAAACAAGATGTTGATATTTTGGTGAAAGTTTGTAACGTCCTGTGGAGTACGTTAACAAAGCAAAGAATTTGAAAATAATTTTGTCTTCTAGGTGTATCTTTTCTCGATAGTTTGTTTTTCGATTCACCTCAATCGTTTTATTTTTTTTTGAGATATTCGCTTTTGAAGAAGACACTAACCTTTTTTCGTATTTTTTACATTAAAACCATGCCTTTGCTTTTGGTTCTAGTCATCACACGTATAAAATAGTGTTTATGATTTATGCAATGTCACTGCTTTCGAAAAATCATATATTATTATTGTCTGTTGGGCAGTTACTATATAGCGATATGGCTTTGAATCCAAAAGTTGATCTCTACCATGATCCATTAAAATAGCAATAATTCAACTTAAAATCATCTCTACTAGAGTAAACGTCAATAAAAAAAAAAAACAATATGACTTTTCAATGACAGTGACATGTTTCGTGAAACAATATGAATACTCTTTTATAGGTGTGCTGATGACCGGAAAATCAATGCTATATTATTTTTTCAAAAAGCAAATATCAGGAATAAAAATAAAGCTAATTGAGATGAATCAAAAAACAAACTTGGTTCTAAGACGTACCTAGATGATAAAATAATTTTTAAATTCCTTGCTTTTTTAACATATTCCATAGAGTGTTTCAAACTTTCACGAAAATATCTACATTTTGTTTTCCCTTGTATAATTGGCAGATGGAAACTTTCATTTTTAATTTAGAAAAAGATACTAAAAAGCCAAATATTAATATTGTAAATCAACTAACTATATAATATTGTAACTTATAAATCATCAAAATAGGGCCACAAGAACAAAATTTATTAAATTTTAAAATACATCAAAATTTTAGGGTGCCGGTTCTTCGTGCCGGTGAGTGTATTTATAAACATTTTTATTTTACATTTTATAATAGAATTATGATAAAACAATTAAAATGAAAATACAAAGTTTAAGAATTCTAAATAAGGTTATCAGGTGAAAGAATGGTAAGTCATCGATCTAAATCGGAATTTCTGGATATTGTCGTTATTGTCGTCATTGAAACAGTACATTAATTCACACTGAGCTCCATAAAATACAAATTTCAATAAAATTTGCAGATTGTCAAAAGTTTTCATTAATAAATAATGTCTATACCTTAATGGCGTATTATTTTTTTGAAAAATCAATGGAAAGAAGTTTGGCTTTTTCGCCACTGGGAGAGAAACCTACAAAAAAAATGTACTTATTGTAAAAAGCACTGCGCTGAGTTTAAAAAAATGATCAGCTCCAAAAATCCGTAACGTTTTCTTTTCGAACGTGGTGGTTTCTTTCAAGGTGAGAATGGAATTATAAAACGCATTGATGAACCGCATCGACGAACAGCATCAGCGCATAGTGAGTATGGGGCTAAACCCAAGAACGGTAAACTAATAGGATTGCTCATCCTCATAAGACGTACGTTCGCCTCTTCCCGCGCTTCAGCTGACAGTTGTGACGTCATAGTAGCCCTTGTCAAAGCCTTCGTGGCCTTGTCATGATAGTGTGTATTATTAGTTGCCTATGGTAAACTTATAAAAATAACAGCTGAGAAATGTTGAGTTAATTATTTTGTCCATTTTAAATGTATGGGGCTTAAACCACTGAACACTGAATAACAAACCGGAAATAATGTGATATACCAAATACTATGTGAATATGAGACTTTTTATATTGATCAAATATCTAGACCATCTGGACAGTTAAATATTCGAATTAAAGATCAGTTATGATCAGGTGGTAATTAATTGTTAATTGCAAGTTTGACTTTATGTTATTTTATTTTAATAGAACGCCAACAGTATATACCGGGTGCATCTCAAAAGTGGCTCACCCCTATAACTTTTTTATTTTTTCAGATAAAGCAACGAGATTTGGTATGTTAGTATATGAAATAAATTAGGATTGATTGGACGTATTCAATTGTTTTCGGTCACTTCTTGTTTTTACCGGACACGACTACAACTTTTGATTTTTAAATGGTACTCTTGGTATTTTGTTACTTCATTCGATAGAAAATGACACCCTGTATAGAATGACATATCATATGTCAACTTTTAACATCTTTGCATATGGTTAATTTCAAATTATAACTAGCGGTTCGAAACGAAAATTTGACTCAAAATACCAAGTGTGTGGTATCAAATTATTCGTAAAAAATGATTTTTTCAAATATGCTAATGAGCAACCCTCGTTCCATTTCAAAAAATTGATATATGTATATGACATTAAAATCATTAGAAGATCAAATCTATTTTTCTAAGGCTCTTTGATTAAGAATTAGTGTTTTTAACATAGCCATGCCACTCTAGATTGAATATTAAAATACGATTTTTTATTAAGCGAGAATGTCAAAAGTTGACATATGATATGTCATTCCATTCAGAATGTCATTTTCTATTGAATAAAGTAAAAATTACCGGGGGTGCCATTTAAAAATCAAAAGTTGTAGTCATTTCTGGTGAAACCGGAAGTGACCGAAAACAATTGAATACCGTCAATCAATCCTAATTTATGTCATAATCTAACATACCAAATCTCGTTGTTTTATCTGAAAAAATCAAAAAGTTATAGGGGTGAGCCACTTTTGAGACGCTCCCGGTATTGGGCGTAGTTACTCAAATCTAAAGGGTCCTTGAATAGTTAAATTTAGACATTAATTAGGTTTTTTTCTTTTTGTATTTTGCTTTTGACGACGAGAGACGATATTACCACCGTACATAAAACTCTGAGTTTTATGTACGGTGATATACCTCCTGTAAAAGAAGATATACCTTACGAAAAAGCCACAGCTGGTTACCGTTTGGATCAAACGCAGTGTTGTTTACAAAAAATAACACGTTTATTTTGTAGGTTTTCCTAACAGTTACGAAAAAACATACTTTCTTCAAAATATTTTAATTACTTTTGAGTTATACAGGGTGTCCCAGAAATAAGTGGAAGTATTTTGAGGGGTGGTAGATCGGGCCAAAAGAAACATTTTTTCTTTTTACCGTTTTTCAAATAAGTCCGAAATAACCGAGTTATTTTACTTTGAAAATTTCCAAAATAAGCGATTTGTTGCTAAAATTTTGAGAACCACTGGATCTTTTCTGGATTTTCTTTCATGTAAATTTAAGCTACTACCTATGTTGCCATATTATCAAGAAATTATGTTTTTTAACTTAAAACTAAAGAAATTTCCAATTTTGTTTTTTAAAATTCCAAATATTCAAATTTTTTTTTTCGCAAAAAATACCTCATACGCGTGTTTCTGCCGCAATATACTATCAGTTAAAATTCTTGCACTTATTTCTGGGACACCCTGTATATGGAAAATGATACCTATCCATATCATCTTAATTTATAATGTAAGATATTTTGAAGTCGAAATTAAATTTCAAGGATTTGATATATTGATTGCTGTAAAAAAATTACATCTTTCATTTGAACTTCCGACACATTCCAACTTCAACTTTTAAAGTCAAATTCTACAGAACATACAGAATGTAAAAATTCCGTATTCCTTATTTAACTACTGATTGAAAGCGGCATATCCTGTAAACAGCGAGCGGTAAGTAAATGTACTATTATTTATTTTTGTCCAGACATTGGGCAATAAACAACACATATCTGCGTAAAATATATTGTGGGCGTTTATTAAAATTCCCTCCAACCATACACCACTTAGCGAGAATAATCGAGTTAGACTCCTGCATAATACTAGTCAGGAAACCCATTTAGTTGGCAATCCAACCTTGGAAAACAACAGGATTAAATCACGAATGCTAAGTTTACATTAGGTCTACCGGCGACGTACGTGTGTTCCAGGTCCAAAAATAACACCAAGCCATTATCCAGCATCTAGATAAATAATTTTTCATTTTAACGGGAAAAATTTGTTTATAAAAACGATCCGAACGCGACAACAAGGTTTGGCAGGAACAGCCGCGCCGTTCCACGCATAGGCTATATTGTTCAACGTTGATAAGTACTTTAGATATTATTGGAAATCATCCAGAAACGAACTATATATTCGTTTAGACGCTGGCGAAATTATTTTTGGTGTACTTACAAGATCGGCGTTATCAAATGCGGTCAGTTATGGCACTAAAATCGCTCTAAAGTCTTCTCTCTTTTTTTTCTGCCAAAACGAGAATAATTGGAGTAACGCGACGTGTGTGCGATTAGTGTCGGGTTTTCCGAGTGCTATTTTTGGGTATAACTTATAGTGACACATTTATATTTAGTCTCAAACTAGAAGAGAGAGCTGTCTCAAATTTGACAGCATCATCATCTCCTGCTCATCTATTTCCTTCAGTAAGATCGTTTCGTATAAATCATGCGACGTATCGAGGTTACGAAAATGAGCCCATCCTCGGTTATTAATCGAGTCTCATCTCTTCTGAGCTGTAACCATCATCTTTTTAGCACTAACAATAACAAAATGCAGTTCGTATTCGACGGATATGTTACATTTAAATATGTGTATGGCGAGTTAGCTGTGTTCTAAAAATACGTTTTTGTTTGGCACGCCGATTTTCGGTTTTTCGTAATGGAAATGAAAAAATGCCTTGTCTAAATATTTATAGTGTGAAATTTGACATTTAACATATTTAAAATTATCTATTTGTAATTATCCAGTAATTTCATGTTTGTTTTTGACCAATCAAGTTAATTAATAGTTTGGTAATGGCACAATTATCATTTCAAATTGTCAATCTGTAATGCATCACGAGTTATGAAATATTTTTTTCTGGATTCCATACCCACGCAAACAATTAAATTTAAACAGACTAAACTTATCTTAAAATATGTAGGTATCTATTTTTAGTTAATGATAATAATTGATCAATTATATATATCTACTAGGTTTATCAATATTACTAATTTGAAATATTTTATTTCTAATTTTTATATTTATTTATTTTTTGCTTACTTGTTTTAATTCTTTAGGATGCATTTAGCTGAAATTGTTTGTGGTTTTCTCTATGTAATTAAATTCATATTAAAATACATTCGTAAAAGTTAGTTAATTCACATTAGAAATATTTATGCTACTTTTATTTAATATCAGTAAATCTAGATGGCAGCACTTATGTCATATTAAGTAGAATCTATATCCACCGAGTGAAATACATAAAAATTATATTATTTAATTGGTATGCTGTAATACAAAAATGTCAATGAATATGATAATAAATAGGCAATAATTTATTTATTTTATTGTAGAGATTTTTTTTTAATTTTGAAAATATTATAGATAATTTTCTAAATATTAAAGAAATATATGTATATGTTGCTTCGTTTCTAAAAGTAGACTAAATTCTTAAAATGAACCCTATTATCTAGATTGGACAATTAAAGATATATAACTAAAATATCTGTTAATATAATTTTATTTCCAGTCTAGTCTAAGCTTCACAATTTTGATGAATGATATGTATTTATTGCTTTTTTTCCTAATATACAGGGTGGCCCGAACTGTATTACGGAAACTTCGGAAGCATATTCAGCAGATAAAAATAGGTAAAAAAGTTCGTATAAATATATGTCCTAAAATGCTTACTTTCGGAGATATAGAGAGAAGAAATTTCATTTTTATTTCGATTTTTTCCAAATAATTTCTGAAGTGTCTGGCAGTTTTTTGACATGAGAATTTTGATTTTGATGTGAATATATGTCTCCTATTTGTAGGGGGCGCCACCTACACGTGTTTAAACTGTTTTAAAGTGTAATAACATTTCGTCCGTACCTGTATAAAATTACTGAGTAAAAAAATATATATTTCTGTGACATTTTAAGTAAAAAATATCTCTTTGTAAAAATCGCTACGAGCAACCGTTCTTAAGATATTTAGAATGGATATAAATGTAGGTCCTAAAATCCTTAGTTTCAGAGATACAGGGTGTAGAAGTTCAATTTTTATTTCGATTTTTTCTAAATAATTTCTGAAGTAACGTCAATATTTGGATGAAAATTGGTGTATGGGAGTTTTTTGACATGATAAATTTGGTTTTGATGTCAATATGACTCCTACTAGTAGAGGGCGCTACCTACATGTATTTTAACTGTTGTGAAGCGTAATAACTTCTTGTCCGTACCTGTATAAAACAACCGAGTGAAAAAATATACATCTCTGTGACTTTTTACGTAAAAAATATCTCTTTGTAAAAATCGCTAGGAGCAACCGTTCTTAAGATATTTAGAATTGAAATAGACAATACATGTCATTATTGACGAAAATAAACACGTTGAGTAGATAGTTATTTCACTGAAATAATAAATTTGAAAATTTTGATTTTTTTTTAATTAATCATAAATTTTTCTGCAAAAAATGATGATAAAACAGTTTCTGTTAAACTTTTGGCACAAAAATATTTCAAATTTATGATTTCAGTTTAATAACTATTTAGTCAACATAATATGTTTAATTAATGTCAATGATGACAGGTATTAATAATTACGCTTCTAAATATCTCGAAAACCATTACTCGTAGCGATTTTTGCCAAGAGACCTTTTTTACGTAAAATACGTCTTAAATGTATATTTTTTACTCAGTAGTTTTATACAGGTACGGACGAAAAGTTATTACTCTTCAAACCGATTAAAAATATGTAGGTGGCGCCCTCTACTAGTAGGAGCCATATTGACATCAAAATCAAATTTCTCATATCAAAAAACTCCCAGACACCAATTTTCATTCAAATATTGACTTTACTTCAGAAATTATTTGGAAAAAATCGAAATAAAAATGAAATTGCTACACCCTGTATCTCCGAAACTAAGCATTTTAGGACATACATTTATACGAACTTTTTTACTTATTTTAATCTGCAGAATATGCTACCGAAGTTTTCGGAATACAGTTCGGACCACCCTGTATATTATAATATAACATATCATTTTTTTATAATGTTCATATTATTCTTGAAAATTTAAATTAAAAATAAGAAAATTGCAATTGTAAAGAACACTGCTATTATTATTTTGAACTATGAAATAGTAATTCTTTTAATTTATAAATTTATATGCTTTATAATTTATACAAAGGGCTAATAATTATATTTGATCAGTATCAGTTGATAGCAACATATAGAGATTTTAAGGACATTTTAATAGAATAAGAACAACCTTAAAAAATAAATATTAAAAAATAAACATTAAAAATAAAACTTTTGAATAAAGATATAAATAAAATGTTTGGACACTCTGTAGAATATTGACATTAAACTTGAGTAAATATAAAATGCAGTCTGGGTTAATTTTATCTCTTCTATAATAAATTCTATTTATATACGATTTCTTCAGGATTGTGTGCAGCAGACAGGTGTAAATTAATTTCAGAGTTGTGTTAGCTAAAAGTATCTTAAATTAGTTTATCACAATATTCAATTCTTAATTTAATATAAATAAGATATGAACTAGATCATACAATAATTTATGATAATATAAAAAAAATATAAACGTGTTACCTTATATGTTATTTCCAAAAAATTAATGAAATTCTGGCAAATAAAATTAGATTTTGATCTAAGGTTTTCCTTTGTATATTTGACTTTAGACTAATACCGGGTGCATCTCAAAAGTGGTTCAATTCTCTAATTTTTTTATTTTTAGTTAAAAAACGAGATTTGGTGTGTTAGTATATGACATAAATTAGGATTGATTGACGTATAAAAATGTTTTTGGTCACTTTCGGTTTCACCAGAAATGACTACAACTTTTGATTTTTAAATGGCACCCCCGGTATTTTTTTACTTTATTCGATAGAAAATGTCACTCTGAATAGAATAACATATCATATGCCAACTTTTGACGTTTTCGCATATGGTTTATTTGAAATTATAACTTGCGGTTCATAACGAAAATTTGACTTGAAATACCAAGTGTATGGTATCAAATTATTCGTAAAAAAATGCTTTTTCCAAATATGCTAATGAGCCACCCTTGTTCCATTTGAAAAAATTGAGATACGATTAAAAATACGATTTGAGCATTTTCCAACTGGCCAGGACAAGACACCAAAAACATTATAGTGCGGGCGCTAGCCCATGTCTCGTGTGCAGTTATATGTCCCCTAAGTTTTTGTGCGGCGTTTTATTAAATATGTATAAGAGCTTAAAAACCAACTGGTCACATGCTCCAGATCGTGGTCGTTTAGTCGCCATATTTAAATATGGCCGACATGTTACTAATTTCTTATATATTTTAATATCTTCCTAACAAAGGGTCGGGATTTTAGTTTTAAAGGTTATTATACGCATTTTTTGACCGCAAACAAATTTTGTGAATACATATATTTTAACTGTAGTTCTTTTGAGGAAAGTAAAATTTAAAAATATGGAACCATGGCGCATTTTTAAGCACTAGTAAAAATTCGTTTTAAAATAATAAAAGTATATTTAAATGCATAAGACGTATTCGCAAAAAACGCGCAACAAGTATAATTTTTCGAATGCAAAAAATTAAGATGTTTAAGCAGAAAACTTACGTATGAGGGTTCTTGCATTGGTCTAAAACACTACTTTTACATTTACAAAAGTCGCAACACATTATTTTTAATTTTCTACAGGGACATACAATTTCTCTGAAGCACACTAGCAACTACATGGTCTAGAAAAGTCTTCAGGGTCCTTTGGGTCGTCTGTTACTTGTGGAATCAAAATACCATCTTTTTCTCTATGTAACCATAGTTCAACCGATTAAGTTTTTCACATGGGTCCAAATCATGAATCGATTTGTAGCATTGCAAGTAGCTCCGTTTTATGTGAAGACGGCTTGATCTTGAAGTAGGGGCCAAATCTTGAAAGTTTTGTAATTTTTTATGATGGAACTGATGGAAACGCTGCTTATCCATTGTACTCAAGTTTGATGAAAGTGCACGAACCAAAAATTCTTCTACTTGTTTTTCCATTTCTTCATTTACTGGCTCTTTACCAAATTCTAACAAGAGCTTTTCAGCATACGATTTTGCTACTTTCAGAGCTGCTAATTTTGTACTAACCTTGCTTATAGTATCGCAACCGGTTAAAGAATGAATGGCAGGTAAAGCTGTTAAAACATTAAGTGCTAATCTGCTATCAAACGAGTGAAGGGGAATATAGTCTGTCCAACGACAAAATCCTTGACAGTGATAGATGTGTCTGTCATTTTAATTTCAAAGTAGTTTATTTTATTTTACAAAGAAATAAATTGGTACAATTTGAACGCATAATTAATATATTTAAATTGCGAGTGACAAGTGATTACTTCAAAATATTGTGAAAAAAACTGTATAAAACTGAAAAAACCTAATCTTGGTTAATTAACTTTAATCTTAATTTTTTTATACCGGAACGTTTTTCCTACTCCAAAAGCAACATAAAGCTCTTTAAGTCCTGCACTTTTCAACTTCTGCAAGTAGTGGTAAATTGCACTAACAAAAACATCAGTATCGGTAGAACAAATAAATGCGTCCTTTACGTTTGTAGTCAGTGTCATGTGAGAAATATGGGTTAGCATTCTGTCATCCGCTTCTTCATGATCAGATTCCAACGTACGTTCTTCTTCAATTCGGCCATTCTTTATACTGAAACACCTTGGCTGACCATCTTTAACAACGCCACCCAGGTAAATGGGAATAGATGCAGTGACAGAATCTTTTTTCCGGGATACCCAATCAACAAAGTATGACTGCAATAATTCTTTGTTTTGACAGGAGACCCAGTAAGCGTCAAAATCCACAGGAAGGGGTGTGTTGTAATCGCCTGAAATTACTCTTGTGAGAAGAAGAATGTGTAATTTCAATAAACAAAACATTATTTTTATTATAATTTCTATTATGATTTATTTATAATTACAAGAATGTGTAATTTCAATAAAATTAAAGAAAATATTCCAAATTCCTCCGCTAAGTGGAAATGTTAAAAATATCCCAATAACTAATAAATTTGTCAGTAAATTAATTACAATTTTTTTCTTCATAAGAGGAGTAAGTTGATCTTTAAAAATGCAAAATCGGAGCACTTTATACGGAAATATAGTAAAAAAAAATTTTTTTAGATTTGCCAGCAATTTTTAAATATGGCGACCAAATGACCATGTTCTGGACCATGTGACCAATTTTGTCAATTACTCCCAGAGGTGCTTAGCAAATCCCCACAACAAAATTTAGGGGACATACAACGGCACACGTGACATAGGCTAGCTCCTAGACTATTAGACGATCAAATCTATTTTTCCAAGGCTCCTTATTGAAGAATTAGTGTTTTTAACATACGCATGACACTCTAGATTGAATTTTAAAAAACAATTTTTTATTAAGCGAGAATGTCAAAAGTTGACATATATAAAAAAGTTATAGGGGTAAGCCACTTTTGAGACGCACCCGGGGGTGCGTTTTTATTTTTTCAGATAAAAAACGGGATTTGGTGTGTTAGTATATGACAAATTAGGATTGATTGACGTATTCAATTGTTTTCGGTCACTTCCAGTTTCACCGGAAATGACTACAACTTTTGATTTTTAAATGGCACTCTCGGTATTTTTTTACTTTATTCGATAGAAAATGACATTCTGAATCGAATGACATATCATAAGTTAACTTTTGACATGTTCGCTCAAAGACAAATTGCATTTTAAATTTCAATCTAGAGTGACGTTGCTGTGTTAAAAACACTAATTTTTAATCAAGGAGCCTTGGAAAAATCGATTTGATCGTCTAATGCTTTTAGTGTCTTGTCCTGGCCGGTTAAAAGATGCCCAAATCGTATTTTTAACCATATCTCAATTTTTTCAAATGGAACGAGGGTGGCTCATTAGGATATTTGGAAAAAGCATTTTTTTACGAATAATTTGATACCCCACACTTGGTATTTCGAGTTAAATTTTCGTTATGAACCGCAGGTTACAATGTCAAATAAACCATATGCGAAAATGTCAAAAGTTGACACATGATATTGTCATTCTATTCAGAGTGTCATTTTCTATCGAATAAAGTAAAAAAATACCGAGGGTGCAATTTAAAAATCAAAAGTTGTAGTCATTTCCGGTGAAACCGGAAGTGACCGAAAACAATTGAATATGTCAATCAATCCAGATTTATGTCATATACTAACATACCAACTCTCGTTGTTTTATCTGAAAAAATTAAAAGTTATAGTGGTGAGCCACTTTCAAGACGCACCCCGGTATACGCAGAGTAAATGCCATATAAATAATTGACTGGCTGTCTAATGCTAAGCTTATTAGTAACTTTAAAATTCTGCCATATTGAAATTGGATAAAAATTGCTTTGTGCGACCATTTTCAAAAATAATACAAACTTATTAGAAAAAATCGCCAAAAAAAAAAATAAATATCTATACGAACACGAAAATGCATATACAGGGTGTTAATAAAACATTTGCCTTTTGGCCCTTCCAGTTAAACCGGATGATATGTTATATTCAGTTAGTTTGGTGTGCATATTCTTATATTTTTTGCCTTTATCTATATAAGTTTCAGTCTTCACATTTCAGAGTTCATATTTAGATTCATTTAATTTTTTTTTCACCAGTCTAATGGCTCTGATAAATTCTAAGCACCATCTAATTTTATTTGCCACCCTTTAAATTATATAGCCCGGATATGACTACTAGCTGATTATATATATATTACAAAGAAGTACCAAAATGAGACTAATAAGTAAAGTGGTAGATTCTAAATCATCTCAAAATTCTTCCTCGTATTCCGTCACGAAAAAATCGTACTCGGTGTCGAAGAGCGCTAGTAGCTCCAAATTTGTCCCGTCCTCGGTACCGGGTACTCCAAGTACTTCGTGGCAACCGTTCGGTCAAATTCAGAGGAGTCAAAGTACCACCGAGATTATCGAAAGTAGAGGATTTAGACCATCCGATACAAGTGATCCTAGTAAGAAGGCGTTTCTGACGAATTTGACGAAAAGAGTCTTCAAAGTCGGATTGGTATGTAGTTGTTATGTTGTTAGAGTTTTCTTTTATTTAGCTTATTTTTTTCTAAACGATTTCATGTTTCTAATTGTAAAACTGTTTTTTCCTTTGTTCATTTTTATTGTAAATTTTAAATGATCGAAAACTTGTATTTTTCATATAAAAATACCAATGACTAAAGAATACGAGAACATATTACACCCGAGACCAAATTGTTACCATGGCTCCAAACAGTGCCGTGGCCACATATTTTTCTTAACTTAGCTTAACTTGAAGATATATTTATTTATATTTTTGATAAATGTTTTGACTACGCCTATGGTATATGCCATGGTATAATATTAATTAATTACGAAAAAAACGTATTAAAATGTTTGGTTGTTTAAACATAAGGTACAAAACTAGTATCGACCTATAGCACACATCAAGTACATATAATATCCGAAAAATAATTACCGAACTCAATAAGAAAACTAAGAAAACGCTAAAAAGGTGGAGTGGACCCAAGGTTATTAAAAGATAAGGTTATCTCGTAACTCGATCCGCCATTATCGGAAACGTCATCTACTACGTCACAGGGATGCTACCGCTCATAGATAAAGAGATAAAAACTGCCGACAGTCCGACGGTGCATTTCCGAATCGATATTCATTGTGTATATGGTATATGGCGTCCATAGTTTTTAGTTGTTTGATGTTTGTTTTCTTTATTACATTGCCCATTTATCTCTCTTTGTCCGTTGCATTCTATTCTTTATTCTTTTTATCTATGATTTTATACGTTCTCTCTACGTCACAGTGATGATATTCCGCTTCGCTCCTATTGGTCCAAAAGTTACGAGACAATCTTATCTTTTAATAACCTTGAAGTGGACCACCATTTGTCTATGAAACTCCTGACTCTTTCTTATCGTTGCGGCTTTTACACTTGAAAGCTGAATAATCAATTACTATTGTAATAAGGTTTATACAAAGTTCACTACACTAAAACTATTAAAAATCGCTAAAATTGTCGCTGTGACCAGATAGTACAAATTCTGCTGCAGCCCGTATATGGGGGTTACACTTCCTTGGATTCTTTAGTCATTGAAAAATACACTTATTTGAAGAAATTATATATTGACAAGGTCCAAGGTAATCCAGTAATAGTATTTTAGCTAATGTATCAACTAGAAAAAGTGCAAGGGCGGTTCTAGAGGAGTGGTAATTACCGCCCCCCCCCTAGACCGGTGAAACTTCAAAAAAAATTACATACGCAACGCAAGATGCCCGGATGAACCGTGCTATATAATAAATTTTTTTTTCTAAGTTCTGTTAAGAGCTCTCACCCCTCCTAAAACGCCGACAATCTTAATTGCAGTTCAGGGTATAGCCTGCGAACCTCGACGATCAGCTCGATGTACTTCTTTTGCTTATTCTTTTCTATCACCAATATTTCAAGTCAGTAAACTGAGTGCGATACACAAAAGTGTTTAAATGTGCTTATTCTAAAATAGTTGATCCCGTTTATACTTTTCCAAATTTCTATACCATTTTAAAGAAAATTGAAAAAAATATGAAAATATAGGTGATCTTTGTCGAAGTCCTAAAAATTGAAAGGCTTTTCTCTGAAGATTCTATGGTAACATAATTTCGATTTCATTCTTTGAAAGATGGTTTATATTAACTTTGATTAACTTCATATATTTTTCTCTTGTTAAAGTATCACATTTTCCGATAACTATTATCACCCTTTCCGTAGCATTAAACTAAAAAAAAAATGAAATCTAATTGTTTACTAAACAAAGCGGTATTAAACGCCAATAAGCAGTTTTGCTATATTTCCTGTAAAGAAACAATTAATTATTTTCAGTTCCTTATTTGATAGTAACAATTGCTGCTCTCACGAGGTTTTCCTATAATTTCATAAAGATAAGTCTATGCTCAAAACCATGCCGCCGAATTTGCACCAGAAACTGGAAAGTAAACTCCAAAAATATGTACGGGCTATACATGGCAGCCATCTCTCAAAATTCTTTTGGAAAGAGAGGCGGAGATGGGTTGCATACAGATTTTTACACCACAATGCCAAAGAACAATCAAGTTCGTTCATAATTGACTAGTAGACGAACTACAGTCGGATGCGATTCTGGGATGTGTTATTGCTGTGTTACTGCTATTGAAGCCTGTGTGCGTCTGCTGGTAGAGCAGTATAATACACCGGATAAACAATAAACATAATTTTGTATATACGCGTTGAAAGAAAATGGACATCCATAAAAACTATTCACTGTAAGAAATTACTCAGTTTACTAGGCGATAGGAACAACGTGTCGTTGATATGGATACCAGTAGTTCAGTCATTGGGGATCAAAAAAGGTCTTTGGAAAAAGCTCGAAGTTTTGAAACTTTGCAGATTTATAGGTTTTGGGTCCCTTAACTAAAATCCATAAATGCAATATTTCAGACTTAAGCTGCCGGCGCCGCTATTTGCCAAGATTTAAAATCGGTATTTTGTAAATATCTCGAAAACTATGCGTTTTTCGCAAAAATTTGAAGAGAGCAAAATTAAAGAGAATAAAATTTACTATAAAAAGATTATATGAAAATTTTCGCTAAAGTCAACCGTTTAGGCACAAAATCCCTGGAAATTTTACAATTTTGCGTAAAGTATGATATACATAATAGTCGATTTTTCGAAATCAAATGTCGATTAGTGTTCACTAAAACTAGTTAAAAATTAAGTTTCTTCAATTTTGTCATGAAACCGTGGCGTATCATTAATTCGCTCATTAATTTATGAATAATTAATTGTCGTGCTGGACAGCATTCATTGCGAATTTACCACCAGGTTCAGCATTGGTCTGGTTGTACCAAAGATGCCGAAGAATGGGGTTGGAAGAAAACAAAAACAGGCATTACTCCAGTCACAACGTTGAAAGATCCAGCTCCAAAATCCCTATTGATATTTTTATCCTGTAAATGCAAAACCAACAACTGTGGTAAAGCCTACGGATCAGAAAAGCAGGATTAAAATGTTCAATGATTTGTGCATACTGCAATGGGAAATCCTGTGACAGCAATGGGAAATCCTGTGACAACGTCACTGAAGTGTCACTCGACGAATCCGATAAAGAGGAGTGGGATTGGGAGTGGGACTTGCCTGTAGATATCCCTCTGGCGGCTGAAGATGAAGAGTTGGACGTATTGAGAGACCACCCTGATGAGCCCAGCACAGCAGACACAATCGACTTTGACATCAATGAGCCAGGTCCATCGGACTTGTGCAGATAAGTTAAGGTTTTTAATTTACCTAGTGGAGTAGGCCTCCGGGGAGGGTTACCTAGTGGAGTAGGCCTTGGGTGGTGTGGAAACAAGTACACATTTTCAATAATTAAAATTATTAATTATTCATAAATTAATGAGCGAATTAATGATACGCCACTGTTTCATGACAAAATTGAAGAAACTAAACTAAAACTAGTTTTAGTGAACCCTAATCGACATTTGATTTCGGAAAATCGACTATACATAATATTAATAATATATCATATTTTACGCAAAATTGTAAAATTTCCAGCGATTTTGTGCCTAAACGGTTGACTTTAGCCAACATTTTTATAGAACCTTTTTTATAGGAAATTTTATTCTCTTTAATTCTGCTCTCCTCAAATTTTCGTGATAAACGCATAGTTTTCGAGATATTCACAAAATACCGATTTTGGGCGCCATCTTGGCAAGATGGCGGCGCCGGCGGCAAGTCTGGAAATGTGCATTTCATGGATTTTAGTTAGGTTGCACCCCAAAACCTATAACCCTCCAAAGTTGCAAAACTTCCGAACTTTTTTCCAAGCAAAAATCCCCAATGACTGAACTACAGGTCATGTTGGCCTAGAGGGAAATGAACGTGCCGACTCCGTCGTTAAAACGGGTGATAGTGACAGTTATTTTGTGTTATCTAAATTCAAATCCAAATTGATTTTATTGTGTTATTTTTTGAATGTAGCCTACCAAAATCACCTGTTGTCTTGTTCATTTAATTTTCGATAGGTATACCTATTGATACCGACTAAAGACTTCCTGACATTTAAATCTAAATGCCAAGTTCCACACGTGACAATCTATAGGTATTCTATAGATTGGCTCTTGTAGATTACCGTGTGATCAGGTGGCTTTAGGGGATATACAGGGTTGCTGATATGTATGGGAACAGTCGGTTATTAGGTAAAATATAAGAGGTGCAGCACAAAGTTTAATATAAAAGTTATAGGGTTTATAAATGTCTATTAGCGAGTAATAAATTTAAGTCGTGGGACATCAAAATTTTATTTTTTTAAATGGAACCCCTGTATATTATTGCATATTTCGGTTCTTCCTTCAATTCTAAGCAAAAATCGAGATACACACAGATCAAACCAACCATTTTCGAGTTATTGGCTTTAAAAAATATCACTTAAACATATTGATCTAATTAATTTCGATGTGTTTGGTTTCAAATGAAAATACGGTACCATTCTGCGAAAACTGTGATTCTTAATAATAATATTTGACATTAGTTTTCATGTTAGCATTTATAGATGTATAAAATGAGATTATCTCAAGTCTAGAAAATACAAAATTTTCGTTTTTTCGTTTAACATTTCAAAATCAACTTCATAATTCGGCAATAATTGTTGAATTTAGGTACATAATCGTAATACACATACGTAATGTACCTAAATTCAACAATTTCCGAATTATGAAATTTTGATTTTGAAATCTTAAACGAAAATTTTGTAATATGATATAGTCTCATTTTATACATCTATAAATGATAACATGAAAACTAATATCAAATATTATTAAGTATCGCAGTTTCCGCAGAATGGCATCGTTAAATGAAACCAAACACATCGAAATTAATGAAATCAAATTGTTTAAGTGATATTTTTAAAAGTCAATAACTCGGAAACGGTTGGTTTGAGGTACATTGTGTGTACTTCGATTTTTGCTTAGAATTAAAGGAGGAATCAAAATTTGCAATAATATACAGGGGGTTCCATTTAAAAAAATGAAATTTTGATGTTCCACGACTTTATAAAAGACCCTGTATACTTAAATTTATTACTCGCTAATAGATATTTAAAAATCCTATAACTTTTGTATTAAACTTTTTGCTGTACCTCCTTTATTTTACCTAATAATCGACTGTTCCCATACATATCAGCTTCATATCAGCGACCCTGTATGTTTGTCTCTTGATAAATTTTTGACAATTGCAGTTGTTTTTTGTTATTTGAATTCAAAGGTAATTTTTCAAAGATAATTGTTTTACCTAATAATCGACTGTTCCCATACATATCAGCGACCCTGTATGTTTGTCTCTTGATAAATTTTTGACAGTTGCAGTTGTTTTTTGTTATTTGAATTCAAAGGTAATTTTTCAAAGATAATTGTTTTTCCTGTCATTTTTTGAATGTAAGCCTCCTCGAAATCGTCTCGTGATTTGTTTGTCCCATTTTTGATAGATTCTTGATTTATGTAATATCAGCTTTGACATGTGACAATATGAGCAAGGTCCCTGCAGATTGGTCCCTGTGGATTGCCATGTGAGTAGGCAGGCGGCTTTATACGAAACTCAAACATAAAAACTCAATAAAAACACGATAAAACAAAAATACGCATAGTTCCAAACTATGCCCGCCTCAATTCGATCAACCGAAACTAGTTAATCGGCATGTTTTTCGAATTTCGCGTGTGTGTGGCCGAGAAAAATCGATAAATCGAGTTTTATTTATTTTTCGGAAAGAAAGGCGTACGGAAAAATCTATAAACATCGGTCAGTTACATCATAACTAAATCTAATAGACGGGAAAATGCGCAGCACATGGCCCGCATTCGTCGATTAGTAGCCAAAACTTTTAAACGCGCACTGTCAATTCCGTACGAAAATCCATCTCACTACAGTTAAAACCGATAATTTTTATCCGTCAGGTTTTTTATTTTTCACATTGGAACGAAAATATTCATTAAATCCAGTAAAATCGTTTTTTTCGGGAGTTTCTATATATAATTCAAAATATTTAAAAAAATATACATTGTGAATGCGTGGTAGTGTTCAGTGTTTCCGAATAAATCTCTATCTGTTTAATAAATTAGTTTTTGTGAAGAACCATTTGAATGAGTGCCAAACCTAAAAAACAACTCAACTAAAATGTTCCTGGGTGGAGAAATATCGAGTGTGAACAGCAAAAAGGAACAGTACTTCGATAAAACTGAAAATACAACGTATTCTAGACGTATTGAAACAAGGGAAGAAAAAGTTTACAAGAATTATAGCAACAAATACAGCCATAACGAATCCAGTACCTTTAAATCGAATGGATATTCCAACGGATACGTGAATGGATCTGGAAGCATCAAATCGAATGGATACTCGGATAGCGATAATGGATATGATATAAATCATAGAAATGAGCCGGCTAAAACAAAGACGGATAAGCCAAAAAAAGAAAAACATGTGCACTTTGAAGTACGTGGCGTTAAAAATAAGAGTTTTATTTTCGTAGGCGTTTAATTATAAATAAATACGCATCATGTTTTATTGTTTGTTAGGATTTTGCGCGAGTATTTAAATTAATTGATATATTTCTCGGTCTTAGTGCTAAAAATACATAATACAATGAAGACATTTTAGAAATAATTTTAGCTGTTATTGTAATGAAATAACATAATTTCTATTACCGAAATATATTAACTCCTTTTATAAAATATCTTTATCTTAAAAAAGTTATATCCAAAGTAAAATATATTTTTCATTTGAGTTGAGTTCGTTTTCTATTTTAGTTCTTTTTATATTAATTTTATCTATTAAAAATATTATATTACACTACGTAATTACTAAAAATTTATCTATGATAAAGAAAATCACTAGAATTTATTATTCGTACATATTTATACCATACGATCGAAAAAAACGGCGTTATCGATGGCTATGAAATGAAGATCGCTGTCATTTTATATGGAAAATTATATAGGGAATGTCATCGATCGTCATTTTCAAGCCAACTGGACGCCGTCTTTTTCGTTCATACGGTAGTTATTATGCAGATAAAGCATGAATGCATAAAAAATAACTGCCTTTTAAAACAATACATAGGGTGCAATCTTTATAAAAGTATTTTTAATTTTAATGTTAAAAATAACATTTAAGTTTCGTTTTCAGTCATTTATTTCTTTTTTTTAAGAAGCTTAAATACATTATTTATATAAATATTTATAATAATTGATTAAACTTTATAATAGCGTAACAGAAGATAGCGCAACAGAAAATTAATTAAAAAATTACAAGATGTTCACAATTTTGAATGAACCTCAATTTTTATATTTTTTTATTATGTTTTATGATAAAAATAAAAGACAATCTTGTATAAAATTGTCTCATAATACAGCATATTGGAAATATTTGCTTGTTAACTTTTAACTAATTTACGACAATACACTAAACCACTTTTCGTGTAGTTTGCGGTACATATAGTAAAGTGTCTTGGTGTATTGTGGTGAATTAAGCTTCATTCAGAATCCCAAAATTAGTGAAATAAATCAATGGTTTCAGTTAACGTAGAAGTTTGTTTCTTTAATAATCATGTAAGCATTCACAACGTTAAAATTAGTGGTAGGAATCTTCAATTAGTGGAAAAAGTTAACAAACCTCTAACTTTTAACTTTTCCACTAATTATACTTTAAAAGTTGCGAGGAATGTCATTTTGGCCTTTGATTATCATCCGTCAAGACAAATTGTGGTTAGAAATCAAAAGTTTGTTGTTTTATAAGCTAAATATTAGGTTTTTTCTATGGATACAACTGACTACCGCAAGCTGTTGCTAGGATATTCTATTCATTTTAATTATTGTGTTTTTTAGACATTGTGAATAATCGAAAACTAAAAAGTATAAAGTGTAATTGAAACCACTAATTTATTCCACTAATTGCAGTTCTGAACGAAGCTTTAGTGTTTATTTCGCTATTGTGACACCAAAGATTCCATGCCTAACTGTAACTTTTAACATGAAAATTTCCAAAATTTTTAAAACCATAATCATGTTTGTATTATTTATACAGTATTCTTAAAACACTTTGGATACTGCTGATGTTAACTAGTTTATCATTAGACATGTTTGATTTTTTATCTCGAAAAAAATATTCCTATTTATGTTACCATTATTTATGTTCCATTTAAATTACAAAGATGCTACCACTTTTAGTACGAAACGGCAAAACTGTAATGCTAAAAATAATTTAGACAGATAAAACAGGTGCCTTTACGTCTCATGCCATGGCCGTGAATGACACTCTATATAAAAGATACTACTACTAGTAAAACACTAGGTTTTATTTTGCAGTTGTAAAGCCAAAGGTCCCAATCTCAAATGTATTTAAAATATCTGTAAAATAGAATCGTTTTTTATTAGAATTTCAATATTTTATTTTAAATGTTGAATATTTATTTGAAAAATTCTAATGTCGTAAAATTATAATTTTAGGATGAAAATGCGCCACCACCAAAACCAATTAATTTGGAGAAAATATTCACACCCGCCGATGGAGAACAAATTCAACCAAAATCCGCAAGTGAGTATCATGTTTCCTTTCTTTAACCTTACACAAACATGTAAGAAAGCTAGTTTGATTTCCACAAAACGCTAAAACATGTTTTGATGCGATTTGCTCAAAATATACAATGTTCCACGAATCCGAACAATTATTTGAAGTCTCTATTAGAGATGAGCAAAACTGCAATCCTCCAATCGCAATTGAAATTGCGATTGCGATTTTTGAATGCAGCGACTGTAACCAGCGATTGTGATTTTAATATTTACCCAAACAAATTAATCCTAAAAAAAAACTTTTTCTAAATATGCCAATGAGCCACCCTCGTTCCATTTGCAAAATTTGAGATATGATTAAAATACGATTTGGGCATCTTTTAACTGGCCAGGACAAGACGCGAAAAACAATAGACGATGAAATCTATTTTTCCAAGGCATCTGGATTAAAATTAATGTTTTTAACACACCCATGACATTCTAGATGGAAATTTAAAATACGATTTGTTTAAGCGAAAATGTCAAAAGTTGCCATATTATATGCCATTCTATTCAGAGTGTCATTTTCTATTGAATAAATTAAAAAAAATACCGAGGGTGTCATTTAAAAATCAAAAGTTGTAGTCATTTCCGGTGAAACAGGAAGTGACTAAAAACAATTGAATACGTCAATCAATCCTAATTTATGTCATATACTAACATACCAAATCACGTTTTTTATCAGAAAAGATAAAAAAAGTTATAGGGGAAACCACACTTGAGGAACACCTGGTATATTATGATCGTGGTCCTAGAAAAATAATACTTCCTCTATAAATAAATAATATCAGAGAGAAAATCCAATCGCAGTTTACTATAAAATGCTTCAATAGACCACAAAATTACATTCGCAACAAAATCGCAAATCGTAACTCCTAAAAATTCAAACTCGCAGATAGAAAGTTGTCACGGTCCTAGTTTACAAAATCACAATCGCAGCAAAATTGCAACTCGCATTAAGATGGCAAATCGCAGCTATAGTAATACTGGTTGCCTAAATTGAAACTCGCAAATAGAAGAAATCGCAATCGCAGTTTCCTATAAGAGCCAATCGCAGGTGGCGATTGCGATTTTAAAATCGCTGCGATTTAATCGTAGTTTGCGATTTCTTGCTCATCTCTAGTCTGTATGTATTTCTTACGCTAGAAGTAAACTGACCTTGCTACTAGAAAAAGCTCCATTTTCAAGGGGACTGTACATATGGACTGTGTAAAATATATGGCGTCTCGGTGTAAATAACATAAATTTTCATACTTCAAATTAATGTAATCAAACCAATGCAACGCGGTGGTAAAACGTAATAGTTGAATTTAGAATTAAATAGATTTTGTACAGAAATATGTTATAATGTAAATAGTTTATTATTTGTAACAGGAGCTTTATATTAAAGTTTTTTATAAAGGTTCTTAAATATCAAGAATAGAATTTGAAGAACTGTTGATATTTTTCTCTATACTATTAATAAATTTATATTAAAACTTGTTTAACATTATATAAATAATATTATGTTGTTCGATTTAATCTAATCAATGCTAAAGTTGGTGCATCCATTTATGCATACAAAAATCTTATAAAATAACAATGTCAGGAAATTTATTTCGGAAATAAAAATATATGTGGAAACTTTCTTGTATTCTTCTCCATACAATGTTGAATGATATATCAGAGAATTTACAATCCATTAAATTCTTGATAAGTCTTAATTCTTCTTCTGCTAAATTTCGATTCTTGTTGCAGGGAAAATGTTTGCGTCTTCTTCCTTTTATGAAAAAGGATTCCATCCAACGGTGGAAGATCAGGTGGAGTTGGCAAAAAGAATATCAAGTTCCTTGAGCGACATCAGCAACCAAAGTAGCAAAGGACTCCAAATGTACGTCAACAGAAAGAAAAGATCGGTTAAATGGGTACACGAAGGTGAAGGTAGGTAAAATCTTTAAGCGTTTTGTAAAAAAAAAGAATTAGAAATTGCTAATTTAATATATACACAGTGTTAATATTGTATTTTGTACTTAATTTGGCAGGTTTTAAAATTACTTTTTGAGCTTAGAGATACATTAAAAACAAATTATAAGGTTATTAGTATAAAAAAGAAATAAAGTTAAAGAATATTAAAAGTGAGACAAACTAGAATGTTAACACTTTTTTCGACGTTTACACACTTAAATACTACGCTTTAGTTTAAAGCTCAATCATAATCAGGGGCGGATCCAGGATTCGAGAAAGGTGGGGGGGGGGGCTAGATACAAAACTTTACTCAAGTACATACAGTCCGACAAACGATTTGTACTCAGTAGTCGTTTCTACCATAATAAATTAATAATATTTTATTACATGATGGGAGGACTTGAGCCAAAGGTTTGAAGCCCCTCCGTGGGTCCGCCACTGATCATAATAGTGATATAAAAATATCTAATTTCGTGACTTAAATTTTGTACAGCTGCTGTTCTTTAAGTGTTAGTATTATATTTTATGGTAGAATTTATGCCGTGTAATAAAATACCTATAATATTTATGATGGCTACTTTATTATATCTGTGATTCCAGATTGTGTTCTATTTGGACAATATTAGAATATCGACAGTAGCAGTTCAGTCATAGATAAAGGAAACGCGTTTCTTTACTTATTGCTATGGTCTGTTATTTCAGTTCAATAATAAATCATTTCTTCTATCATTTTTGGATATCGTTTGTCAATTTTTTTTTCTCGATTAACACACTTTATTAAAATATTTTGAACCATTTTCTTACAAATAAGTCTAACGTTGACACGAATGGGTTAGAATTTTGTATAAAATGTAATAAGATACGTACAAATAACATTATAGCAAAGATACAGCAAGCGCCATGTTAGAAATGGTAAAATCCTTTGATGAAAGATCTATAAAAACTCACGACCGTAAAAATACCAATAAAAGTGAAAGAAAAACCGTACTAATAAATTAGATGATGTTGAATTTTTATGATCTCATAAAGTAAGAAACGCATTAAAATCGGCGGCGAAGCTTCCATTGGTGCGGGTGATGCGTCGCATCCCTTCAAAAAATTATAATAAAATTATTCAATTATTCAAAATATTGTTTTTAAAAAAGTCACTGGTCGGTGGGTGATGCAACCACAAAAACTCATCTGTTTTGTGGTATAAAATAAAAAAAAATTTCGCCGCGCGTTACGATGACCGATTCTGAGTGCGGCTGTAAAATAGAAATAATTTTGCAATCTGAAGTATTGTTTCTATGGTGTATTCAGAAAAATTAAAAAATATTGAAAAAGGACCTCCAAAGCACATTGTGAATATTAATACTAAATTAAAATCGTGTGTTCGTCATTTTAATGAGAATGTTTATAAAAGTGGACGCTGGTTATGTAAGGCACTCAATAAACTTTTTTGTTGCCCTTGTGTAGACAAGGGCAACTATTTTCCAAGGAGAAAAATGTATGGAGTACTACCGTCTACGATGATTTTTTTTTTCGATTGAATTGAAGTACTTAGTCACATTGGGTCCGAAAAGGTTTTTGTTTTATTTGGGAAAAAACAAAGAATTGAAATATCCCTAAGTATAGTGCATACAGACTTAATATTTAAATGCACAATGAGAGAGTAAAAATAAATAGACAAATTGTGGGAAACCTGAAAAACATATCTTCGGAATTCACAAAAACAAGAGAGTCTGTCAATTGTTGAACATTGAAAGTTCATTACTAGAGAGTATTCGTTCTTCTCCTGCATTTGAAGAAAATGTAAGAAATACATACTAGAAGAATAAATGATCCTAATTTTAAAATTTGTTAAAAACTGTTATATTTTTTGTATATTTTATTTTTGTAACTTCAAAATTAAAGACCTTATTATGTTGGTAAAATGTTAATTGCAGTTACTTATTACATCCTCTTGTATTGAAAATAGTATTTACATGAATGCGTTTCATGTAAATACTATATATACTAAATACTATTTATATATTATATTCTACGTTTTATGTTTGATATAACTTTTAGTTTCATATTATATCCGAATAATTGTGTGACTGTTTCTCAGGATAATTAAAGGTTGATTGAACTGTTGCAAATATTAAATTAGTTATTTCTGTTTTCTTTGAAGCAAACATTATTATACGGAAGCAGAAAAAATTGGGGTTTGGCTATTTGCCATGGAAATTAGAAATATCGACAAGGATTGGATTCAAATTTATTTCCTGCTTTTGAACATTTGTGCTAAGTATCTCAAGAAACATAATTTGCAAACAAAATATCATTACATATAATAAAGGAATAGAGATCGAAAAATCTGTACAATAAACAGATCACAAAAAATTAAGATATAGTCGAGTATTGAATTTATATTTTTATCTAATGATAAAAGATTAATGATTTGATTAATATCCCAAAATATAGTACAGCTAGAAAACTGTTTGTTGGGTTGTACGTAAGAGCATTTGCTAAAAAAACAATGAACATAATTTGATACGGTTTTCACTGATTGATTTACTCAAAATCTATTGAAAGAGCAAACATCGAATTGCAAATTTGATGGCGATAATTTTAAAACAATGTATTTCTTTAAAACAATATTAATCTCAGTAACTACTGTTTTAATCAATATATAAGAAAGCGTTGGTTGCATATATTAAGGTTACATCTCCACCGATGACTAACTTTGCAGCATTTTTAAGTTATTTTTTTTGTATAGTTATTTGGTTTCTTTACATTTTTTTAAAAAATTTAAGTTGTGCCGAAAATTTAAAAATATACATGCTATTAAGTTGTCTAATATTTACACTTATCATACACCCATTGTGCTAACTATAAGTGAAGACATTATCTGTAAACCCAGCAATGCCTGTCTAACTAATAAAAAACAGATTGGGAAAGTTTTAGATCAGCATTAGAAAAATGAATCGACTCGGCAGTCTCTCTACGAACCGAAGAATAACTGAATTTTGAAGTGGTAAAGTTAGTGAAAGACTTTCAAAATGTAGTATGGAGAAATACCCATGAAATCAAAAGAAAGCTAAAAGGTAACAATTATCCCAAAGAAATTTTGGAATTAATATCAGAAAAAAGAACAGCGAGAAAGGAATGGCATTATTTTATAGCCCCGAAAGACAAAACTAAGCCAAATAATCTGAAAATCCCACTAAGAAATTAAATTAAACAATTAAAAAACGATTAGCGAAATTCTGCGTACGTTAACAACTGATTCCAGCACAGAATATTATGGAACACTATGGAAAACTACAAAAAAATTGAAAAGATATCCAATCCTCCAATAAAAAAAAGAATGGAAGCTGGGCCAGGAACAACCAACAAAAAGCAGAAAGATTTGCGGACCACTTTGAAGAAGTATTCCAACCTAATATAGCAGAGGAAGACATTACATTTCCTCACGTTAGCGGGCAGGAAAGTGAGACAATTCCGCTTGTAACACCAGCTGAAATTAAACAAGAAATAAAAACCAATATCAATCCAAAAAAGCACCAAGTTATGACCCTATTACTGGACAAATTTTAAAAGTGCTACCAAGAAAAGCATTGGTCAAAATTTCTAATTTAATCAATGCTTCTTTTAGATTGAAATATGTACCATAATTTTGGAAAGTGTCTGAACTAATAATGATCCTTAAGCCAGGAAATCCACCTCATGAAACAACATCGTATGTACCAACATCACTATTGCCGACTGAAATTAAAAAAAAAGCTAAAAGGTAACAATTATCCAAAAAAAATGGAATTAATATCAGAAAAAAGAAGAGCGAGAAAGGTTAGGATGGCATTATTCCAGAGCCCCGAAAGACAAAAAAAACTAAGCTAAATAATCTCATAACCCAACTAAGAAATGAAATTAAACAATTAAAAAACGATTCGATTAGCGAAATTCTGCGTACGTTAACCGCTGATTTCAGCACAGAATATTCTCTACGGAAAACTGCAAAAATTTGAAAAGATATCCAAATTCCTCTAATAAAAGAAGAAAATGGAAGCTGGGCCAGGAACAATGAACAAAAAACAGAAAGATTTGCGGACCACCTTGAGGAAGTATTCCAACCAGTAGCAAATATAGCAGAGGAAGACATTACATTCCCTCACGTTAGCGGGCAGAAAAGTGAAACAATTCCGCTTGTAACACCAGCTGAAATTAAACAAGAAATAAAAACCAATATCAATCCAAAAAAAGCACCAGGTTATGAACCTATTACTGGACAAACTTTAAAAAAGCTACCAAGAAAAGCATTGGTCAAAATTTCTAATTTAATCAATGCTTCTTTTAAATTGAAATATGTACCATAATTTTGGAAAGTGTCTGAAGTAATAATGATCCTTAAGCCAGGAAATCCACCTCATGAAACAACATCGTATGGACCAATATCACTATTGCCGACTGAAATTAAAAGAAAGTAACAGTTATCCCAAAAAATGGAATTAATATAAAAAAAAAGAAGAGCGAGAAAGGTTAGGATGGCATTATTCCAGAGCCCCGAAAGACAAAACTAAGCTAAATAATTTCACAACCCAACTAAGAAATGAAATTAAACAATTAAAAAACGATTCGATTAGCGAAATTCTGCGTACGTTAACAACTGATTTTATCACAGAATATTCACTACGGAAAACTACAAAAAAATTGAAAAGATATCCAAACTCCTCCAATAAAAGAAGAGAATGGAACCTGGGCCAGGAACAATGAACAAAAAACAGAAAGATTTGCGGACCACCTTGAAGAAATATTCCAACCTAATATAGAAGAGAAAGATATTACATTTGCCCACGTTAGCGGACAGGAAAGTGAAACAATTCCGCTTGTAACACCAGCTGAAATTAAACAAGAAATAAAAACCAATATCAATCCAAAAAAAAGCACCAGGTTATGACACTATTATCGGACAAATTTTAAAAGAGCTACCAAGAAAAGCATTGGTCAACATTTCTAATTTAATAAATGCTTCTTTTAGATTGAAATATGTACCATAATTTTGGAAAGTGGCTGAAGTAATAATGATTCTTAAGCCAGGAAAGCCACCTCTTGAAACAACATCGTATAGACCAATAGCACTATTTCCGACACTATCTAAGTTGTTTGAAAAACTATTACTGAAAAGCCTAAAACCAATCATCGAAGAAAAAAATCTCATTCACAATCATCAATTTGGCTTTAGAAATCAACACTCCACGCTTAACCAGTCTGTTAGTAATAATTGTTAAATGTTCCTAACAAGAAAACTGACTGAATATAAGTTTTCAGTAGTTTATTTGAATGTCTCACATTTGACCCTACTAAATCTGGATTAATTGATTATTAGTCCGACCCTGCGTTATTTAGCAACTAAATTCATAGCGCCCAAAATATAGTACTGCTAGATAAAGTGACGGCAGGCGGTTGTACAAATAGACGTACCAGTAGACCGGTATTAGTGCTAATCGTTAGAAATCAATTACGGGTCGAAGCTGCTTCTAATATTAGTTTTTCTTCTGGCCGATTTACTTTTGAAATAAGATAAGGTTAGTTGAACGTCCGTTGGCTCGATATATATGTTCATGTCTGGATCTGTTTTTCGTCTTGTAACTTTTAGAAAAACAACATTATCGATTACACAATTTTATGTATTTCCGGTCTCTATCTACAAAAGAAAATAATATCCAGGAGTTTTATTTTCTTTGGTCGGTGCAGTATCCATGTAAAATATTCAAAGTCCACGAAAATCATTAATTTATATTAATTATTCAAATTTTATTAAAATTATATGAACTCCAACATTAATCAATATTCTATTTTAATGTAGAATATTAAGGGTCAATGTTTACAGCATATAAATTCAAAAATAGTAGTAATAGCATAGCAATATTTTTTAAGATTTTATTATTTTGAGATATTCCGGATTGCTTCTGTTCTAATTTCATTTTTATTTTAATTTTGAAAACGAATCTTAAAAGCTGTATTTCAAAAAGTTATTTCATTTTTAATATTATATAAGCGTACCACTTTCGTTCCATTGAGCGTTGTGCGACCTGCAGCTTTCTTATAATGTCCGTTTTAAGGTTGATTCTCACTATATCCTCCATATCAATTCCCTTCCGTTTCCCTTCCGTTTCTATAAAATATTATATCATGTAAATGAATAGGACAATGGACACTATTCGTTCCGTTTCCCTTCCGTTCTATATTCTTTCCTTCCATACATTTTTTTGGCGGATGGACTGAAGCGTATCGTAAACAGCGTTGTCAAGTTTTTACATTTGTACCAGCTCTGTTAACATTTTGTTGATATTTATTTATTCTTTCACCTCGTAATTAAATGTATTACATTTTTCAAAAGATACACATTTTTAAAATAAAACTTTCGTAATGATATAAACTGTACAATAATAAGTATGGAACTGATACGGAACGGAAGCTTACGTATAGCGTGAATACAATAAAAAATATCGAATGGATATGGAGTGGATATGGAATGGAAACGGAAGGTATAGTGGGAACCAACCTTTAAATGTCCAGGTTTCGAATGCATAGGTCATACCATACTGGTAGTACACATTGGTCGAATCTTTTTTTCTTTAGATAAAGTGGAAGAGATATTCTAGAGTTGAATATTGAATATGATTGAGTTTCTTCCATAAGTACTCAATGCTAATTTATAATATAAATGTTTAAAAACAGTTTTAAAAATTATAGTAACAAATTTATTTCTATTATTTTGTGTATAATCAATATTTTTATAGCCTTTAAATTGTTATTTTAACTGTATGGTTTTCCATTGAACCTATTTTTGATGCTATTGGCAACCGACTTGAAATCGTCTATCCAGCACATCGTACGTCGCGTACATACCAGAAGTTCCAATACGTCCCTGGAGATATAAATACGTTTCTAATTTTCAATACAAAATACTTTTAGTTATATTAAACTCGTAATACGTTCTCATAATATTCCATTCCTTGAATAATACTTTTTTTACTTTATAAATCTTTAGGTAAAGCAGGATTAAACAAAGACTCAAGCGATGGCGCTGGTAAACCAAAAGACCCTCTGAAGCTGGTTATGAACCCAGCTGGTCAGTGCCACGATATCAATTCATTGAGAAAACAAGGATACAATATCGAAAGCGCTCTATCTCCAGAGGTTTGCTTAGAGATCGTCAAAGGATTAAATTCACCAAAAGGAAAAGGTGAGTCACTTAAATAAATGTAAGAAAATTTTACCATTTAAATTTAATTAAACTAATCTATTTACTTAACTACAATAATACCCCATTAACTTATTTTTTACTTTAGACTAGCTTAGTCTCGTCCAGTAATATTAAGTAAAGTTTACAATCAACTCTAAGTATATTAACAGAAATGTATGTCCCCCATAAAAAAAATATGTGGCTTTAAAAGGCTATTCCCTCATTCTTTGACGTAAAAGTACAGGTTGTCCCATTTCTCCCTCATGTCCCATTTTGGTTGTAACCATACAGTATCTCAGTTATTAGTGAAGATAGGAAAATGCGTTTTCCACAAACCTATATCAATTTTTTGTTAAACGGAAGTTGCTATAAACAAAATTTTCACAGTCCTCTTCGTTTCTGGGCTACAGGATCTTAAAAATTTTGTAATTTGAGAAGGTGAGAACTATTTGAACTATTTCTTGTAGAACTTTTTACATAGAATACAGTGGCGTAGTCTGTTTTTCTACGAAAAAAATATTTGTAAAGATATAAACTAAAGTTACGTTTTGTTGGGATAAATTTAACAAATCAGAGATAATAAAAATAGGTTCACTCGTTCTTCAGTTAGAAATGGTGTAACTTACTTGGCTTTGTATTATTTATTTAGATTAATAGATGGAAATTTTTGTTAAAAACTTATTTAATATTAAATACCTACATAAAATGCGTTGGAATTAAAGTTATATAAAGTGTCGTTTAAAGTCTTTTTGACTTAAGTTTGACAATTGAGACCCTAGGATCTGAATTGTAAAAATGATATGATAACTATGTCTATTATCTTAGTTTTTGCCAAAATAATGTTAAGCCTCTTGTGAACAAAATGTCCAAATTTCGTACCATCTTGTTGGTGGTTTGCCAGCTGGTCTGGGCACAGATTATGCAGATTATAAACTTTGTTTTTTCTTTATTGTTTTTCGTGGTTCCAATTTTCGGAATCGGACACTAGTTAGGTTACTAGTTTGCGCACATAGTACGCCCACTTATGGCCTCTAAAATTGTGCACAGCGCCTGACCGGCGCAGTTATTAGAGAGATATCGGAAAACCGAATAGCGTCATGCAGCATTTACGCGTACCTTGCAACGAAATGTTAAGATATATGGAATGGCCCCGGGCTATCTAAGCAATGAGCGGAATATGCAGCCAACATAAGAAAGAGAGGTCCGAGAGAGAGACGGCGATAGTCAGGGCAAAAGACGTGCGGATTTAAATGGCCGGTATAGGAAATATGAGGAATATTTTCAGATTTATAGTAATAAAAACACTTTAAATTCATTTTAGGTAATTTGGAGGTAATTGTAAGGTAATAAAAGTACTGATTTTGAAAAATAGAAATATATTACTCGAGATTAACCCAACTAAACATAAATAAAAACACTAAATAGTAGGTATACATTTATTTTTTATATAGGTTAGTAAAAAATCCAAGGCTATAATTTAAGCAAACCTCTTACCTTCATACTTATACCCAGGGTTGGCTTGATTAAAATCAAGTGATTTTTTTAATTTTAATCATGTGATTTAAATAAAAAAAAAATAATTTTATTGAAACTTTATAATAAATAAAAAAATAACTGTAAAAGTTATAAAAATGTGTCTTAGAAAACTATAAAAAATATTTCTATAACATATAACAGACAATAAATCGAAAAATAATTGTAAATGTTATAGAACTATATAAAAATATCTGTTCATCAATTTAAATGTTGGACCGATTTTTGAAGCAATTTCGTGTGAATCCATTAGACCGCTAAACTAAAATTTTTAAATTTACATATAAGTGACAAAAAATCGCTGTTCGAATACATATCATTCGCAGTGTAGTGCAGAACTAGGAACTAGGTTCTTCTGATATAGAGGTTGTATCCAGGGGGGTGACAGTAAACCGGAAAATTGGAAACAGTTCTGGCGCGGTCATACCCAGGCAGAAAGCATGGCCTTCTAGACTGTCCTAGACAAAAATCTGAATATTTCTATATGATTTCTGTCAATTTCAGTTACGGAACATTTTTATGCACGTCGGCGTAACAGTGCTTTATTTTATGCATAGGCGTTAAAATTACAAAAGTTATTACTCTTGAGACGTTTGAAAAAAAAATCCTTTTGATCTGAAGCGAACGACTTTTTATGCGGAATATATTGGTGACCGATGTGGAAAAATGACACGCACCGTAAAATTGTTAATGTTATCGGTATCGTGCAGAGTTATAAAGATTTAGCCATTTAGGATAGGACTTTAATTGGAAATAAGTCCTACTCATTTGGAAATCCGATTTAAATATTGTTTTGAATTAGTAACCATAACCAGTAACCCTAACCCTAACTTTCTTAAGTTGGGGTCCTTGGGAATTCTATTATTTATTAAAAATAGATAATATTTTAGCAATCCATTACTAATCAAAGGGAAAAACTTACCTGTGAAACTTCATTTTAACCTCCTTTGTTCGCCTATTGCTACAATTCACTGCACTGCAAGATTCAACCATTTCAACACAAATACAACTAAAAAATCGTCTATGCGGTCTATAAATGTTTGTAATAATCACCAAAAAGTATAAATAACAGTTTAAAACTCCACCAAAAACAAAAATACACTCAAAAATCTCTAAAAACATGCACCAAAAACTGACAAAAACACACGGTTTTAATGACAAGAAGCCATTTTCTGCCCTGACTATCGCTATCCTTCTTGTCTGTCTCATTCTAACATCGATCGATACGGAACCCATTCCATATATCTTAACATTTCGTTGGTACCTTACCATGGCTACGATATGCGCGAGTCAATTTTTAACGCAACACCCGCTAATAACGTTACCGTCTGACGTAATTTGCGGATCAATTACACCAAGCGCTATTTCTAAATAACGTTTAAAAATTGCTTAAATGGGCATGTGCGGGTATTTGACAACCGGGGCCGGCCGGCGAGATCTTTTATTTTAGGTTATGTTTGAATTGTTTTAAATTATTACTTTATTTTTTTTAGGTAATTTGATATTTAAGTAGCTGGGATTAGTTTTAATTAAATAAATAAGGCCCAAAATATGGATTCCACCTCTTCCAATATTAAGGAACTTGTAAAGAGGCTTAGGTTTACAGCAGAGGACGACTTAGCCCTTCTAAGAGAATTTGTGACGTGTTGCCCTAAACCCACTGGCAGACGTTGAACAATAAAGCACTGAACATAAGCACTTTAAGCTTTTAGTTTTAAAATACCTAGTAAACAAAACAATTTCAAAGTTTTAAATTCAAAGTTAGGTTAAGTTTAAATAGCGGACGCGACGCGAAGAGAATTCTTTCCGATCCGATAACTATAAATGAAGAGAGTTAATACCACCTCACGTAAAGGAAATAACACCTGGCCTTATTAACGTCCATGCATGCTATTCGGTTTAGCGATATCTCTCTATTACCAAACTATTACGCTGTTTATTGTTCTTTTACGCGAGTTTATTTTTGCGCACAGGAAATTTGACTCGTTTGCACATCGTCATAAAAAACAACTTTCGTACCACGAATTAGGGACAAGATTTTTATCTGTATACTTATAGGATACCTAATCTGTGGTCTGGGTGTGTTGGATATTTATGTTCGCTCCCATTTTGTTATTCTATCGTGGTCCATTATTTCAACATGGGCTTCCCAATGACGCCTTCTTGATCTTCCCCACCTCACTATGTCTTGCACTTCCAATTTCCCTCTGATGTCGTGGTTTCGCATTCTATCTTTTAGAGTGACTCCGCATATTATTGTTAATACTTAATAATAAGCTTTATGTTTATTATAATAAATAAATAGGAGTTAAATAAACTTTTATTACAAAGACAGAAGGAAACTACATGTAAATTTGGATATTTTAATGAAGAGGGCTAACAATAAGTGAGGTCGACAAAAAATGGCGTCAAGGTTGCCTTCGAAATGATAATCGATTATAATTTCTGTTGGGATTGGATAATCCCTATATGGCATGCAGTAAAAAATTATATTAAAATTGATTTGCAAATATTTCATTTACAACAAATGAAAAATTTTCAGACAAATGTTATAAACTTAAAAGATGTATAGGTATGCATATTTCTATTCATCAGCCTCAATCATATCAGCTTTAAGTATTAAATTTATAAATATAACATTTAATTTCTGGGATAATTAATTTTTTTCAGGTGCCGAATTATTTGCTAAACGACGTAAGAGATCCGAAAAGTGGGTAGTAGCGGAAACTAACGGAACTCGACCACCCTCCACTATACCTGACATTGCTCCATCTCCAACACCGGTGCTGTCTCCAGTACCTCCACCTCCACTAGGTCCTGCACCAAGCTACCTACCAGAAACGCAACAGAGACTACAACATAAGGAAAAGCTAGACGAAATTCAGGTATTAATTCTTTTGGCCACAGAAAATTTATTTAGTAGTAAGTATATTCAGTCCTATGTCCACAAAATCAATACATTCTAAGAATATATTATGTGAAATTAAACAGAACAAAAAATAATTTGGATATATTTGAAAATGGATTTATCCTTTTAGCATTTTTTTGCTGAAGGATTGAATTCAAATTATTTTTTATATATAGGAAAAATTTACACGTCCACGTATAAAACTTGTAAAGTCTCCTTGGGAAGCTGCTTTGGAAACAGGTTCAGTAGACGCTGCTTTTCAAGTTGAACCAGTTTGGCCAACAAAAGGCAACTACGTAGCACCTGCTGTCAATTCCTACGAAGAGGCACTTAAAAGCGACAACCTGGCGTCGTGGGCAATACCAAAGTCAAATGGGTAAGCAGAAAAAATATCTATCTTTCAATGTTCTTAACATGTATTTTAAAATAAATAGACCAACCAATTGCTTATTACCATCCATTTTAATAAATTATATAATACAGTATATCTATACCGGTTTGACTATTCTAAAACATTACTCAATAGAATAATATAATTTTATATCGTGTGCATGACTCGTGTTACATTCTTTCTGAACTGATATTGTTATATGTTTTTCTTGCTTCTAATTATATTAGATACAACTCTGAAAAGACTTATGCCCATAATCCGGCATACAATAGTCAGAGCATCAACAGAATAGTTGACAATTATCAAAAAGGCACCTCCAACGTGGATGTTTACAAGCCTGCACTACCACAAGCTTGGAATTCTGGACCAGCCAAGAAACAACAATTTGGTATGTTAAAAATAGTAATAACTTTATTAATATTAGTAAAATAACAATTTTAAATTCTGTGCTTAAAATGCTTTTATCTTTCTTTCGCTAGGTAGTATATCTGCTGCTTTATCTAATATCATAAAACCTCCAGTAAAAGAAGAACCTCGTCCAACTTCACCCTTTCCAACTATTCCTGACGTATCGCAAAATATTGAAACTTTACAGTCGGTAAAATCTAGCGTAATTCGCGCAGTAACGCCGACATTTTTAGAGCCCAAACCTGATCCACAAAAAGAAGCTGAGCTTGAGCTAGATCGAAAACGCCAAGAACGGGCAGCTTCGCCGTTTCCTTCAATTCCGGATGTTGTGTTAGAGCAAACAGTTATCGATGAAGACATAAAAAGTTTTCAAGAAAATAAAGACGTGGAGTCAGTGCTTAGACCAGCATCCCCTTTTCCTACTATACTCGACATAACTTTAAACCCAGAAATTTTGGAGAAAGATATTGTAACTTTACGGACCAGTCCTGTTCCCTTTCAAATTCAATCTTCAATCAATATGGAGGAAGGTTTAACGGACATTCAGCTTGATGAACCTCTTCCTCCACCTCCAGAATTTATAGAAACACCTGTAGAATTAGAAAGGCCTATACCGTTTCCTACTATTCCTAATATCTCGAAGTATTTGTCCACTGAGAAACAGGAATCTACATTATTTCGACCGATTCCATCTAAACCATTCGAATCAGTTTCAATAACGGATAAAAAATATGAACTAAACAATCCTTTAGGTAAATGTGCTCCAAAACCGCCTAAACCCGAGTTTAATTATGCCTTGGCTAACTTTCAAAATAAAGTTACAGAACATAGCTTTACGAATTCGGCATCTAATTCGAGAACTATACAGTCAGAGCTTTTTGAGAATCAAGGACATTTTAATGCTAGAGGTAAATCCCCTATTCACATTTTTGTACCAAATGAAACGCAGGAAGCTAATTTAAACCTAAATATTGATAAGAATCCTGAAGAGAAATCAAATAAGTCAAATGACCAAAGAAAAATTATTATTGAGAAAGTCGAAGTGGAACAGAAAAATCCAGAGTATGAAGAACATGTAAGGAAAATGGTCATAGAAAATAATCAGGAAAAATCAACTGTAATTCAGTCACAAAAGCAATGCTTCTCGGAGCTGAATAATATAAAAACAGCTTTCGATGTAGTTAACCAATATGCGATTAAAGGAATGACAGGATTTGACGTTGAATATAAAGATTTGACCCAAAAAGAAAACGAAACAGAAGCGAACAAAAAAGAAGATATAAATAATATTATTTTGACTGAAACAATTGAGGTAAATCAAAATTTAGGAAAAACTCTTAATAATGAAAACAATAAAGTTGTAGTTGATGACAATACAAGTAAAGTTCAATCTGAGGAAAAGGAAAGTAGTAATAATGCTAAAAATAATGTGTCAATAATAAATAAGAAGTCTCCAGCAAAAGAAGATATTAATTTAGATATTGAACCAAAAATATGTAAAAAACCACCTGGTGCGATAATTGGGGCTAGACCACTTTTTGGTGAACTTAATATCAATGATGAATTTAAGAAGGCCTTGGTTGGAAGGAAGAAGTCTATGCTGGATAGAAGATATAAAGATGGATCAAAAAATGTCGTGGAAGTTCGGGAACCTAACAAAGTCCATTTTGAGCAGTCGGAAACAAAATCAGAGGAAGAAGTTACTGATAATTCAAAATTAAAAGCTGAAATTAAAACTAATGAAAAAGCGGATGTAGAAATATTACGACCAAACGAATTTGAAGAGGTAGAAAAAGTATTTTACGAACAAAACAGAGAATATGATATCGATTTCCAAATAGTACAAGAAGAATATATCGATCCTAATACTAATAACGGTTACTCAAGATCACAAAATTTGCGACACGTGCCTCAACACACAAATGGTGTAAATAATACTAATTATAGAGTGCAGTCACCTATGACACAATTTAATCAACAACAACAAATTGTACCAAACATCTTTCCCCAAAGTCTTCCAACACATCAAACATATCTAGATCAACAACATGATAGAAACGATCATACCTTAAACCAAGCCGATACAATAACAGAAGAAAATGAAGACTATGTTAAAGTACCGGTGAAATCGTTAATAGAAAGTTTTGAACAATCAATTATGCCTCCCATGCAATACAAACAAATTCGAGAACCTTTGCCTGATGTCGTAGAAAAATTAAGCTTAAGGCATCCAAATGCAGATAAGCAGAATAATTCTATAAATACCAACATTAATAGTACTCAAAGCAATAATATTAACTTTAAAGAACAAAAAATGATTCAACAACAAAGTATGCTGAAACAAGCCGAACAAGATTTTGATAATCTATATTACATTACAAGTTCTAAAGTGCAATCATCTAATTATCTACAACCAGATCCTACAAAAGTATATTCCTTGCAACAATCAGAAAACAGTTCCTTTTGTAAATATTCTTCTTCCCAATACTCTTCCCAGTACTCCTCCCAACAGCAGATGCAATTCGCCTCTACAAGCAATGGAAATTCTTATGAGCAATTAATACCAGGCAAGCTTTAAAATATGCATCCAGCTTAATGTGAATGATAACTGTTTTATCGTGTTTGTGTCTAATTAACTGGATTCAGTATAACTATCCAACCAACGTTTGTTTGAAATTGGACAATAATATACAAGGTGTCCCAGGCTGAGCATGCATTAGAAGTTTCTAGAGAACTACAACTTCTAGATCGGAGATTTTTTGCACATTATTGTTTCACAACGAGATCTATCGATTAAAAATATTTTTGAATATGACGGCACTTCCGGAAATACCGGAAGCTGACAGCAACTTTCTTATCTTAAATGGCTACCCCATTTTATATTATATATATATATATATAATATATATATATATATATATATATATATATATATATATATATATATATATATATATATATATATATATATATATATATATATATATATATATATATATATATATATATATATATAGATATATAGAGAATAATTATATTATATAATATATATATATAAATATATATAATTATATAATATAATTATTCTCTCTAAAATTTTATGAATTTTGACATCGAACACTCTATATCTAACATTAACCGTTTTTGAGAAACAAAAATATTTAAAATTTTTGGAGGAAAATAACTGCCTGTAAAAAAAATCTGTATCGCCTAAACGACAAATTTAGTGATTACCACAGTCTGTGTTTGAATCTTCTGTTGTTTGAATGTCATATAATATTGGCCGTAATATGTCATGGCCTATCATGGAATTCAGCGATTAAAAAATTATCATAAATAATTTTTTTCAAATGGAAACCTACTATTTTTATTTCACTAATGAAAAGGTTTTTTAGTTCGTTACTTTCTTATTATCCATGTTCCTATAAACCTATAATTCCTATACCTAAACTAAATCGTTTTTAAGTTATTTTAAAATTCAGTTTTAAAGAATACATTTTTTGGTTGTTAATCAGTTGCTTATGACTTTAAACATCACACAATGTAAAACTATATCTGGCCATGTCATACTGACATTAGCTATCACTAAAATACGAGATATATTTTTACTCTTTATAGACTTTTACTAGCAGTATTTATACGAAATTCAAATAATGATTTTTTTGACAGAAGGAAATAAATTGTCTGATGGTTTGACCGTAAGCTAGATAAAATCAAGAAAAAATTACGCTTTAAAAGTAAATTTTAAACAACCTAAAAACGAATTATTTTAGGTATAGGAACATGTATAATCACAAGGTAATGAATTATTGAAAAACATTTTCACTAGTGAAATAAAGAGAATGGGTTTCCAGTTTCCATTTGAAAAAAATGATTTATGATAATTTTTAATCGCTCAATTTCATGCCAATATTATATGACATTCGAGCAATTTAATTTTTGAAATAGATAGCAACATGTCTTCTCTTAATGCCACAGTGGCTGTGGTAATCACTAAATTTGCCGTTTAGGCTACACCATAACCAACATGAGATACAGGCCAGAGACATCGATTTGTGACGTCACCGCTAATAGTCGGGCTTTTGAATTGTGCCATATGGTACTGCATATAGTTTTTGCATAAATAATAGTATTTATTGATAGTTTTGCCAGATATAAATATGAAAAATATTATACACAAAGGTATTAAAAAATAACATTAACTTTTTATCGCGTTAAAGTAATTGAAAAACATTAAAATTTAGATTTAAAACACGAATGTTAATATGAAATAAACAACAGCATAAGATGAACAGAATAAAATCCAGATAATAAAAAGCATGTCCTAAAATTGCGTTAGCAAGTATTTAGCAGCTAGTAATAATTTACCTTGTGATGAAGTTTCCAAATATTAAAAAAATTGAAAACTATACTTTATCGACAAGTTAAGAAAATGTATTGTATATGATAAGGGCAGAATACATTTTAAAGTTTAATTAAAAATAAATGTAAAAATTTGCCTAACATATTTAAAAAATGTGGATATCAGGTAGAATTAACTATTATCATTAAGTAATTTGTAGTTCGATGTTCAAGTAACCATTTCCATAAATCATAAATAAAAAGATAAAGATATTTTTTTTATATAAAATACTGAAATAAAGTACAATTCATTTAATTTCTTTAAAATATATTGCCATTTCATAATAATAATAATAATTTTCAATATTTATATCATCCTGAATTTCCAAATCTTGTTTTCTTTCATCGGGATGTTTTCTCTTTATGGGAACATGCACAGTCATATAAGAGGGTTGATTTAGAAAAAATGGAAGGAACAGCATCTTCTGTAGGTTTTGGACGTGACTTAGTTACAGTTAATATTGTTGGGAAAGAGAATGTAGACAGATCCTGAGTACTTATTATAATTGCTGCTACAAGGCACATGCATAGAACAATGTCGCGGCATTTTTTATTTCACAAAGTAAAAATAAAGAAACGACAACTGTTTTACCTAAAAATACACGTCACTTACGTTGGTTTAACACTATACACTAACACTAACGCTATTAATTATGTTTTTATATAAATTCCCCAACTTTTTCCTAGTCCGGACACACAGCTGGCATCGCCGGTGTTACTATAATTTTTACCGAAAGTATGGTTTATTTCGCGGGTACGATGTTATGAATCGGATCTAGATAGATAGACCTGTCAAATATGCTATTCACTCAAAATTATTTAGTATAATTTTATTAGCATAGAAACGGGTAAAAAACACAGATTTGTTGCGAAACTAATGAAAACAATTGGTTTGTTTACGACTACTAATTCTCGACCAGTTCGGCAGAACTGTCAAAACAGTCAGGCCTTGAATATGACGTTAGCCACGGCTACACAGATTGTTTTGATAGGCAGTTTCTTTCCTTCAAAAATTTTAAATATGTTTTTCTCAAAAACGGTTAATGTTAGATATACAGGGTGTCCCAGAAATAAGTGCAAATATTTTAACTGGTAGTATAGTTCAACCCCAGAAACACGCCTATGAGGTTTTCTTCGCGAAAAAAAATTTTTGAAAATTCGAAATTTTTTGAAAATTTTTTTGGATTTTTTTTTAGTTTTTAGTTAAAAAACATAATTTCTTGATAATGTGGCAACATAGGTATTAGATTAAATTTACAAGAAAGAAAATCCAGAAAAGATCCAATGGTTCTCAAAATTTTAGGAAAAAATCATTTTTTTTTTGGGAATTTTCAAAATAAAATAATTCCGTTATTTTGGACTTATTTGAAAAACGACAAAGGGAAAATATGCTTCTTTTATCAAGATCTACCACCCCTTAAAATATCTGCACTTATTTCTGGGACTCCCTGTATAGTGTTTGATATCAAAATTTATAAAAAAACTTACATAGAATTTAAGTATGTTATAAAAAATAGGAGTACCTATTTAAAATAAGAAAGTTGCTGTCAACTTCCGGTATTTCCGGAAGTGCCGCCATATTGAAAATATTTTTTAGTCGATATAGTCTGTCCAACGACAAAATCCTTGACAGTGATAGATGTGTTATTTTAATTTCAAAATAGTTTATTTTATTTTACAAAGAAATAAGTTGGTACAATTGGAATAATTAATATATTTAAATTTTGAGTGACAAGTGATTACTTCAAAATACTGATTTTTCCCTCAACAAAGATCCGATTAAATTTATATCTCCGTCAGAGCATTTTCAGAAACTCTTTGAGCCAGAGTTTACCATAAATGCTTTTTATATCTACTAGTGGGTAAATGAATTTGTAGAAATATTACGACTTTTCTTGGAACTTCAGTTTCGGAGATATAAATTTAATCAGACCTTTTTAAGAAAATTAATTTTATTTTTCAGAAACTATTTGAGACAGAGTTTACCAAAAATGCTCTTTATATCTACTAGTGGGTAAATGAATTTGTAGATATATTACGACTTTTCTTGGAACTTTAGTTTGGAAGATATAAATTTAATCGGACCTTTTTAAGAAAATTAATTTTATTTTTCAGAAACTATTTGAGACAGAGTTTACCAAAAATGCTTTTTATATCTACTAGTGGGTAAATGAATTTGTAGATATATTACGACTTTTCTTGGAACTTTAGTTTCGGAGATATAAATTTAATCGGACCTTTTTAAGAAAATTAATTTTATTTTTCAGAAACTATTTGAGACAGAGTTTACCAAAAATGCTCTTTATATCTACTAGTGGGTAAATGAATTTGTAGATATATTACGACTTTTCTTGGAACTTTAGTTTGGAAGATATAAATTTAATCGGACCTTTTTAAGAAAATTAATTTTATTTTTCAGAAACAATTTGAGACAGAGTTTACCATAAATGCTTTTTATATCTACTAGTGGGTAAATGAATTTGTAGAAATATTACGACTTTTCTTGGAACTTCAGTTTCGGAGATATAAATTTAATCGGACCTTTGTTCATCGTCAACACTTAATTTTCCCTCGAGTTTTCGTCCACTTAATTTTAAAAAACACGAAACACAAGTAACAACACAATCCAAAATGCAAAATGCAAAATATTTATCATTTCTATTTGACATAATATGACACAAAATTATAACCTATAATTTGGCAAGAGTTTGACAACTCTCAAAAATGTTAAGTCGAGTTCATACGCATAAGCGTGCGTTTGTCGTTCATCGTTGCGTCAAACCAATAATATTGAAATATGATCTGTCATTTTTAAAATAAACCAATAAAACTGGTTAAAAACAACAAGAAATGACGCATGACGTATTTATTTATAAACCCATCCATAGTTAACTTAAAAAATATTAGAAACTTCTTTTAGTGAAATAATTGGATTGGTATGGAAGTCATCTGCTTTTTTTCTGTCATCGACTGTCGAAATCTTACCTGAGAAAAAAAACAGAGTATAGATCTCGTTGTGAAACAGTAACATGCAAAAAAATCTCCGATCTAGATATTGTAGTTCTCTAGAAACTTCTAATGTACGCCCAGCCTGCGTACGGACCCCCTGTATATACATATATGAACATGTATTGAAAAGTGGTCATCAAACACGAAACACTTAATATGGCGTTGCTGTAACCAAAAATTCTACATTTGAAAGGAGCGACAAAATTTTTTCTAAGAGAAAATAAATAAAAAGAGATAGATAAATATGCGATTCCTGAAGGCGCGTGTTGCCTCTCTTTTTGACTGTCTTCAGCTCTTCAGCTCTGTCAGTCCGCTAAGTTCAGTTCAACCCCTTATTGTTTCTTAGCGCCACTAGGGTCATTTAATGAACCCTTATTTTTCCCATTTTGATGACCACTTTTTTAAAAAATTGTTTCTCCTTACCTCTACCCTCCATAAGTACAACCATGTCTGTCCAAATTCTAAAATACTACTGGTGATTTTTTTTTAACTATGATTTTAACAAATAAATTATATATTCTAGGCTCATCTACCCTTCCAAGACCACAATCAAAACCTCCGCTATCGCCAACATACAAACCCGACGTGGCACCTCAAACCTTTGTGCCGAAAGAAAGCAATGCGCCTCTGCCAAATCTCTATGCTCCAGCATACAACGCTCATTCTCCAACTACTGAATATACTGCACCGCCGAACTATATACCCAGCCAAACCTACGACGATTCTTTACTATCTACACCTCTACCGACCCAGAAGAAAATCAACTTTGACAGTTTGCATAACTACAACACCGCACCTAGAGGATGGGGTGGTTCGAGAGATGTATACAAGCCCCTAACGTTTGAGAGTCCCCGATCACCATACTCTAATTTCTAGTTGTGTAAACTTGCCCAAGATATATACACATGTAATGTTATTATTTATGAATATCGTTTGTCGTGTTGGAGCACAAAAAGCTAATGTTTAAAAATTCTTAAAAGAATTCTAAGCAGGTATCTGAATGATCAGAATTACCGGAGTATTGTGAATAAGCTTTCTCGCTGGTGCGGTGTAAGAAATAGTATCAAAAAAAATTATTAATTTCTGCTTGGTTCAAAGTCATCCATCTCATCCAATCCTTTTAAGGATTGCGCAATTGAGGTAATGGACAACAAAATTTAAATATTTCGATACTAGTCAGCTTAGGACATGTATATAATATAAACGATTTATTTCTTTGACTAACATTTTTGATTTTTTTTTCGTTGTATACGATTTTCTTTCAGTTTTCTTTTGTATTTATAAAATTCGTCGAAAGAACACGTAAATGTGTTTGTTGACTATATTTTCTTTCTTTGTTGTCTTTTGTGTTTGTATTTTAGATGTAAAAAATTCAGTACTTAGTACATTACGATGTTATTTATTTGTTTATAAGAGTATGTATAAATATGAAAGAGTTAAAATAAAGATTATGTGCCAATTGGTTTTTTTTTTCGCCGGCAGTTTTCTGCAGAAAGCATATGTACAGGGTGTCCCATTTTCGTTGAAATCATACAGTATCTCCATTATTAGTAAAGATTGGAAGCTGTCCCACTTTTCTGTCAAACGGAAGATACAGTAAACAAAATTTTCATAGCGTTCTTCGTTTCTGAGCTACAGGGTCTTTTTAAAAATTTTGCAATTTGGGACACCCCCCGTATCTCTGTTATGGTAAAAGGTATCGAGAAGGCAAAAACTGTTTATTGGAGAGTTTTTTTTGCGTAGAATACAGTGGCGTGGTCTGTTATTCTACGAAACAAATATTTTTGAAAATATGAATTAAAGTTATGTGTTTTCAAATGGAACACCCTGTACAGATATTTATAAATCATATAATCCACCTTACTGTAAGCTTCTCAAAAATATATATCACTCTATATTTATTTTCACTATTTACTGCAATATTTAAAAGATATCAGTTTCTTATTAGTAGGCTGTGAAAGATAATAAAAAAAATCAAAATGATAGATATTTACTAAAATAGTCATACACATATTAAAATTTTATGTGGGACTGAAATATTTTACTTTAACTGTTACCACTGAATCTCTGAAAATATATTTTTTCTTTTTTTTATAACGGGATGAGGTTTGCAAATATCTAAAAGCTTGCCTAATAGCATTTTCTAGGTCTTTGACTTTGTAGTTGCCATGATATATTTCATATTTGAAAAATCCCTATATACAGAAATCGAGACCGGACAAATCCGGGGACCATGGAGGCTATCGTAGGGTCTATATTGGTACCAATTCATGGATTTGGGAAATATCAAACGTCGTTTAATAAAATTTTAATATTTTCAGAGTTGTGAGGGAAAACTCCATCTGCGCTGAAAGTATATTTCAAGTAAATTACAATACTTAAAGGAATATCTAAAAGTTCCGGTAGGTACGATAGCTGCTGATAGACACATGCCATCAAGCAACAATTAGCGTAGTATCCCGGTTACTATACTACTTTCACCAACCAACATCGCCATCTATTCGACAGGAATTATTGCTGCCCTACGTAGCTCTTCATTTACTCCATGTTGGAATCTCTTGCCTTTGTTGATGGAGTACCCATAATCGACCATTTCCAATGGACATCGAAAGTTCAAACGACACTTGACAATTTAAAAGTTAATAATAAAAGACAATTATTAAAGAAGACAAGATGAAGCAAATATCAGAATTAATATTAAACTAAAATAAGGCCAAGACTGTTTTCTGTTTAATTTTCATATAAATACTATTTCACTAAGTGCTTTATAAAAGTAGGTTCGTACGATTTATAATTAACCTCGTTCACTCTGAATCGAACATTTTCATTTATTACCGAACATGAATAAAAGGACTTATCTGCATATGATTGAGGGAAGAAATTTCCACCAGTACGTTTTTTTGGTTTTGTAAGTTCATATATGGATACGTATTTTTCTGGTTTGTATTCTGGGTATTTATCAAAACATCCCGCATGGCAGCCACCAGGCTGAAAAAATACACATTATTTAAAATCTATTCTGTAAAAGCATGTAAAAGAGTTGTTAAAGGGTTATATCCTAGCTGATTACTTTGTTGAGCACATTTTTCTAATTCTATTACAAAACTAATATTAAGTTTTCATGCATAACTGATTTTAATTTGTAGTCGAAATGAAAATACAAGACTATTTTGTTATAATAATAAAGTGTCGAGCATGGAAATCAAAATGGATTTCAAAATGACTTCTACAGTATTTAAATAAGATAAATAGATACAATTCTGTTTAATAAAATAATTCTGTAAAACTAGGTACGGTCCATGAAAAATATCGGTAAAAGACGATTTGATAAACCAGTAGAAATATCAAATATTGACTTTTTAAATTCCGATTTTCTTGTCATAGAACTTATATTTCAGGTTTGACTCTTAAATTCGTCAACGAACAACGGTTCAAGTTTTTTGCAACGAAAAGCATGGTTGAATGATACATAATAGACAAAAAAAAAACAGAAAAACGCTTTTTTGCGCTGCTTTTATCTGGTGACAATAATGACACACATTTTTCAGGAACTTTGTTCTGTAAAAATAAAGATTTCAACAAAAACATAACGAATTAGAAATAATGGTATGAAATGAAATGCCGACATGCAAAAGGTATTTTTCTGTCAGTTTTTGCATAGCGAAGTACAGAAAAATTCATTATACAGGGTGGTCCGAACCGTATTCCGGAAACTTCGTCAGCATATTCTGCACACAAAAATAAGTAAAAAAGTTCGTATAAACTTACGTCCTAAAATACTTCGTTTCAGAGACACAGGGTGTAGAAGAGTTATGCCGATATTTGGATGAAAATTGATGTCTGGATGTTTTTTGACATGAAAAATTCGATTGCCGAGTGAAACTGCCGAGTGAAAAAATATACATTTTCATAATTTTCTACGTAAAAAAGGTCTCTTGGTAAAAATCGCTGCGATTAATGGTTCTCAATATATTTGGAATCGAAATAGTCAATACATGTCATAATTGACGAAAATTGTAAATGTTGGCTGGGTAATTATTAGTCTGAAGTAATAAATTTGTAATGATTTTGTGCCAAAGATTTAACAAAAACTGTTTTATCAGAAAAAATCGTGATTAGCTTAAAAAAATTAGAAGTTCCCAAATTTATATCAGTCAAATAACTATCTAGTCAACATGTTTATTTTTTTTTTCAATAATGATATGTATTGACTATTTCCATTCTAAATATCGTGAAAGCAGTTGCTCGCTGTGATTTTTTCCAATAAATATTTATTACGTAAAAAATTACGGAAATGTATATTTTTTCACTCAGTAGTGTAATACAGAAACGGACGAAAAGTTATTACTCTTCAAAACAGTTAAAAAATATGTAGGAGACTCCCCTTACAAGTAGGATTCATATTGACATCGAAATCAGATTTATCATGTCAAAAAACTCCCACATACTAATTTTTATTCAAATACCGAATTTAGTTCAAAAATTATTAGAAAAAAATAAAAATGAAACGTCTACACCTTGTATCTTCGAAACGAAGCATTTTTGGATAGAAGTTTATACGAACTTTTCTTATTTTCATGTGGCAGAATATGCTGCCGAAGTTTCCGGAATACAGTTTGGACCATCCTGTATAATAATATGATAAAAAATTGATAGTAATTTAGAGCATGTACAAAAATGTATTGATAATAAGAAATCGATAAATTTGAATATTAAAACATAATATTAAGTAAAAAGACAATGTGTACCCATTTTCCTGGTCCATTTGGTATGAACTTTCCAGGTGGTAAGAATGGCCGTTCTTTTTCTACCGGCCGAACATAGGTTGGCCCAGGTTTAAATTTGTCAGGTTCTTTAAAGGGATTTCTTTCAAAATAGGACTTGGAATGCATTCCTAAAACTAGTGGGCCATCCAGTTTCCGACCATAATCTTTATATTTTGGTTGTACTCCATACTTCTCCACACTGTAAATAATAGAGACTGTGCATTTATTTGTACAATAAACCGTTTCAAGGAATTACAACATACACATTTTAACTGAGCTGACAAATGAGCCAGATACTTTACCTAGACCTTTATTCAGAAGCTACAAAACCTATCGATGAAAATATGCATGAAAATTTACTTCCTAGCACATAAGGTTAGTACAATATGAAGTTTATTATAATGATTTTCTTACCAGCATATGGCACATATCGTTACGCAATGTTGCCACAAGCTTACTTTTTATCGGAGTAGATTATCACGAGATAGCGGGGTTAAATTATTGTTTTACAAAGGGGGGAAATCTACCCGGAATGGGGTAGAGGTGGCAACACTGCCGCTATCACTTTTCCTCTCACGCGTCACGACCTCTCGCTGTCATCATTCAAGGCCGAGTCTCACGGCCTTGAATTTTTACTCCCAACGCGCGTAAAGAAGTTTCACTTTAAAAACTCTGTGTGGCTACCTTTAGTATATTATTGACTTTATAAAAGAATTAAAAAAATGTTATGTTAGAAAACGGAAAGATGTGGAAACAAAATATTATATGGGTATATGTGAGGAGGAAATTTGCATAATTTAAAATTATTTTCAAATATACAGGGTGTGTCAGAACTAAAATCCATACCAGAGTTATATTTTTTCTTGTGGAACACACACCCGTATTTTATGTCATTTTTGGATTGTTATGCATAAAATAAGGCATTTATTATAAAGATTTAATATGTTTAAAGGCTTTGGTTTTTGAGATATTTAAAGATATTTAAATATTCATGCTATAATAAAAAAGTTTGTCAACACCCGGTACATTACTTTGCAGAATATTAATTCTTGTGCTGACTTTTAAGCCAGAGAAATAAACTTTACTAAAAAATTTGATTGTTTCCTAAAATGTATACAGGGGTATCAAAAATTGCTGGTCTATTTTAAATATTTATTTTACATAAAAACTTCGTTATTTCAAATGCAACACTATGTATATTTTATAATAAGTCGAAGCAGATTTAAATGCTCTTTCAAACTATATTAGGGTTTCCTATAGCGATCTGACTCAGATTTTGAATAAAAAGCGATTTTTCAATAAAATGGCAATCAAGATGGCTGGTGTCGCCATGGCAATTTTCTAGTGACACTTTACATTTATTTAATTTACCTATAACACAATAGTTCAATAAGTAAGTATTTATTATTTTATCAAGAAAAACGAAGAAATAGTTCTTTGCTTTATATTACGATGACTTGTAGATGTAGATATATTGGATTTTCTATAAAAGAACCAATTAAGGCAAATTCATTTTTTTTACTTCCAGCTCCAACGACATGTTTCTGCCTAATAGTTTTTTCATATACAACACTAAGAGCTCTGCGAAATAGGAAAAGTAATTTTTCAAATGAGCGCTTGTCAAGAAAATTCCTATTTGGATATTTTTGGGCTGTAAACCCTTCAGGCCAAGAAGCAATTTTCTTTACAAAATGAGATCACTAGTAACATATCCATTCCTTCCGTCATCGCCAGCTTCATTTTTATTAATACTGCTTCATTTTTCTTGATAAAATAATAAATACTTACTTGTTCTTACTTATTAAATCTTATGGTAGGTAAATTAAATAAAAGTAACCTTTTATAAATTTAAATAAAGTCCAGAAACTAATGTTTATTTTGAAATAGCTACATAAGTTCATACATACACATAGCTACATAGAAAAATCTCTTTTTATTCAAAATCTGAGCCAGATAGGTATAGGAAACCCTAATATAATTTGAAAGGGTATTTAAATCTGCTTCGACTTATTTTAAAATATACATAGTGTTGCATTTGACAGTTTTTTTTTATTTTTTACAGTTTTTATGTAAAATAAATATTTAAAATATACCGGCAATTTTTGATACCCCTATATGCCTTATTTTATGCCCAGGAATCCAAAAATAAAATAAAATACAGGGTGTTCCATAAGAAAAAGTATAACTTTGGTATAAATCTTAGTTCCAACACACCCTGGACATTTGAAAATAATTTTAAATTATGCACATTGTCTTTCTACATACCCATAAAATATTTTGCTTCTACATCTTTCCGTTTTTGTATAGTCAACCGAGACGAATGAGATGCGCCACTTTGTATAATTAATATCAATACCTATGTTCGGGATACGGATTAATACATATATTGTTGTAGCCATAACCGCCCTTCTTTCCTGGACTAGTAAGGAGGTTACCTGGCTCGCGCTTGAATGGTGGTTGAGGTTTCAACTTAGTATCCAATGCTTCAACTCGTCCCCCAAAGGTACCGTACCAATCGCCAGGAGTGCCATGCCACTTGGTTTCTCCGGCAGGTACAAATGGTCGTTGGGATATGTTTTTAAATTTAGGCGGTGGTCTGTGAATAAAAAAATTAACTTTTAAAAAGAAAATTCTAAACAAGTGACTCTTAAATAGGTGCAAATAATTTAAACCGTTTAAAACTTTACTCGTTTAACTATATGACATCGTGTATGATAGCGTTTTTACCCAAAATACACATGTAAAAGTTTGTTCTATGTTACGGGGGTTCTAGGGTTGTAGAATGTATAATGTTTATGAGGGGAGTTAATCACCGCGATCTTACAGATCTATTGCATGTTCCCTTTTCTTGAGTTATAACGAGTTATAACTCATCATACAGTCTCAAGGCTTTAACAAAAGCCAGTATCTGAGACGGCTCCACAGAGGCCAGCTCTCCATCCTCGACATCAGCCGTACCAAAGTTCATGGCACGAATGGTCGTCGTCTCGGCGCACTCAGTGATAAGGTGTTCTGGTGTTTCCCCATTTTCCCCACAGAATCTGCATTCGCCGTTGTTTCTCAGCTTCAGTCTAATGAGGTGTTCGTTGAGGAGACAGTGTCCTGTTAGAAACCCCGTGACAATCCGAAAATTGTTTTTACTTAAATCAAGGAAAACCTTTAATTTTTCTCGGTCGTAAGTTTTGAGGAACTTTTTTGAGTGTCTTAGACCGTTGGAGGATACCCATTCCAAGTTACGGATGGAGTCTTCCAGATTCTTCAGTTCCGCTTTCTGTTGGTTCCCGTTTGGAAAACAGAACGGTTCTGGTCCGGTTAGTGGAGTGTTCGCTCCTTTCCTAGCTAGATCATTTGCTTTTTCATTGCATTTTATCCCTTGGTGAGCAGGTACCCAGAGTAGGAAGACTTTATTTTCTTTGCCTAGTTTGTTGAGCTTGTAGGCATTCTTTGGCCAACTTCGAATTGATGGTTACTGAGTTGATCGCGTTTAGTGCTGCTTGACTATCGGATAGGATGGCAATTTCCTGTTTTCGATAGTTCCTATCTAAGATAAATTGTACGCATCTTTCGATAGCTTAAATTTCTGCCTGAAGGATACTGGGGTAGGTGTCCATTGGTTTGGAGTATTTGGTTTTCAGCCCAAATACCCCTATTCCTGTCCCTGCTTTGGTTTTGGAAGCATCAGTATACCACGTTATGGTATGGTTTTTATATGCTGAGTAAGCGTTTCTTCCTTCCAATCCTTTTTATTACTCAATACTACAGTGAGGTGTTTCTCAAAGTTGTAAATTCTTGGTATGTCATCCACTGGGAATTGGAGAAGTGGAGACCTTTTTGAGGGTGTTCCAAGCCCCTGACCTGAAAGTTTTCCCAGTAGTGTTACCGTCAATGACCATTCTAATCATTGTCGCATTGGCATAACTACCGACGAAAATATGCAGTGTTGTTAGGTCTAAAATGGCCTCCATTGCTGCTGTTGGACATGTTCTCATGGCACCTGTGATGCAGATACATGCCAGTCTCTTTCTTGGGTTCTAGGGTTACAAGGAAAATAAAAAAGATAGATAAAATGGCTAAATAAGGTTTAAAAATGCCATTCATCAGCGCAGAAATTTTCTGCCGCATTGCAAAAGCAGTCGCACAGAATAGTGATTGACCACTAACAAATCTTTAGAATGGTGGAAAAATTTGCAAGGAAGAGATAGTGCTTAATAGTAGAATATTCGCCAACATTTACTGCAGAACTGATATAAGCAAAAACAGAATAACTGTCACAGCTCTAGTGTAGACGAAGCCATGTGCAGCTTTTCTCAATCTCAAGAAAAAAACACAGAACACATCTTATGTCAGTGCGACAGCATGGTAAATGCGGTTCTTTGTATTAGACATTGATATGCGATTGAAAAGAAGCTAAATAAGGCTAAATAAGCGTTCGGCATTTAACGTTTTATGTAAAACTGGCTAGGTATTTTTACAAATGAAGAAGCAAATTAAAGGTAAAGGATATATATCCGTATTGTAGCAAATTTTTAGAAAACTTTTTTATTTTTAAGATTTTGGTGGTCAAATATCAACAAAATATTCCTTATGCTTGGACTAAATTTTCTCGAAAATAAAGACGTAATTTAAAATTTTATTACAATACGGAAATAGATTGAAGTTTTGTGATTACAGTTATATATAATGTATATGGTTTTGTAACAAACTGCTCGTGTGTTTGTTATTTTGGGTGTGGCTTAACACGACAGGATCGGGCTAAGTCTTAGGTATCTACGATTTCCTAAATAGATTTGAGTATTAGCTATTTTTTTTGATCGAAACATTTTCAGGAAAAATACAATTTAAATGCCTTGACGTGTTACCATGTATTATGATCTACTTTAGTTACAAGGGAACACAGTATACATTTAGCACAAAGTGAAGTATCTTATTTGTAGAATGTAGAATGTTTAGACCTTACACATCTATTGTGTGCACCCCTTTTTTGAGTTATAACAAATTATAACTCAATATACAGTCTCAGGGCTTTGACAAAAAACAGTATCTGAGACAGCTTCACAGAGGCTAGTTCTCCATCTCCGTTATCAGTGGTACTAAAATTTTTATGGCACGAATGGTTGTCGTCTCGGCGCACTCAGTGATGGGATATTCTGGTGTTTCCCTATTTTCCTCATAGAAACTGCATTTTTGCCGTTGTTTCTTAGCTTTAATCAACTGAGGGGTTCGTTGAGAAGGAGACAGTGTTCTGTTAAAATTCACGTGACAATCCAAAGATTGTTCTTACTCAAATCAAGCGGTCAAATCTTTGATTTTTCTCGGTCCTATATTCTGAGATATTTCTTCGAATGTTTTATATCGTTTAAGGATTCCCATTCCAGGTTACGGATGGAGTCTTCCAGGTTCTTGAGTTCCGCTTTAAGTTGGTCTCCACTTAGAAAGTAGAACGGTTTTGGTCCACTTAGTGGAGTGTCCCTCCTTTTCTAGCAAAATCGTTTGCTTTTCCATAGCTTTCTATCCCTTTGTGAGCTGGCACCTATAGGGTAGGAGGACTTTATTTTCTTTGCCTAACTTTTTCAGCTTCTCTAGGCTTTGGTCGGCCAACTTCGAATTGAATGACTATCAGATATTCCTCCTGTTTCCGATTGTTCCTTTCTAAGATGACACTTGTTTACCGCCTGTTTTGTTGGCATATTATAAAGTGTAATACCCTATTATATGGTATAATAATAATAACAATGGAAGTTATATATTTACTTATATATTTCGTATTCTAACAAAAATATTAAAATAATGTATACTTAAAAGTAAAATAGAATAGCTTTCTTACTTCTATTTGTGTTTATAATAAAATATAAATAATATATTTAGTTGAATTCATTTAATTGGATGTGCCACTTTTTAAAATATTTGCACCTATCTGTAAGAAAATATATAAAATAGGACCCCTATTCTTGTGTAGAGAACATTTATTTTAAAATGGAAATACTGAAAATATAAATGAAAGCTTTCAGTAGAATATCGAGATTACTGTTTTATTTTATATATCTGTGGAAAACTAGGTAATGAAATATAAAATTAGTCATATTGAAAAAAATACATGCAAAATCTGGTCGTATATTCAAAGAGAACATTGTATTTTATGTATGACAATGTTTAGCAAAGAATACTATTAATGATGATGGGTAAATAGTACCATCATTTAGCAAGATAACGGAAGTGGATATTTTTAGATTTTTCTTTTCTCAAGTTGCAAGAATAAGGACCCTAAGAACTACTTGCGGTTTCAGGCCACGGCCTTTGATTGCTTCCCCAGTAAACAATCTTTTAAACTCTTTATCAAAATAGCAATCTTGCCAGCCAGCTTTGACTTTCGGACCTCCAGCTAACAAATTTTTACCTTTTTCGACTCTTTGTTCTGAAACAAAATGACTTTGATTAAACAAAATAGATAAATATACAGACTCACCGACACAAAAAACGGACTCCTTAAAATTTCATGTATTTTAAAGTTTTATATATTGTGTTCTAGTGGACCAATTTTGAAAATCTTTTTGCCAAAAATTTCAAAGCAATTTGAAGCTAAATATTTGACTTTTAGTATCTCTTTCTAAATTAAAATAAAAGTTCCCCTCAGTCAATTATAGGGGAACACAAAATGTTGTTATTTTGGTAAAAGTTTTGGAGAAACACCCTGTAGAATATGTTAGGTTAGGTTGCTGGGGTTTGGGATCATGTATGATCCCTCACTCGGAGGCCTTGAGCCATTGCGATACCCCTGTATTGTTTTACCAAACCTTCTTCTTATTATTTCTTTGCGTTAAAGCACTTCCAGCTCTTTGCAAAGTTCCCGATGTCGCTGATGTTGGCTTCTGCTGCTTCCTCTAGTCCTCAAAAAACCTCGCCCTAAAGTTTTAAAGCGTCGGTATTCCAGTGTCGAACAGTGGCACAGCAGGTGCTCTATGGTTTCTTCTTCCTCTCCGCATTCTCTGCAGTAGTCGTCGTCGGAAACTTTCCATCTCACGAGGTTTACCCCCGTGGGACAGTTTCCAGTGACGACACCTACAATTATGCGTACTAGGTCCTTTTTGTGCTGTAGTAGTTGTTTTGTCTTTTTGCTATCTACCGCTGGCTATAGTCTTCTAGCTGCAGCGCAGTCCTCACGGTGTTGCCACGTCTCTTGCTGCTAGCTTTGATGGCAGTTCCTATAGCTTCCTTCAGTGTGTTGATCGTCATAAGTGGTGGGTCATCTGCCACGGCCTCTCCCCTGGCCCCGTCTTTGGCGAGTCTGTCTGCTTCCTGATTGTCCACCACATTGCTGTGGCCTGGCATCCAGCACAGAATAGCCCCGCCCTGACGCAGCCAGGACAGTGCTTCTCGGCATTCCATCACAATTTTCTATCTCACTGATTGCATGGTGATGATTCTTAAAGCGGCCAAGCTGTCAGAGTATATCACTATATCCCCTATTGGTCTATTAGCAATTTTCTCTCGTATACAACTAGCCGCTTCCTCTATGGCGTAAACCTCTGCTTGTAGAACATTACAGCCATCCGATAGTCTTAAAGATTGTCGGATGTCTAGTTCCTCTGAGAAGATGCCTATACCTGTGCCCCCTGAAGTTGCGGAAGCATCTGTGTAGACTGCTATCTCTTGAGTGTTCATTACTCGGTTGCTTTCCCATTCTTCTCTTGTCGGGATGCGTGTAGATATATTAAAAAAGCAAGAAACTTAAAAATCATTTCATCATCTAGGTGCATCTTTTCTGGATATTTTATTTGGTTTGGTCCCACTCAATGGACCTATGATGAGATAGTGTTTAGAATTTATGTAATGTCAGTATCCAAGAAAAATAAAGCTAACAAGATAAACCAATAATCAAACTATGGAGAAAGGATGTAACTAGATGATAAAGTAATTCTTAAATTCCTTTCTGTTTTAACATATTCTACAGGGTGTTTCAAACTTTCACCAATATCAACATTTTGTTTTCCTTTCTATAAATGTCAGATGGGAAATTTCATTTAAAATTTCGAAAGAGACACTAAAAAGTCAAATAATTCAGCTAAATATTGCTTAAAAATCACCAAATTGGCCCACTAGAACAAAATATATTAAACTTTAAAATACACGCAACTTTTAAGTTGCCCGTTTTTCTTGCCGGTGAGTGTATACTTATTAACGATATGCATATCAATACTATATTATGGAAAAGGTTTAAAAAACAGTTTTTTGTTATAAAATATTACTAACAAATATTTACTATAATAGCATTGCAGATTCTGTTCTGTCTCACAGCCTCAGCAATTACTTTTAATACTATTATACAAAATAAAGCACTCATTAGTGTAAAAGGTAAAACGGTTTAGAAGAAAGTAAAAAAAGACTGAAGAATAACTATATAGACTAAATACTAAAGAATTAGGAACCAAAAACAATATCGATATTAAGGGGTTCAACTCTCAAATAATTTGCACAAATTGCGGCAATAAATCGTAAAATGTAAACAGAAATCGTTAGTTCAAAAATTTGGTTCCAATAAAATTTGTCTCGTCTTGATTTTTAACTCAGTTTAGATATTTTATTAGTATCAATTTCAAGTGCAAATTTAATTATAGGACCGTATATGTTGCGGCGTCAGAGTTAGGTTTGCCACTTGTCCTTTTTTGAAGAGGACAGTCCTTTTTTGTCCTTTAACAAATTGTCCTTTTGACTTTTTTTGACCTAAAAAGTCCTTTTTATTCACGTATTTTCCTTGAGAAAATCAACTACAACAACCAGCAATACTCCTTTCTTCCAAATTTAATTAGACATGTTATAAAACATAAATATTTTTTTTTATTCAAACGCCACAAAAGTATTAATTTGTGTGCCATTATTTACAATTCTCCGTTTAATCTCAAATGGTTTGGCTTTATTTTTTAACCATTTTGATCTTAAAAAGAGCTTTTCAAAATTTTAAAGCTTACCCCCCTCCCTCTCCCCCGGTCCTTTTTTATAGTCCAATGTCCCTTTTTACTTTGCAAAAAGGTGGCAACCCTAGTCGGAGTGGAAGAATGATGGAGTTGGCTGCTTTTGATATTAGACCCCTGAAATAGCACCAACTAACTGAATCTCTAGGTAAAGGTGCGTTTTCACGCTGTGGCTTGTGCGTGTACGATTTGCACAAGTAACTTGTTGCATGAAAACCGAAATCGCAAACTTGCACAAGCCAAAAAGTTTGATTTGAGTGAATCTGGAGCGGCCAGATAATTTTCTTGTGGTTAGCGCAAGTGCATGAACGTATAAACGACACTCCAACTTTTTAACGCAATCGCCTACTTCCGCGCATGTCTGTAGCAGCGAATTTCGTGCCTTATTTACTTGTATCCGTGTAATCGTTTGGCTCATTTGCTAGTTCTTTAATCAAATTAATATGGAAATAGGTGTCCCTCTTTTCGATCCAAGATCTCTGGGAGGCTCTTCGTTTTTTTGGCTCCTTTAATTTTTTAATTATTAAAACACCTGCTACTGCCAGTAGTTCGTCTTCTTGGTCCATTATTCTGCACACACATCACAATAGTTGAATCGCAACTATTCAGGTTTTCTCTATTGTTCACTTGTCCATTAATTTGTGCAGTTCAAACTGAACGTTAAAACGAAGACACCAATTCAGTTCGATTTGTGCAAATTTGCATGCACAAATCAATTTGCGCAAGCTGCTTGAACGTGAAAACGGACCTTAAGTTTGAAAAGATAGATTTGCGCAAATTTTGTACAAAACGGCTTGTGCAGACAGATTTGTGCAAACTATATGAGAATAGATTCTCTTTGACCAAAAGAAAGAAGGCGGTTTAGAAACCGCCTTTTTTTGGTTTAGAAACCGCCTTTTTTTAAGATATAAGTATGTAAATAACAAAGTAAGGCCTCTGCATATCTGTAGCACATACATATGTAATTGCAATAAAATATTTTTTTCATAATTGCAGAAACATGTTTCTTTAATATTTTTTCTTCGTTTAATAAAACAACATACATTTTTGAGGTTATGCTCTTACTAAATAGCCAATAATAAATTCTGATCTAAATTTACTTACTTGGAAATGGTGAAACGTAGCCTGTGCCATTCATGTATGGCATTTCGCTGAATAAACCGACTCTCTCAACGTCGGGTCTCCCATATTTCTTTCCTAATTGCTCCATGGTGTTTATTAGATTTACTGTTCTTTTATAAATTTCCGTAGTTTCCTACTTTAATTTTTCTGACATTAATATAAAATTCAAACTTAGATGACATCATTGGCAAAAATGTCACTCATTTGTCATGTGTTACTTTAATACGAGAGATTTTACAAGGCAAAGGAAAATAATCTAGAGTTTAAAAATAGTTGTTTCTGTTGAACTATCTAAGTTACATTTTATAAATATATGTATATAAGAAATATTACAGGAAAAGAGAAATTATTTATTAAAATTAATATTTCAAATTAATTAAGTCAAGAAGTAGATCCAAATTATTTGCTATTAGCGTTATCTGCATTATATCAAATGCTTTTTACTTTTTTTTTATATTGTACAGGGTGTAAAGGGAAACACCCTTTTCTATATGATATAGACGAAAACTGATAGGAAATGTCTGATGGAGCTCAATTTTTATAAAAAAAAACATGATGGTGAAAACGAAAACCGCACATGGGTATCTGTTACCGTTTATGAGTTACGGAGTGTTTTTCAAAAATGTGCATTTTTAAAAAATCGCTGAACCGAAAACCAAACCAAACTTTTTTGCTATGGAAAGTTTTTTATTTTTATGAGAACATTTTCAAAGCACCTTTTTGCGTAGAATTTAATGGTTAAAGTATATTTTTTTTAAATTAATAATTCAAGAGTTATCAACAGAAAAATTGATTTGATTTTTATTAGGGACACGCTGTATATTTTTAATTATACGATCAAACGAACTTACCTGAAGTGAAGTTCGATCGTAATTATATGAGGCGTCCAGTCCGAATGTATTATCTTGATTTTTCTATACGTAGTACCGTCCCTGCGTGCACAATTTTAAAGCTATAAGCTAAATTCCCTCCCGCTACCAGTCTAGGTGGCGGTGCCGGCCCTGGCGCGGCGGTCGGTATTCATTTTTCAAAGATTTATTCATTAATTCAAGCGACCATGGGGCAAAACGGGAGGGTAAAAATTAAAAAGCTCTAAAAACAAACATGTTTTCCAAAGAGACATAAACATAGTGGAAAATCTTTCTTCGCAGACTTTTGATAAACAAGAGCTCAGTTTATTAAACAAAGGTTTAAAGTATGCATTGCCCAACTCTGGTAGCGCTTTGGAGGAAATCGTCGTTGGTGTTGAAACTGCTATTCAGCACTTGCCCGAGGCTTCTAAAGTATTTGCAAGAGAGGCTTGTAGAAATCAGTTATCAAAAAATATTGTTTCAAGTAATTCATTAAAATCTAACAAAGAGCACAATATTGTCAAGAGTTTGCGTAACAAAGATTGTTTCTATCTAAAAGCTGATAAGGGAAATAAGGTTGTTATATTAGATAAAAAAGACTATTATGATAAGGTTAACAACTTAATCGATAATGGCCCCTACATAAATTTGAAAAAGAATCCCTTGTCTAAGATGGTAGCAGACGTTAAAAAAACTCTAAAAGAATGTAACACCCTTATTGATCTTTCTTTAAAGAGGAAATTGCAAGTATCCAATCCCTCATTACCAAAATTGTATGCTTTGCCAAAAATTCATAAGCCGGACAAGTCTATGCGCCCAATTGTTTCGGCTGTAGGTTCTCCGACTTATAATTTGGCAAAATGGTTATCAAGGGAGTTCGAAAATTTACCTGATCATGAACCTTCTTTCTCAGTTAAAAATAATATTGAATTCATTAACAAAATTAAAGATATAACATTGCATGAAGGTGAAATTTTGGTCTCCTTTGTGTATCTTCGTTGTTCCCAAGTGCTCCAATTCCACATACTTTAGGCTATTTGAAGGAATTACTGAACGCAAATGGTCTCGACAACAAAACTGTGATTGAATATATTGAGCTTACATCGTTATGTATGAAACAAAACTGTTTTCAATTTAATAACAACTTTTTTGAACAGCGGGAAGGTACAGCAATGGGTAATCCATTGTCTCCATTTTTGGCTAATTTATTCATGAGCAGGTTTGAAGTGGAAGCTAAGAATCAGTTTAAGTATTTTCCAAGAGTATGGGTTAGGTATGTGGATGATATTTTTGTTGTTTTTGACACACATTGAGACACCATAGATAATTTTATTTCTAAGTTAAATAATCGTTTTCCTTCCATTAAATTTACGCATGAAATTGAGAACAACGACAGATTACCATTTCTAGATGTATTAGTTATTAGAAATACTAATAATTGCGTGGAATTTGATATCTATAGGAAAAATACCACACGCTGATATATTCCTAATGAATCACATCATAGTGTTGAACATAAAATGGCTAGTTTAAATTTCTTAGTTCATAGATTACTTAGTTTCCCACTTTCCAACGAAAGAAATGAAATAGAAAGAGATTACATTAGGAATGTAGCTGAGTGTAATGGATATTCTCCTTCACTAGTTGATAAATTAATTAGAAAACGTAGGTATAGCTTAATGATTTCCTGAAAATTCGACTTTTCAAGTGGAGGAAGATACGTCTAAATATTTTTCGATACCGTTTGATAGAGAGTTATCCTGTGGTCTAAAAGTAATTTTTAAGAATGTCAATTATAAACTTGTGTATAGTGCTAATAATAAATTACAACAATTATTAGGCAATACAAAGGATAAAACACCTCCACTGGAAAGGTCGGGTATTTATGAAATTTCTTGTAAGATTGTAATCAGAAATATGTTGGGCAAACTAGAAGATCAATATTAACTAGATTTAAAGAACATTTAGCTCAGATAAGATATGGTAGACCGGATAAATCTTGCGTTGCCGAACATATTGTTGATAAAGAACATTGTATAGATCTTAATAATTTAAAATTAATTAAACAAGTCTCAAATTACAAGCAATTAGATGCATATGAAAGCATCAGAATTAATAAATGTAAAGATAGTATGAACAGAGTCAACGGTCCAATTCCTTCAAGTTCTTTGTTCCTACTACTCTAGTGGCGGAAATTTAACTGTTACGCTCAGTTGGCTCTGACTCGGTTTGGCTAGATTTTGCCACGCCCACTCGGTGCCCACTGAGCGAGTATATAAACGCTCAACTTGTAGATTGTACTTTAGTTTATAATCATCTGCTGATGATGCTAACATGGTTAGCGAAACGCGCGTCCAGTGTAAAAGTAAAAGTGTTTTGGTGTATTGTGGTGATTTAGTGTTTTTATTTTGCTGTGTAACACCAAAGGTGCCAACCCTCAACTGTAATCTTAATAATTCAAGAGTTATCAACAGAAAAATTGATTTGATTTTTATTAGGAACACGCTGTATATTTTTAATTAAGTGAAAAGAACTTAAAATTACCTTTCCAAAAATATAGCACATTTGATATTTTGTTATAGTCCCCTTCGAAATACTGAATTTTTATAAGTTTGCCACTTTAAACTATATAGTAGGCTTTGGACCCCTTATTGATGATCTGCCAAAAAAACTGATACATTTTTGCAGCCAATTTCGAGAATAATTAAATAGCTAACCAAGATCCCAGTCGTTGGCCGTCGAGGTCGCCGATGCCTCTGGACTTAGTGGCTATGTATTTTTTTCTTTGCGGAAGGAATAAAGCTTCATTTTCATGCATCCGTTATACGTTGATACGATGGTCCGACGGCGCTCTGATTGGTCATAGCGTTTTCGCGCCCTTTTCATCCGTAAATATTTTACTTCAGCCCGTCAACGGATCCGTTCATACGATAACGGATGTTTTGACACTTTTGTGACAAATTTAATCTAACCTGAATAAAAATATAAGTAAAATAGCAAAATAGTTATGAAAACGAAAATATAAAATAACACCAACGTATATCCGATAAACGGAGGCATGAAAATGCAATAAATTTAAAAACTGCGTTATTTTCTAACCAATCAAGGTCTTTAAATTCTACCAATAAAATTAATATCGTATCAACGTATCGTCGGACAACGGGTGCATAAAAATCAAGCTTAAAGGTTCTTATTTTTAAATTGTCCGTAAAATCTAGACAAGAATTAGAAGTACTTAGCGGTTACGCGATGGTATCTTTCACCCCCACTGAGTAAATGCCACTGTGTTTTTAGAATACCTCTAACAATTGCTGTCTAAATATTAGCATTTCACTAAGGAACACCATGTATAATATCGGAAGATTGGTATGGCGAGGTACTGCTTCTAGACTCACCCATCTCACCTTTTAGAGCATAACCACACGACTTTAGTTACGTAATCGAAGGTGCGATTTTATATTCATTGTTGCCAACCAAAAACCTTATTATCATCGTTACATGTGTAAAAAACGGATAAAACTGGTTACAGACATTGACATGACAGCTAAAATTCCGGCAGACAACCCGAAAAAGGCATGAAATTTGACAAAAAAAATCATCGTATACATGCATGTCGATTGGTGGAATGTCATGTTTATTTATTTAAAAAGGCGTATGCGAAAGAACAAACAAAAAAATCGTGGCTCAATCAGCGGTAGACAGTTATAAAAAATGCGATATTACTCTACAGGGTGAATCTTGAATAAGTGCAAATATTTTCAGAGCTACCACTCGATAAAAGAAACATATTTTCTTTTTACCATTTTCCTGCAAATAAGTCCAAAATAACCGAGTTATTCAAGTTTTAAAATTTAAAAAGAAATTGATTTATTTTTAAATAAGTTTGTGGGACACTTGTTTTTTTTCTGTCCTTGCATTCATTATTTTAGTGTCGTAGGCATAGAGTAAAGCCGTAAGTAAGCATGATAGGTTAAGAAATTGGGCTGAAAATAGGTTAAGAAATTGGGCTAAAAAAACAGGCTGTTCTATAAAGTTCGCTAAAATATACAGGAAAATTTAAAAATAATGCACACATTTTAAAATTTCATGCCTCTTTCGCGTTGTCTGTCAGCATTTTAGCGACCAGAAAAATGCCTGCCAACAATTTTCCACGTTTCTTAATAATAAATAAAAGCTATTTTCGCAATTATAACTCGTGTACCTTATAATATTTTTAGTGTCAAAATTTCACCCTTTCGATTGGCCACCCCTGCTTTAAGCCCCGGGATCGCGCTGGCAGACATGACTATTTCATAATGGCTACACAAAAGGATACTTCACACAAAAAATTAGCCATGTAATGATGATAAGGTTTTTTATGGAGCCAGCTCTTAGACTACTGGAATTTAAATTTCCCGCTAGGGATTCAGGTAGAAGCTCAGCTCATAGATAAAAGAAAATAATCTTCTATTAAGGTAGATATAAAACTTAATAGTAAAATTTTGGGTCAAAGCGCCCCTCCGTGTTCTTAGTAGAGACTACGTTTAACCCAGCGCGTTCGCCTTTTCTGCTGTAAATATTTTTTATGTTTATATTTGATTTCAAAGGATTTAGTTTTAAAGCTACACTGATATATTAGTATATCAGAGTAACTTTAATAAAACATAAGAATATATAAATTTTACAGTTTATTAAATATAATTTTTCTTTTTTTTTTCAGTAGACATCGGGTATTGAAACGATAAATGTGTTTTATACAGAGCGATCTGCAAGGAAATACGTACGTGCTCTATAGTAAAGTGTAATGTCCAAAAACAATTAAAAACAATAGTTAATATGTGTTATTGTGTTGTCCAGTTTAACAAATTTTAACTCTGTAAGAATCTACGTTCAAGAGGCTTGAAAAAGACATATACTGTCGAAACGTCGTCACAAAATAAAAAAATAATGAACAAAATCTAGAAACATCTTTGCAACCCCAACGACCTAAAGCCAAGAGTGAAAACAATTAAATATAAATTTTGACTACAAGGTAGAAAGTAAATCACAATATTTGATAAAACTTATAAGTATACCATTTTTACAGTTAATCAATAATAAAACTATTTCTGACTATGATATTTAACATTTAGATAGATAGAATATTAAAAAACATACCGGTATTTGCAGACGCAGGCCCAAATTCAATAAAAACCAAAACTTTTCCTGCGAAAATCGGGCTTTTTTTACAGAAAAGGTATTTTTTGATTTATCAACAATCATTGTCAAGTTGACAATATACAGGGTTTTTTCTAATTAGTCTAAAAAATTGTGGTGTGATTCCTCATGTCTTCTTAAAACAATTTTTATATAACCATTAGGTCTAAAGTACTTCCTTTCTGATCTACAGCGTGTTAAAAATTAAAAAAAATCGATATTTTGCTTAACATAAATGGTACAGTACTGCTTTTTTAAAGAAAATATATTTTTTTCTTGACTGGCCATCCTTTTTCAACAAAATTGATCTTTTGAGTTTTTCTTGTTCATCAAACGGTTGCCGAGAAAAAAATAAATATACTTATTAAGAGCCCGCCTTAAGCCGTTTTCTAACGATTTTTTATTTTTTAGATTAATTAGGAAACACCCTGTATATGCATATCACAGGCAACCAAATAAACTAGTAACCTACTACTAAAGTACTAAATTGGTTTATCAAAACTTCACCATATAAGTTTCCAGGCAATGGCTCTGCTGTAAAAAATGTCAGTTGTCACATTTATTTATCAATTTCCTGACATTGCCATTCGTTTTGACACTTTAGTTTTGTATTACGAGATTTTGGTTTAAATGGACTAGTAGACCTTGTAGTCGAAAATTGTTGTTTTTAGAACCTCTAAACTCAAAATGGACCCGTATAAAACCCATACGAAAACTGGGATTTAAAAGAAATAAATAAACAACAAAAATCAATTATTCTAGAAGAGAAAAATATATCTACATCGATAAATAAAAATATATGTAATTTGGCAAACCCATGCTAGACCTATCAGACCTAGGAGACATATCGCCCTCAGACATAACGGCCTATATTAGGAGGCTGGGTCTTGAGGGTGAACTTTGACGCTCTTGTAAATTAGAGCGTGTAGAAACTGAGCCACAATAGGCCCTCGCGGCCTCAGTGGAGGGTCCCCCCATGGTACCCACTCTTAGTCAATACAATACAATACAATACAAATCCTTTAGTATAGTCATGTCTACCAGCGCGATCACGGGGCTTAAAGCAGGGGCGGCCAATCGAAAGGGTGAAATTTTGATACTAAAAATATTATAAGGTACACGTGTTATTATTGCGAACATAGCTTTTATTTATTATTAAAAAACGTGTAAAACTGTTGACAGACATTGACATGACAGCTAAAATTCCGGCAGACAACCCGAAAGAGGCATGAAATTTGACAAAAAAAATCATCGCATACATGCATGTCGATTGGTGGAATGTCATGTTTATTTATTTAAAAAGGCGTATGCGAAAGAACAAACAAAACAATCGTGGCCCAATCAGCGGTAGACAGTTATAAAAAATGCGATATTACACTACAGGGTGAATCTTGAATAAGTGCAAATATTTTCAGAGCTACCACTCGATAAAAGAAACATATTTTCTTTTTACCGTTTTCCTGCAAATAAGTCCAAAATAACCGAGTTATTCAAGTTTTAAAATTTAAAAAGAAATTGATTTATTTTTAAATAAGTTTGTGGGACACTTGTTTTTTTTCTGTCCTTGCATCCATTATTTTAGTGTCGTAGCCATAGAGTAAAGCCGTAAGTAAGCATGATAGGTTAAGAAATTGGGCTGAAAATAGGTTAAGAAATTGGGCTAAAAAAACAGGCTGTTCTAAAAAGTTTGCTAAAATATACAGGAAAATTTAAAAATAATGCACGATTTTCTACATCTTTTGTCCTGGGGTCGAAATATATCAGCACCCTTACTCTGTGTAAGCGTTTTCAGGAAACGCTGACCGCGTTATCAATTGAAACATAATACCTGTAGGTAATCTATAAAAATTTTACGGTGCAGATATCGACTCAGAGGAAGACTCGTTTGTGAAAGCGGGGATCTGCAGTACGATGAGTCAGATACAAATAGTGAGACAGAATAGTAAATGTATGATATCTGTTTTGAAATAATAACAAAATATATTTATAATATAATCGTATACATGACTTATTTATACTCAAATGGATGAGGCGGCGAGCGTTCCCTGAAAGCGCTAGAGTAATATCGCACTTTTGATAACAGTCTGTAGCTGATTTAGCCACGATATTTTTGTCTGCCCTTTTGCATACGGCTTTTAAAACAAATAAATATGACATTCCACCAATCGGCATGCATGTATGCCATATTTTTTTTTCATTATTCAAATTTCATTTTTTAATAATTTTCCAGATAATTTTTAAAATTTCATGCCTCTTTCGCGTTGTCTGTCAGCATTTTAGCGACCAGAAAAATGTCTGCCAACAATTTTCCACGTTTCTTAATAATAAATAAAAGCTATTTTCGCAATTATAACTCGTGTACCTTATAATATTTTTAGTGTCAAAATGTCACCCTTTCGATTGGCCACCCCCGCTTTAAGCCCCGGGATCGCGCTAGCAGACATGACTATTTCATAATGGCTACACAAAAGGATACTTCACACAAAAAATTAGCCATGTAACGATGATAAGGTTCTTTTATGTAGCCAGCTCTTAGACTACTGGAATTTAAATTTCCCGCTGGGGATTCAGGTAGAAGCTCTGTTGTAAAAAATGTCAGTTGTCACATTTATTTATTAATTTCCTGACATTGCCATTCGTTTTGACACTTTAGTTTTGTATTACGAGTTTTTGGTTTAAATGGATTTTGCTGTGATACTTAAAGCTTAAAATTGTTTACTAGTAGACCTTGTAATCGAAAATTGTTGTTTTTAGAACTTCTAAACTCAAAATGGACCCGAATAAAACCCATACGAAAACTGGGATTTAAAAGAAATAAATAAACAACAAAAATCAACTATTCTAGAAGGGAAAAATATACATCGATAAATAAAAATATATGTAATTTGTAAGAAGGTGGACAATTCTGCCTTATGGACCAAGAAAATGCCAAGAAAATAAACGGAGTCAGATAGTCAGAAGTGAGACAATGGGGTCAAACAATGGTCAGAATGAATGGAGAAAAAGACATTCTTGTATTGAATAGTTTATTTTTAAAATAATAGAAAAGTTGCTTTCAAAAACAATGCTATACTTATCACAAATATTTCTTCTTAGATCTAATAAGCATATTTCCATCTACGTAAATAACAACAAACATGTATAATAAAAGTAAAACTGTCAAAAATTTCATACCACAGTCAATATATCTTAACATAAAATACTAAAATATCTAAAATAAAAACAGGTCACTTAATCTATTTCAAAATCACAGTTAGAAAAGCATCACAAAACATTAGCCAAAATGTCTTAACGCTTTTTTCCTATTACGTTGAAATCTTAATCGTTAAAAGCGTTAAAGCAAGTCGACTCATGTCGAGAGATAGCTCTCCGTTCATAGCTTGGAACTGCCACTCTAGGGATATGAACCGTTCCTACGGAACGATATGCAGGGCGTTCGGCCCTTAAGAAATCCTCTACCTGTCATAGTGAGGCTTTCTAGCTCTGACTTTCGGCGGCAAATGCTTTAACTATAGCAGAGATACTTTCGTAGCTGCCCGTTACCATTCCTATCACCCCAATCAGGATTATGATTGAGTCTTTGGTGATGGACCATGTGGACGATTCCTCGAATGCGGTGGATATGACGATGTTTAAGAGAGGTGGGAAGATTAGAGCTAGGGCCGCACTACTTACAGCACCTACTAGTGAAATAAAAAGTCCAAGGAATGGTATAGCTTCGGCCATTATAACTAAAACAGAAAGATGTGTTAGATTCAGATGCTTTAGGTAAACAAATTGTCTTATGTGTTAAAAGTAAAATTAATTGTAATTTTCGTAATTGTGTTTCTAAATTAAAAACTAATGATAATACTACTATAAAAATAGATCATTTAGGATTAATATTAATTTGACAAATTTTATTTCCCAAATTTACCCAACTATTTATACAACTATAACTAAAGAAATATACAGAATAAACGAACTATATCGACAATGTTAGTATCTCTACTCTTTACATATTTGGTTAGATATTTAAAAATAATGTCAATATTCCATGGGTATATTATATTGATAAAGGGGGGGGGGAGGTCCAAATTATAATAAAATGCATTTTCTACGAAAACTTGAAGATATAGGTAAAAAATGGCAAAATACAACTTGATAGACAATTAAATTGTCCATCTGATTCTCATAAAATATACAGGGTGTTCCATTTAAATTAAACAAGTTATTGCCGTTAAAGCTAGTAATTATTTAAAATAAATTTTTAAATAATAATTAAATAATTAAAGGTAGTATAATTTTTATTATTGCAACACAAAATTGAGTGAATAGAAATACTTCAGTATAATATTTGGTTTTAAAAACTTAAATACGCCTATAGAGAAATGAAGCATTAAAATTATTATTGTATTTTGACACAAACCCAAATATTTCAAAAACAGTAAGATGAAAATGCGGTAAACCTTCCATTTAAAAAAGTACAACATTGATATTTTTTATTTATTTGGACCATCTTGGAAAAATACTTTTAAATTGTAGCTGTAATAGTCCTTCAGCGAGCCCAAAACTTACAAATTGCAAAAATCTAATTGTTTTGCTACAATAATCCGTGTTGTATGTGGTGAACAACCCTGTATATAGAACGTATAGAAGAATGTATATAGAAGTATATAGGACAATGTAACAACAAAAAAATACAAAAAAGCCCAGCACTTTTTCAAAAAATCATATGCTCTACAACAGAAATCCAAATAAAAGTTGCAATAGTACATATTGGGATTTCGGAAACCATTATAATAAATATTGTTTTATAACTACTTACAAGTGATCAAAACGAGGAATGATCTGAAAGTTAGTTCAGCAAACACAGGATACTTCACGTTGGGTCCTAAGAGTTTCAAAATATTCGGCCAAATGATGTCGACGGCGATGTAGAATTGAAGGGCGTAAGTCAACAAGATGCCACAGGGAATGATTACTTTCACTGATTGGGCTAATCTATAAATATAAACAAGATAATTAGTATTTTTGCTTACTAAACTCTCAGTGTATATGCATGCCTGGTTCTGGTTATACTAAATCAATAGTCTGCATTTTAACATATACAGTGTGGTCCGAACTGTATTCCGGAAACTTCGGCAACATATTCTGCAGATAAAAAAAAAAGTAATAAAGTTCATATAAATATATGTCCTAAAATGCTTAGTTTCGGAGATACAGGGTGTTGAAATTTCATTTTTATTTCGATTTTTTCCAAATAATTTCTGAAGCAATAGCAACATTTGGATGAAAATTGGTGTCTGGGAGTTTTTTGACATGATAAATTTCATTTTGATGTCAATATGGCTCCTACTAGTATAGGGCGCCACCTACATATTTTTTAAACGGTTTGAAGAGTAATAACTTTCCGTGCGTACCTGTATAAAATTACTGAGTAAAAAAATATATATTTACGACGTTTTTTACGTAAAAAAGCTCTCTTGGTAAAAATCACTGCGAGAAACCGTTTAGAATGGAAATAGTTAATACATGTCATTATTGACGAAAAAATAAACATGTTGAGTAGATTGTTATGTGACTGAAATAATAAATTTGGGAAATTTTTATTTTTTCAAATTAATCATAAAATTTTCTTCGACAAAATGATGATAAAACAGTTTTGATAAAAAAAATTACGATAAAAAACTTTTGGTTTAAAAAAAATCCAAATTTATGATTTCAGTCTAATAATTAGTTAGTCAACATGTTTAATTTATGTCAATGATGCCAGGTATTGACAATTTCTATTCCAAATATCGCGGGGACCGTTAGTCGTAGCGATTTTTACCAAGAGACTTTTTTAACATAAAAAACGTCATAAATATATACTAAGGGCTGGCAACGGTTAGTCTTGGGTCGAGATTTCCGTATGTAAGAAGAGTACAATGCGTTTATAATGTACTGAACAAAGAGAGGACAGTAAACACGTTGCCAAACGTATGAAATAAACCGAGAAACTGTGCACATCGCTAAGAGACGTGGAAGGGGATATAGCAGATTTGTCGCAGTTCACCGGTCGACCCAATCAATACCTCTGTCAGTACTTAAAGTTCTAGGGAAAGGTGTACGTCATGCGTTCAGCTTCACGATTTAAATACGTCTCGTGATACTTGATTTGATTATTTATTAACGAGTCGTTGTCATTTTCCTTATAGCTTGAATTTTTTTAAGTGCAAGCTAGAAACACTTGCATTTTTGGTAAAAATAAGTACAATTGAGTGGGTGTTCAATAGTGGTCGCTCTATTAGAACTCTGAATGCAAAAATCGATATCTCAAAATCTATTAGAAATAATAGATTGTAGTTTATTCAAGAACTTTGTTAATATTTCTGCTGTATTTTCTTTGTAGACAGTATGTGAAAATCTTTATCAATAAAAAAATTACACGATTGCTGAAAATTGCTATGCTCTAAAAGTAAATGGATGGATTGTTTACAATTATTGAATGGAAAAAACAACCTTATCGAATTTTTCTTATGTAAATATATTGTAAAACATCCGATCTTGAAAATAAAAAAAAGTTTCAATATCTAAAGTGGGTCTTGAGTTATGGCCTGTTATGTGTTAAAAAGTTGAGTTTTAAATTATCGTGATTACTGACGTTTTCTCGTTATAAAAAAAATGACACCTTAACGATATCCTTATAATTCCATTTCAGATGCTCAGAAACAAGTCTAATTATTTTATGTAGTTATCTCTTGAAAAAAAGTCTTTTAAAAATAAGCGGCTTGCGATCGTGATTTTACTTTACTTGATAGGGAAAGGCGTATCGGCAACGCCGCAACAGCACAACGTCGCGCGTCGCCTCGGTCGGTCGCATTTCTCTCACTCCGACTTAATACGATCCCTATGCGATTTACTTCCACACATGTAAATGCCGACCCAAAAGTAACTGTTGTATACAGGTACGGACGAAAAGTTATTACTCTTCAAACTGGTTAAAAAATGTGTAGGTGGCGTCCTCTACAAGTAAGAGCCATATTGACATCAAAATTAAATTTCTCATGTCAAAGATCTCCCAGACACCAATTTTCATCCAAATATTGACGTTACTTCAGAAATTATTTGGAAAAAATCGATATAAAAATGAAACTTCAACATCCTGTACTTCCGAAACTAAGCATTTCAGGACATATATTTCTACGAACATTTTTACTTATTTTTATCTGCAGAATATGCTGCCGAAGTTTCCGGAATACTGTTCGGACCACCCTGTAGATAATGATGGAGATAACATAATGTAAAAGTACCGTATTACCGAATAAAAACGGCGTCCAGATGGCTTGTAAATGACGATCGATGACATTTCCCATATAATTTTACGTATAGTACGACAGCGATCTCATTTCATAGCCATCGCTGACACCGGTTTATCATCATATTGTACCATACGATCGAAAAAAAAATCGGCGTCAAAGCCGCCTGAGGAATGACACTCGACAATAATATTGGCGAGGTCAAACCCTAGACGTCATTTACTTGACTCGTACTCTTCTTTATTTTTTAACGGCGCTTACTGCCAGTTGGCCTTAAAAAGGTTGTAATTTATTTTTATTTTTAAATGTTGAAGTTTAAATTTCGATAAAAAATTGATTAAAATTTAGTGTTATTATAGAAAATAGCCATGACACTTTAGATTAAAATTTTAAAATCAATTTTGTTTTAAGCAAAAATGTCAAAAGTTGACTATGATATAGTAAAAAATACCGAGGGTGCTATTTAAAAATCAAAAGTTGTAGTCATTTCCGGTAAAACAGGAAGTGGCCGAAAAGAATTGAATACCGTCAATCAATCCTTACTAACACACCAAATATCTTTTTTTTATCTATTTATTTAATTATTTTATTTAATAATTTCATTTGATATTTTATTCCCTTGTTTTAGTAATGAAGAAATACTATAGAAAGGTCTCTTGTAAAACAGATATTACTTAAAGATATACAAAGTATACTTACACTTCTTCAGCTGGAAGATTTAGCGTAACACTTCCCTTGATGCCGTCACCGTATTTCACATAAGCTAAACATCCAACAATAAGGTACATGGCCGTTACGATCACCATACCGACATTCAGCACTCCAGCAGGTCTGCTAAATTTTCTAGGTTCTCTCATTTCATTTTGCAAAGGTAAAACCTAAGAAATACTGACATTATAAACCACATGAATGTTTAAAAATATAAAATAATGTTTAAGCCTTTGTGGCGGGTTCATTTTTTGAAAAAAATTCTGGGTTTCTAATGTATGGCTATCGCTTCTTTGGTTTTAATAAACATAAAATAAATAAACATAACATAAGTAATAATCAAAAACATACTACAAATAATCATATACAGGAAGTTTTAAGCTTTTTGGTTTTACCTCATTTAGTAATTATTATCAGGTACTTAGTTGTTACTTTCAAGTTTGACTTCATATCACATGCCATTTTAACAGAACGTCAACGGTTTATAATATACATATCTCTTAAAAAATAAAGTGTTCTTGAATAATAATATTTTAAATATTATATAAAGGGTGCTACAAATTCGAGGTACGTGCATTGCTATCTCGGAAACCGTAATAGATACAAAGACGGTTAAATTGGGGCAAAGTTGCGCCTTGGATTGTTCACCAACATGCTATCAAAGAAGTTTCAAAAATTTCACTTATTACTGAGCTTTTTGAGAAAAACGGATTTTTTTTGTAAATAAATTTTATTTTTTCCTGTTGTTATTTTTTTCGAAAATCTACTAACTAATTACACATTCTCATAGCCACTTTATTAGGGCTATCTGATAGTATTTTTAAATTTTGAAATTAGCTAATAATTGGTGAGATACATAGGTCAACTTAATTTTTTCAAATACGGACATGTATTTTTTGTTTGAATCTATGCAAAAATTAAAATCTCCTGAGTACAACATGCCACATTTATATATTTTTTTTTGTTTTGGGTAATTTAAGAACAACTAAACTATTTAATTATTATTTAAAATAATTTCAAGTCCGACTTTGTTTTTTTATATTATTTAAATTGATTATATTCATTGCAAAAATAACGATTGATAAGTAATTTAAATATATTATTTTTAACTTTTTTATTGTGAATTTGAAATCTCAATGTACGATCTAATAATATGCAAAATATTAATCGTAGTTATTATAAATATATCAAGCTCTACAATCTAGTTTCTAATGCTCTATATGTTCGAAAGGGTTTCCACTCTCCCTATTGCATATATTTATTTTTCGTTCAATTTTATGTACCGTATGATTGAAAAAAACCGGTGTCCAGTTGGCTGGGAAATGACGATCGATGACATTTCCCATGTCATTTTACATATAAAATGACAGCGATCTTTATTTCATAGCCACTGACGCCATTTTTTTCGATATAACAACAATATTTTTTTTTCAATAGATCTTCTTATACTTCCGAATGCATTTTGTACTCTTTTTTGTAAATATTGAGGTGTATTGATATCACCTTTACAAATGACGTCAAGTAATCGATGCCCTCCGCCTTTGGCGACAAGTCCAGGAAGAACAGAGAAGGCTCGCTGGCCATTATACTACTCAACCATTTCCAATCCATCTTCCGGGGAAATTATTTGTTTGTTTATATTTTATTATATTATATTATGTTATTGTATTTGATTTTCCGTATTCAATGTTTTACCCCAAGTCATTTTTAAGTTTTAAATCTCATCAATATTGTAATATTGAATAAATTAAATATTAAAAAAAAAGAGCCAGACTTGAAATTAGCTTAAATAATTTGTGTTTAAATGCCCAAAATAATATTAAGTGTGGCATATCATTGTACTCAGGTGACCGAATTCTTTCAAAACCTCAAATAAAAAATGCAGGTCCATATTAAAAAAATAAGTTGGCCTATGTATAGGTACTATATGTTTTTTTTCCAAATAAAAGTTAATTCTCACTATATCTTCCATATCAGCTCCCTTCCGTTTACATAAAATATTATATCGTGTAAATAAATAGGACAATGCACACTATCCGTTCCGTTTCCCTTCCGTTCCATATCTTTTCCTTCCATACATTTTTTTGGTGGACGGACTGAAGCGCATCGGAAACAGCGATGTCAATTTCTTACATCTGTAGCAGCTCTGTTAACATATTGCTGATATTTATTTATTCTTTCACCTCTTAATTAAATCTATTACCTTTTTCAAAAGATTCAAATTTTTAAAATCAAACTTTCGTAATGATATAAATTGTACAATAAAAAGTATGGAACTGATACAGAACGGAAGCTTTCGTATAGCGTCACTACAATAAAAAATACGGAACGGATTTGGAATGGATATGGAATGTAAACGGAAGGTATAGTGAGAATCAACCTTAACTCAGCAATTTTTAAAACTGTTTTGATGACATCTTGGTGAACATCCCAAAGCGCAACTTTGTCTTAATTTAACCGTGTTCTATTACGGTTACTGAGGTAACAATGCTTGTACCTCGAATTTGTAGCACCCTGTATAGAAATATTTTAAATATTTTTTTTTGCTTTGTTCTTGGTGTTTTGGGCTTCTAAGAACGGGAGGACATTTTTTCTAGTGGCGAAAAACCCAGACTTCATTTTAAGGATAAATTTATATTTCATACAATGACATGGCCAAAATACTTGAATCAATTGATCAAACTCAGCTCAAACTTTTTCTCTATATTAGGATAAAATAGAATTCTGTAAACTGTATTTTCTGTCATTTTTTGGATGTCTGTCAAAATATTCCCTAACTCATTGGACAGACTTTATTAATAATTTCAAAAATGCTTACCAGTCCGATTCCTTCAAAGGCATAGATTGCTGTGCCGAAGAACAGGGGCAATTGTTGCCAGTCAGCAATATAACGTCTTTCGCTGATGTCAGGTAAGTCTTGTGCTGAATAGTAAATAACAATCACGATTCCAATACTCATGAGGACGTTGGCCAACGTTGAGAACGGGGCAAGATATTTCAAGTTTCTTATCAGTGCGGTCAACAAAATGGGCAATAGGATTATTGCCATGTGTAGATGGACGTCTAGGACATAACCATAATAGTCTAAAAGCTGAAACCAAATATTTTATTATAATTAATTTAAAAAGGGGATGTTTTAAAATAAATCTTAAGTAATCATCTGTTGATTACTTCAAAATAAATAGTCACGACAGTTAAAATTGTTCCTATTTGTCGGATCTGGCTCAAAATAAAACTCAGGTTTGTTATTTAGTGATTGGTCGACATTTTGATAAATATATTGTCTTCTTTAGTACTACACTTATATAAAATTCTTCGTTACATTCCTTAAATATATTTCCTGCAAAAAATCTCTCTCAGAAACCAAATATTGTCAAAATGCGGGAAATTTAGAAAATGTTACTTTCTTTCTGGAGGAATCTCCTCTAACACTTTAGCTCGGTCTAAAGGACGGTCCACACTTGCTATATAACACTGCTATATAGCAAAGTTATATAACATGTTACATATTTTAGTCATATTTAGCAAATTTCGCTGCTATATAACTTGCTACATGTTATCCATTTGTAGTCGGTAAACATCAAAAGATGATGCTCAACACTGCTATTGTAACATGAAACAATGCGTCCAGACTTGCTAAATTTCTACTTTAGCCGCTCATATCTTCAGGGACATGCGCGACAGAACCTTGGTATGGTGAGCTAATATTGGGTTTGTTTATTTACTGGTCAATAATACCGTATGATCGAAAAAAAACTGCGCCGAGTCGATGACATTCCCAATATAATTTTTCATATAAAATGACAGTGATCTTCATTTCATACCCATCGCTGACGCCATTTTTTGCGATTATATGGTTCTTATACATAGAGAAAGATAGTAAAAAGCTTGAACTTATAGTAAAGTAAAACTTTTTATTACTTTATGTTCTTATATTGTTAATGAAGTAGAGCCAAGAGCAGACTTGTCAACTAATTAAGTTGTATAGAGATCATACAGTGTTATGGGATATCCGTAGTCCATCATTTAAAGTGAAATAAAAAAAAGCATAATGCATGGTTAAAAATTGCAAAAAGTATGTATTTGGAAAGAGAAAAAGTTGAGAAAAAAATGCGTTATCTAATAGGCCAGTTCCAGAGGGAACAAAATAAATGCAAATCAGGTACTGGTTTAGACGAAGTGGATAATTCAAAATGGTTTGCTTTTAAGTTATTAATGTTTTTAAAAGACAGAAACACACCACGAGAAACAGCCGAGGCAGGTATTGAAAAGGAAAGCTAATTGAGTTCAACTACATATAGATCTATCTTGTAGGCTATGGCGGACTCAAAACCGCTTTTTTTCTCGCCTTTCTTTCTCTTTCTTCAAAAATAATTACGCACGCCGCTGCTGCTAGCAGACCGTTTTTCTCACCAAAACGATTCATGATTACGAAAACTATAATTTGGACGGATCCCGGTTTTTTAGCATGTAATATTGCTTGTTAAATAGCAATGTTATATAACATGTTACTAAATGTGGACGCTTCTTGCTGGTAGGCTATGGCGGACTAAAAACCGTTTTTTTTTTCTCGACTTTCCTTCTCTTTGTTTAAAAATAATTACGCACGCCGCTGCACAGTGCTTCGTCCCATGGACAAAAATCAAAAAATAAGTTAAAATTTACTAATATCTGAATATATAATTTTATACTTATAGCAATGTTCAACCATCCTGTATATTATTTTTCATAAACAGCGTTTTTGTTAGCAAATATTTTCACTAAAAATAAATTTTGCGATCATTATCTCATCAGTGAAAAGAATAACATTCATAGTAGTTCTGTATATTATGAAGTTAAACGGGTATGTACTTAATTGAAAGCCACTATGGATATTGTTAAACAAGGTATGTACTTTAAATTTATTTCTAAACAAGTTCGTGATTGTTTAGTTCTTATTTATTTTTTAAGATGATTCTTAAATGGGTATAAAAATTTTACGTTTTCAAACTTCAAAAAGGCATTTAAAAAAAACATATCAAAACATATCGTATTTATTGAATATTTTTGTTCCCATATTCATACACTTTTAATTTTTGTATAGTTCACCTGCGTCTGCTTGCGACGAACTTTATTTTATAATACTTTTCAGATGGAGTAAAATTGATAAGCAATGCCGATCTGGCTAATACTTGGCTTGATCATAAAGACAAGAACTCAAAATTATTTGTATTTCAAAAAATATGTTCTTATTAGATATTGATGAACCTTCCAGTCAAATGAGACACCACTGGTGCCTGAAAAAGTCCACTATGTTGGAGCGAAACGTCGCATAAAAAAAGTGTCCATCTTTCAATTTATTATATAATCTCATACCCAAGAAAAGGAAAAAATAATATATGGATATGCTGTATTAAAGAGGTAACTATTAACATCCGAACCCCTCATAGCGACAAAATGAACAGTAACAACGCGAAAAAGTAACATATTAGAAAATGATGTACAGAAATATCTTATATGTGAGGATACTTCATCTACCTGATTTGGATACTATAAATTTGGAAGATTCTGTCAGCAGTAATTCTTCTGAATCAAAGTAGTTACGATCTATGCATTTTGTTGTCCTAAAGTAAATTTATAGTATCTTAAGTTTTTTTTTTAATTAAATATAACATTAATGTTTCTTTTTCATTAAACAAAAACATTTTTATCTTATCTTACGTATTAGGCTTATATTGTAGGAATCATGTTCTAATGTTATTTCAATTCTTTTTTATCACAGGAATTTATTTAATACTTACACCGTTTTCATACTATAAATTATTATTTGCTTAGATGGAACACAGCTCCAATATTTTTATTATTTATTAGATTTTTTTTCATAAACGTGGGACTAAGAACATCATCAATTAGTACAATGAGAGTACTCATCATTTGTGTCAAATAAACCTAGTTTGAATAAATTGCTTACAATAAAAGAGAAGTTTTGGATTTTTGTCCTCTAGAGCCATATGTTCGAAGCACTGTGCGCTGCTGCGAGCTGAACCTCTTTCTCACCAAAACGATTCATGATTACGAAAACTATAATGTGGACGGCTCCCGGTTTTTTAACATGTGATATGTAGCTTATTAAATAGCAATGTTATATAACATGTTACAAAATGTGGACCCTCCTTAAGAAGCATCTCATTGTCTTGTCTGGCTGTAGTGTCGTGGCCAGGGAATTGCACCAAGACATATAACGATGCCGGACGGGGCTACCCCTGTCCGTCATACCAGGCACCCTCTACTCTCTGTGGTCATGTTTCGCGGGTAGGGTGTGTGGGGGGCCTTGGCTTAACCGCCTGGACCAAGAGGAGACAACCTCACCAAAAACCTAAATCCTACGATGGCGGGACTAGGTCAAAGGGATGCGTGGCTAGATATAGGACTAGCCATTACTGGCCTCAACTTTGGGGCATCAGGGGCACCCCATTGTGAGTTTACCCCTTACTTCTGCATGCGGGCTCTGCAGAAGTGTACTGACTATCCCTAGCGACCCGTGGGAACATTACAAATGAAAGTTCCAAGGGAACAAATCCAAACCAAACAGGAGGGGCGGCTGACACTTGCTTGGGATCATCCTCCACAAGTGGCACACAAGCTACCACCTTCTCCAGCAAGGATCGGGAGCCTACCTCTAACCCATGCTAAGACCCAATAAGCGACATAAGCTACCGTTTCGTCTACCTGGCCTGGGTCAACCAGGCGGGCTACAACCAGACGATCCTCTGAGAGTAGGTCTTAGCGGAGCAGAAGCACGGAGATACCCCCCCCCGACTGCTCCACAAAGGACTTGCTCCAGAGGAAGCAAAAGCGAAAACACTCCTCCGAAAAGGGGAGAGTAAAGAAACCAAGAAACAACCTGACTCATCTCTATCAAAGAGCAAGAGAGGGAGTGAGAACCTCTCACCTCTTCTCCGACAGGGAGAGAAAAAAGCCAGGATGGAAAGCCCTCCAACACCGGGAGCCAAGCATGGACGTATCACCCGCTTTGCCACTATTGCTGGACAAGTGAAAATGGCAGTGCTGCCAAAGGATTTCCCAGGGGTTCCTCGGACCACCGACCAGCAAACGTCTCTAGAAGAGGCTATACTGGACGGAGTAGTAGCGATCGGATCGCAACACAACGATCTACAAAATGTGGGTCAGCTGCGTTTTGCGGGGATACACTTTCGGGTGAGCATGATCCTCATAGATTGTGTATCTCAAGAATCGGCGAATTGGTTGGTGGAAATCGCACACCTAAGCTTAAAAATTGGCAAGAGCCGGAACTGGTAGCAGTGAAGGGAGAAAACATCCCTAAAAGGGCGGCCATAACGGTCTTTCTGCCGAGGAGCAAGGACAAAGACACCACCTATCTGCTGAGCCTTATCCAAGGTCAGAACTTCAATGTCTTCTTCAACATCGAGTTGGCGTGTAACTCGAGGGAGGAGAGTCATGGTCAGGTCTTCACGATAGAAATTGACCTCAAATCCAAGGAGGCAATAGAGAAAGAGTGACATATCCTCTATTATAGATACTGGACAACAATGGTATCAGGTCTAAGGAGAGACCAAACTAAAGAGGTGGAGAAAATGGAGACAGGTCCTCCAGCCTCCACCTCATGGGTTCCTCAGCCGGAGGCAAGCTCCCCGACTAACGGTAGGCACGGAGGGCCAAACTCCAACCGTGGAAGGGTGTGTACCCTCTGAGGAAGAGCTGTTGTCAGAGGAGGATGGGAAATACCCTGTCCCCTCTACAACAGGGGTATGATGGGTTATAGATTGTGTAATGACTCAAGCACAAATTACCTATAACAGATGCGAAAGAACACCGAATTACGCGTTCAGGTTTCTGTGACCTTCAGAAAGAGTTTATAGACAATCCGCATCAATGTATAGTTTGGGTTATTATTTGTTTGGGTGAAAATAATCTGCACCAATATGTTATCGAGGCATACAAAAAGGTCCACAGACTTCGAGATATACGAAAAATCAAGTCCATTTAGCGTGTGTCGCAATTTTCTCACCTTAAAAAATTAGTTTTTTATAGCTATAGCAACTGCAGCGACTATGAAAAAAGCTGTGTGATTTTCATAGAAAATAAGGGCACCTGTAATTCATTTGAGAATGTTATAAATCGCTAAAAGAGGTTTCAAATCTCTTGGATTTCTATTAATATTAAATAAATGTTATTAAAAATTGAACTAAAATTGTTAGTATCATTAAAAACAATTCAAATTCAAAAATTGTATCAGTCAAATTTCCTCATTTAAGGTGAATATTAAAGTAAATATAAAAACAGCTCATTCTAAGCTCTACTTATCTTTAAGAAAAATTTAAATCATTGTTGCAATTGGGCCTTAATGCCATTTCGAATGAACAATAGTATTAATAATGTACATTATAATAATAATAAATTTTATATCATAGTGTGTATTAAAACTACCAAAACACTTTTAAATTGGTATTATATTAACAACTTTTGTTTTTTAATCCAAAAAAAAGTTACCAATTTTCTCAATCAAAATATTTGTGGTCCTGAAAAGGACCTTCGTTTTCCCATGTTCGTCAAGGTAGGTAATGGGTAAACGGTAAAAAAACAGGATAATGAAATTTAAAAAATTACAAAAATTGTTCAAAAGTGCCTCCCTCTTGCATTAAACAATAACCCAAACGATCATAAAATCCCCTCCTCACATTGGATAACATATCAGGGGTGACAGTGTCAAAGGCATTAAATATTTTCTGCCTTAACTGCTCCAAGTTTTGAATTTCTTCATGGCCGTAAATTTTAGATTTTATGTACCCCCATAAAAAGAAATCATTCACCGAGAAGTCAGGTGAAATTAAACGTCAGTCTAAACAAAACTGTCATTTTTGAAAACTTGTCAAAATTTGGACACACGCTAAATGGACTTGATTTTCCTATGTCTCGAAGTCTGTGGACTTTTCTGTATAATCTCACAGTAATTTAATAGATTGCTCGTCATATTATATCAGCTCGTAGGAGATTAGGAAAAAAAAAGATATTTATAGTATAAAAAATTAATTTATTTAACAAAATTTAATTAAAGATGTGACAAAATAGTTACATTTCTATTGGTTCTATCGGACTTTTTTCGACTATATAAATCTTTATTTTTTGTAAATTTTAATGCATAAAATATTTTCAATCTAATAAATAATTTAATGATGTATATAAGAGGAAATTTCTCACATGGGTGGTCAAATTCTATAGTTTTCATTATATCAAACAGCCTCTCATGTTTTCTTCAGTGCAAAACTCATCAAAATTTAATATAAATAATTTTTCCAGTTTCATGATCAAAGGCTTTTAAATGGGTAAATAATTTCGAGTTATTCAAAGATTCGGATTCTTTTGCAAATTTTAGACAAATATCACATTGATGTATTTAAAGACCCTTTTTAATGATGTAGTCAAACATAATTAAAGGCATTTTGAGTTGAAACCATTTCTCAGAGGCTGTTTGATATAATGAAAACTATAAAATTTGACCACCCATGTGAGAAATTTCCTCTTATTTATATCATTAAATGATTTATTAGATTGAAATATTTGATGTATTAAAGTTTACAAATAAAGATTTATATAGTCGAAAAAAGTCCGATAGAACCAATAGAAAGGTAACTATTTTGTCACATTTTTAATTAAATTTTGTTAAATAAATTAATTTTTTATACTATAAATATCTTTTTCTTCCTTATAAATAAACACATTTGCATCCCATTTTAAATAAGATATACAAATTACCAAAACATAGAAATAACAGTTCAAAAGTTCAACAAAAATCCTACACGCGTTTTTAAAAAGAAACATATAACCACGCACTATGTCATTCCAGCAAGCGAATACGACACAGCATAGGTTTCCGGACTAAACGACTGGTGTATTTACACCTTATTTACACCACTCAATAGGCGTGTCGGGTTTGCCGAGCGGTTTCCGATGCAGTCGCTTTCTTTCGCATCTGTTATAGCTTTGGTTATAGGTAATTTGTGACTCAAGGAAGGGGGGCACAATAGATCTTTAAGGTCGCAGTGATTAACCCCCCTCTTACTCATTCTACATTCATTCTACAATGCCGTAATATCAGGGTAATGAAAATTTATTCCTTATTAACGGACATTATTTTTATTTTTAATTTATCCCAGCTGATCATTTAAGAGGTATTTTTTTATTCTTTATAAATATTTATCTATTATAAGACTAGTTCCTTATTCGCACCGATTAATAACATAATCTAACAAGTTCATTAACTCATGACATGCTAAAAATCAAATCAGAGAAATTATAGTTTATATGGAATTCCCTACAAAAAAATAAGCCCGAAAGGATTTCAATCTTAATTTGTTATGACGGCTCAAGTGAAATTATATTCAAATAATATAAACCAGTTTTTCAAAAACCTTACCTGTTTGATATTGTCCGAAATAAAAACAAAGTAGACGCAACAGAATCCCAGCTGAGTGACACACAAAAACACGTTTACAGTTCTCCTCATCGTGCTGGCCAACTTTTGGAATCTAACTGGTCCATTTTCAAAACAGAGTCCTACGGTTTCAGCAAAGTCCGGGGTCACTTCTAATTTTTTCCTTTCGTTAAGTTTTCTTGCGGCGCCCAACTAAAATTATTAAAAAAACATAATATAACGTACGATGAATTAATAGAAAATAAATTTATAATGTCTCTTTGTCCCCAAATGGTAACTTTCCCCCAAAAAAATAAATTATTTTCTAGTCTTTTTAAGATAATTATTAGCACTCCAATTTGCAGATATCTCAATATTTATTTCTTAAAGTATATACAATACTTTAAAAAAATCAAATACCTTTAAAAATAATACTGCGGTCTTCCCATATAAGCAATAAGAGAATTTATGTCCCTCCCTATCTGGGAGATGGAATTAATACAATATGCCCCATTTTCACTTTTTTACTACACACAATGGCAATTGGACATTTCGAATTCGAGAAACTATCTTTCTTCTCACAGTGCCATACTCTATATAGAGCGTCGGCTACCTCTAGCATGTACTTATGATGTGTGTCATCAGTGTTTCACAAGTACACGGGACCTACAATTTATCGCCGAATCCGAACGGCACTGTTTGAGAGGCTGTACAAGGCAAATATACTCAAGGTGGTTTGCTTGTTTGCCGTTTGCCATTGCCTTCCTTGAGGTGGCGATGGCGGCTCGTTGGTCGCTCTATTTAGATAAATAAATATTTTTATTTAACTAAATAAAGCGACCGTACTGGCTGGGGATCGAACCCAGTACCTTCCGCTCAGCAGATCGACACACTACCGCTGGAGCTACGACCGGCCACAACTATCATGTTTTTAAATTTAAATGCTGCCCTGGATTTTTAATTTAACTCATCAATGCTTCAGAACTATAAAATAAATTCAGAACCCACTATACAATTAATCTGATATTGAAAAAAAAATCCGTAAAATTAGTAAAGATCTATAAAATTGACCTAGTATTCAAATAGTATTTTAATTGTAATTATGCCAGTATTGTTCAATTGTTTACTCTTTCTCTATTTTTTTACAAAAGTATAATCAAAATAAGTTAAAACATTCTAAAAGAATTCTTAATATATTTTACGTGCACGCATACATGATTTTACCACAGTTTAGTTAATATTTGGTGATTTTACTTCAATAGGTTTTATTCCATCAAATCACTAATAGTTGTATCAAACGCCTTCTCTCGTTTTGAAATTCTTAGAATACAAATCACATAAATATATCATTTGGAAATTAGTACGTTGTTTTTCTGACTAAATAATGAAAAATAGGTTGAATAGCGCTAATGTACCGCGTTGTTGAAGATTTGGTAAATGAAGACTTGCCAACCCGATGTCTTTACATTTGAGTTCTGACCTTGGATAAGGCTCAACAGGTAGGTAGTATCTTTACCCTTGCTCTTGGCAGAAAGACTATGACGGTCGCCTCTTTATAGATGTTTTCTCCCTTTACTGCAACCAGTCCCGGCTCCTGCAAATTCTTAAGCTTAGGTTTTTGTTCTGTTTTCACCAACCAATCTGCCAATTCTTGAGATGCACAATCTATGAGGCTGCATGCCCACTCGAAAGTGTATCACCGAAAATCGCAGCTGACCCACATTTTATGGATCATTGTGTTACAATCCGTTCGCTACTACTTCGTCAGGTATCGCCTCTTCTAGAGCCATTTACTGGTCGGTGGTCAGTGCAGTCTCATGGTAATTTTACTCGCTATTTTCACTTGTCCAGCAGTAGCGGCAAAGCTAGTGATACGTCCCTGCATCTCGGTGTTGGACGGCTTTCCATAGTGGCTTTTTTCTCTCCTTGTCGGAGCAGAGATGAGAGGATCTCGCTCCCTCTCTTGCCCTTTGGTGGAGGTGCGCCAGGCTGTTTTTTGTTCCTTTACTTTCCTTTTTTTCGAGGAGTGGTTTCGCTTTAGCTTCCTCTGAAGCAAGTCCTTCGTGGAGCAGCCGCAGTTATCTCCGTACTTGTCTAGTAAGACCTACTTTCAGCGTATCGCCTAGACCGCCTCCAGGCTGGGTCGTTTGTGTCGCCTGTTGGGTGTAGAGGTAGGCTCCCGACTCTTGCTAAAGGAGGTAGTAGCTTTTATGCAACTTCTGGAGGCTGGTCTCGCGCAAGTGTCAGCCGCCTCTCAATTTCATTCATAATCTTCCCAGTGTTGGCAGGGGGTTTCCCGAGAGCTTCACCGGTGGTGTTTTTTATACTTGATGTCATGGTGTTCCCACGAGTCGTTAGGGTTAATCGGTTCCCTTCTACAGAGCCCTGCATGTAAAAGTAATGGGTAAATACAATGGGGTGCCCTCTGGTACCCCAAACGTTGAGACCAGGAGTAGTTAACATCCTCAGCCGATGATTAAAACGATGGCAACATAGTTCGCAAAACGCGCGTTCAATGTAAAAGTAACGTGTTTTCGTTTATTATGGTGAATTAGTGTTTTATCTTGCTGTTATAACAGCAAATGTTGCAACCCCCAACTGTAATCAATGTTCAGATACAAATACTATTAATTTAGATTTGTCTGTTGGACTGTCAGCGTGATGCTTGTATGCGATGATATTTATTATCCAGTTGATTCTTAATCATCTTGAATTTATTAGAACTATCATACTATGTACTTACTTTATTTACAATAGATATTGATTTCCTTCAAATCACCACTCTGTAGAATTAATTAATATAGTAAGTACTTAAAATCTAATTTGTATCTATTAACGGACTAGCAGAAGTCCATCATTAATTACAAAAAGCTAGACTGTATAGTTTATTGAACCTTACTATTTAAAAACAAACCTCATTTACCAGAATACGTCATTTTTATTTGCAGGAAATCCATGAATTAAATGAGAAAATAATGGGATATGGGAAATAAACATTTTGTAATAAAAAATGATATGCTTATTTTAAAACAAGGACATTATTATTGCGAAATACTAACTAACAGCATTACATTTTAAATTACCAAAATTCCGGAATCTGGTTGAATTCAAATTGAGCGTATCCTGTTTAAAGGTCTGAATGTAGGTGTTAATAATCCCTAACTAACCATTTGTGACGTTTGTTGTAAATAATATTGTATATGCATGTATTTCTCCTTTTAATATTTTTAGCCGACCGTACCAACAGGTATGGTAGGCTATTAAGATCGGCAAAAAAAAAGTTTTTTTAATTTCACTCAAAATGAGTTATTTGGATCATAAATGACCTAAATACAAAATATTTTCATGGTGTCTGTCTGTCCATCTGTCCGTCTGTCTGTAACCGATTTTAACCAAATTTGGCACAAAAATACTGAGGCACCCGAGAATCTGGTCATTAGTTTTTGGTTGGGGTGGGGGGTTGGAAGGGTGTATGGAAGGGGGTTAAACATCTTAAAAAACCGTAACTCCAAAATTACAGTAGCTAGCGAAACGCGGTTTTCAATTTAAGATTAGGAATAATATTTGCAACAAAATTTGTAATAACATCAAAATCAGTCAAAGTCGCAGTTTTTGAGACAAAAAAAATTGGAAAAATTCCTTTACTTTGAAACTAAAAGAACTACCTATACCAACTTTTTATTAACATATTTTAGTATGGGCGGCTATACGTGCCTCCCGACGCCAATTTTTTTCTACTTATGTTAACTAATTAATGTCTAATATGGTGTTATTTTGACAGTTTTGGGCCTTTAAATTATACTTCTCAAGTTTATACATATTATAGGAGTATAACAATTATAAATTTATTGATCACTACAAAGCCTTTTTAAAAATTGAAACTATACTAGAGGGTATTTTATTTAAATAAATACTAATAGGTTTTATTTTTTAAATAAATACTTATGGGTTCTGTTATTTAAATGTACAGAAAAATAATACAAAAAATATAATGATACACTTCTATTTTTCGTTCTTAAAATCTTTCAAATTCTGTCAAAAATAAAATTATTCCACAACGTAGATTTAGAACCGAACTAAACTGGTGAATTGTCTAGTGTCCAGATATATATATATATAGTAATTTATCCAGATATATCCACACAAGGTACGGAAGAAAAAACTACACGATATTTTTATACAAAATTTCCGATGTCAAGGTCAAGCATGCTGATGGAGCAAGTTCAAGGTTAACATATATCAAAATCAGGCTGGAACGTTTATTATTTGGGCGAGACTGGTATTCGTCTTATTAAAGAAAGTTTCGTCCGTTTTTTAGACAAATCTAATCTCAAAGGCCAAGTCCGCGGACTTGGCCTCTGACAGGCATAGTCCGCCAAAGGCTTGGCTTGGAAAAGACTTGGGTTTGTCCACGAACGGAAAGATTTCATCCGCGGGCCGGGCTTTTTCTTGTATGGGGAGCTATTAGCGTATACTAGATTTTATGCCACTAATTTGGCCTGATATAACAATAAATATCTTTCCGTAACAATAATTTTTTTCTGTCAGCTGCGGAAACACATTTTTGTGAAGAATTGTGCGGGGTGGCGTTTTTTACAAAAGATAAAAAATGCAGTGTATACCAGGAATACTATTTTATGAATAAAAAAACAGTGATGGATTGGAGTTGGAAAATATATCTACTAGAATTTATGTAGGGATGGGGTAATTTATACCAAAATATATACAAATATATATATTACGTATAAAACAACACATAGGCACCTCAAATCTCATTCAAATCGGTATATTGACTGAAACAATTTTGAAGAAACCTGCAAAGAAACAAACTAAGTCCGCTTTCATGGGTTAATTAGTAAATAAAGCATTTTATTCAGTGCAGGATTTTTTCTTAGATAGCTCATAGGCTGCTCTCGCCGTCGGAAGTGGATTTTAATTTGAATATTAAAAAAAAAATATTTGTATATTTCCAAGGTATATCTAGATTTAAGGAAATTATGTTATTTTTTCTATCCATTTAATAGCATATTATATTTTTGTTTTCTTTGTTTAGGCGGATTCCACGTTCATATGAACTTTATTTGTAATTTTTTTTTACTGGAATGAATAAACTATTATCTATCTATCTATCTATCTATCTATATTAAAAAATGTGTTTGTTTTAAATTTTGATGTCCTCTAACGGACAACCGAAGAACTTTTGTATAAAGGTAAATTGTGCCCAATGAACTTATTTTGATTCCAGAAATACGCAACATTTCACACTATGTCCACGGAAAATTCAAACACCTTGTATTTTTTTCGTTAAATAAATATTTTGCAAACGTAAGCTTTTTTAATAGTGTATACCGACAATTCTCGTTTTTTAAAACTGCATTTTTTTATAGTCCTATTAATTTTTTATGCAATTTCCACGTTAATTTTTCAAACTAATCTACATTATAATTTAAGCTCCTGAATTGTAAATTAGACAGGTTTAAGTACTTAATAAGCGACTTATCTCTAAATTAGCTTTTTATGGAAAATTACTACAAATTTCAAACGAAATAGCTCAGAATTCTTACGCATTACCACTTGAAAAAAAATAACACCATAAATCTTGGAAACGGTGCGGATAGAGATAATTCAATATTAATTAATAGGTGTAATTTAAACGTTTCGTTCTACATCAGAGATTTCTTACATCCGTCAAAACATAGAGATCAAAATTAATAGACTAATAATCGAGGAAATAGTTAGTTGTGTTTCAGTATTATCTGTTATGGTAAAGTATATCAGCAAATAAAATTACAGCATGATCGAAAAAAAAACGGTGTCTAAAAGGGTCTTGAAATGTATTGCATCGTGTGACCACGGGTAGGCATGTTGTCCTGGCAATGAAAATCAATAATGTCCACCGGTGGTCACTTGATCCTCCGTTGCAAAATTGAAATGCCCACCGGTGGGCACGTGGCGCTCAACGTGTTACAGCTCTACCTGAGATGTACAATATGGATCTTCAGAAACAGAAAGACTTTTGGAACAGGGGCCATTAGTTGACCAATAAAAAAATAAACAACTGCATCTCAAGCATGGGTAGGCGATGTGTGGCTACCTTAAAACTAAGAGAGAGACCAGCACGTTTGTACTTAATGGGTAATTAATTAATTGTTTTTTTTTGGACATTTAAGTTTAAGTCTTGCATAGGTTAAAGATTTAATTTAAAATATATTATAAAATTGTATATAAATGAGAACATTACTACGTAAAAACTGGAATAACTATAAAACTATTAAAGATAAAAAGACAAACAATTTTTTTTTCTATTTTTACCATCATATGGTATACGCTTCTTTAGATAAACCTTAGAAAAAATCGAAAAATTGGCGCCCATACTAAAATATATTAATAAAAAGTTGGAAGGCAGTTCTTTTAGTTTCAAAGAAACGGAATTTTCCAATTCTTTTTATCTCAAAAAATGCGACTTTGACTGATCTTGATGTTATTACAAATTTTGTTGCAAATATTATTCCTAATCTTAAATTGATAACCGCGTTTCGCTAGCTACTGTAATTTTGGAGTTACGATATTTTAAAATTTTTAACACCCTCCCATAACCCCTTAACAACCCGCCACCCCCACCAAAAACTAATGGCCAGATTCTCGAGTGCCACAGTATTTTTGTGCCAAATTTGGTTAAAATCGGTTTAGCGGTTTTTGAGTTATCGTGTTGCAGATAGACGGACAGACAGACAGACACCATGAAAATATTTTGTATTTAGGTCATTTATGACCCAAATAACTCATTTTGAGTGAAATTAAAAAAAAATGTTGCCGATCTTAATAGCCTACCATACCTGTTGGTATGGTCGGCTAAAAATATTACTTGTTATTTTAATCTGTATATAAAATGAACTTAACAGATTTTTATAGATGGCCAAAAGCAGCAGAATATTTTTTATCTACATCAATGCAAGAACCACTGTCGAAAACAAATTTTAGTTAGATTGATTAATAAAAATAAATACATATTATGCAGACTTTATATATAATATGTATGTATTTTAATTTTTTTTTATGAAGCGCTGTAGCTTCTTAGAACTTACTCTACTACTTTAATATCTCTAAGGTTAAATACTATGCAAAACTAAGATATTTTTAAAGGTTCTCTACAGGTATAATTGTTTAAACCAGATCAATGTGGTTTTCTTTCAGTGGTATTTTGTAATGAACGATTGCCAATCCCTCTACAATAATAGATAGTTTCAGCATTAGATGTTTATAAAAATTTAAAGAAAACCAGTATATACCGGAACTGTGTTTAGTAAATAAATAATAAAATAATTCTATGAGAACTAAAATATTTGATAGACATGTTTCCATTTCGTACGCTTTTTTTCACACGCCTTTTTTTATTTTTTTTGTGTTATACCTTGTTCGCTAATATTGTAAATTTTATTTTTTATTATTTTAATCTAAATGTCAACCTCATTCCTGAAGTTTTGACTGATATTGTTGAGCTTTGTAATATTTTTCAATAACAACAAAACAATTTCTAGACAATAACTAAAAAAAGAAACTACTATATAATATGGTTAATTAGGTAAAAAATTAAATCTAATTTACAATCGAAAGTTAAAGTTTTATATATAAAATTCCTTGACAAAAAATTTGGACTTTGTTCTTGATTTTATTATTAAGTTTTTTACTATGGGCCACCACTTTGTGAAAATGAACAAACTCTACAGCTTTATAATCAATTAACAATAAGATGCTAAAGATGCCTATTAGTGCTATTAGACATAAATTCATTCTTTATACTATTTTATCCTGCTTGATTATTTAAATTTATTTAGAATATAAAAATAAGTTTAGGGTGTTGTTTTTCCAAGAAATATAATTCAATGAACTGTTATTTTTTCCTGTATTTTATGTTGATTTTAAGTTTCGTCCAAAATAAAAAAAATATATATGAAAACTAGCATGTACAGACTGGCTAACAAGATTTCCGGTTAAGTAATTTATACATCACGCAATGATGGCCAGATTTGAAATAGATAAGTAGAAAAAGAACAATTTTAACATGAACATTAAAACAATTCTTATAGAGTGCTTAAATAACAAGTTTGACGATTAAAATAGTTTGATGATTTTTATAGGTTCCAAGAGTTACAATAATGAAGTTTGGCTATATTAAACGTACTTCAAATAATAGAAAGGGGAACAATTAAGGTTGATTCTCACTGTACCTTCCGTATCAGCTACCTTCCGTTTACATAAAATATTATATCATGTAAATGAATAGGACAATGCACACTATCCGTTCCATAAATTTTTTGACGGACGGACTGAAGCTCTGTTAAAATTTTGCTTATATTTATTTATTCTTTCACCTCTTAATTAAATCTATTACCTTTTATAAAAGATACAAATTTTTAAAATAAAACTTTCATAATGATATAAATTGTACAATGAAAACTATGGAACTGATACGGAAAGGAAGGTTACGTATAGTGTCAATACAATAAAAAATACGGAACGGATATGGAATGGAAACGGATGGTATAGTGAGAATCAACCTTTATTGTTACTGGAACATTTTTTGAATATTTCAGAAATAAATCTCCAATTTTTATCAGGCAGATTATCGTCAAACGGAACAAACCGCGTCAAACAGAGATACTATCATTTTCATAAAAACAGCACAACTGAAGTTTCCTGAAAGAGGAACATTTTGGAAGGTTCATGTTTCCGGCGACTGCTTTCGTCAACAACGAGAAATATGTTATAAAGAATGAAATGTGAAGACGATTTATATATTTTTAGTATTAAAAAAATGGGATTTCATTTAATAGGCCCAGATTCGAACAGGAATTTGGAAATCTTCCAAACCAAAGATTTTTTTTAGATTTCGATTATGAAATAGAACCCGGAAGTTTACAGAGTTTTTAGAATATTTGTGTAGTTAAAAATATTATGTAATTAATCTAAAGTATTTTCTGATAATAATTACCTATAACTAAGAATTAGATTTTTAAAAATTCCAAAAAATAGACCTGTTTTGCTAACTATATAGTAAATGACATTTATGTTTAAGTAACATTTATTAATTTTAAGAAAATTGACAATCATATTCCACAAAATGGAAATAAAATATAAGAACATAATAAACAAAAAAAAACTCTTTTCACGAGTTTTTATAATTTCTATAGTATACAGGTGCGTCTCAAAAGTGGTTCACCACTATAACTTTTTTATTTTTTCAGATGTAAAAACGACATTTGGAATGTTAGTATATGACATAAATTAGGATTGATTGACGTATGCAATCCTTTTCGGCCACTTCTTATTACACCGGAAATAACTACAACTTTTGATTTTTAAATGGCACCGTCCGTCGGTATCTTTACTTTATTCGATAGAAAATGACACTCTGAATAGAATGACATATCATATGTCACCTTTTGACATTTTCGCTTAAAACAAAATTGTAATTTAAATTTCAATCTAGGATGTGTTAAAAATACTAATTTTTAATCAAGGACCCTTGGAAAATAGATTTGATCGTCTGATATGTTTTTAGTGTCTTGTCCTGGCATATCTCAATTTTTTCAAATGGAACAAGGGTGGCTCATTAGCATATTTGGAAAAAGCATTTTTTAAGAATAATTTTGTACCAGACACTGGGTATTTCGTGTCAAATTGTTGTTATCGCATGTTGCAATTTCAAATAAACCATATTCGAAAATGTAAAACGTTGACATATGATATGTCATTCTATTCAGAGTGTCATTTTCTATCGAATAAAGTAACAAAATACCGAGGGTGCCATTTAATAATCAAAAGTTGTAGTAATTTCCTGTGAAACAGGAAGTGGCCGAAAACAATTGAATACGGCTTCAATCAATGCTAATTTATGTCATATACTAATATACTAAATCTTGATTTTTTATTTGTAAAAATAGAAAAGTTATAGGAGTGAGCCACTTTTGAGGCGCACCAGGTATATGCATTTAAAAACAAAACTTTTCTTAAATTTAACCTGCAGGAATATAATTATTACAATACTTTTATTATTTAATTTTATTATAATGTATTAGTATATGTTATGATTATTTACTGCCTTAATTTATTAATATAACTGTAATAATGGTTCATGAGCAATACTGGTAACATCATCAATATATCGAGCTGATTGGGAAAGTTATTGATTTTCCCCGACTTTCAACAAAAGTATGGTCGACGAACATTTAAAAAAAAACAATGTTTTCTTATTGCTTTTAAGAGAACACTGTAAACGATACTTCTATATTCTTCATACTGTTTATTTAGTTTGTTAATTCTGGTTAAAATATGACTCATGAGACAATACGGTGATGAAACTGAGACATGACTGCCTTGTGTGACACGTGACTACCAATAAACCTTAATCTTTAAGTCTCTTACCAGCAGATGTTGACAATGCGTGCATATTAGCCCTAATATGAGCACCACAATAGGTCCTACGATAATACCGGCATTTCTCATACCATCGCCCATGGCGAATATACCAGATCCTATGTTGCCCTTCAGCAAATGCATCAGTGTTTCAACGTAGCTAAAAACAAATATAATAAAATCAATGACAATCAAATAAATCTGGGATGAATGAAAGGTGCAAATTGTAGAAATTCCTTACATTGATTCAAACAACTATTGTACTGTAGTGGAAAATTACTTAATTGGTAAATAAATATAAAATGGCCCGAAATTCGCACACAAGACCTTAAATATTTCGACGTTGACATCGAAATATTTTAGCTCATTATAAAAGTCAATAATTCAAATATGTCTACTGTAAACATCGAAATTGTTGTTGAAAGTTATTAAATATTTAATCAATAATGATTTTTTTGCATAACATTGAATAATAATTTTTGAGAAATAATTTCCTCATTAAAAAATCTGGCAAATTACCGCGGGCGATATAGGCAACAAAAAAGACTTCATATTTATTAACACGAATACCGCCGAACAACGGGGTACATTTTTCAAGTACGACGGTAGTTGGTAAATATAAAAGAATGTCGTCGTTCGGCGGTATACTTTAAAAAACAGAAATAGATACCGCTCTTATTTTGCAATTTTTTTTGTGTTATTGTTTTCCCCAACGTAAGTTTCACGAATAGGTACTGTTGTCAAAATAAAACTATATTTTATTGCATACAAAAATTAACAGTTTTGACATTTTAGTTGGAAAATAAGAAAGCAACAAACATTAAACTTTTTTATCACCCAATCCCCAATCCAAATGAAAAAAAATATGTTATCATTTTGAAATGAGTTCGTCAGAATGGAGGGTCTCAAAACAGTAATGAGTTGGCGGTTGGTTGACCATAAGTTAGGTTAATGCCTAGGCATAGCTATATCAATCAAAATACGCTGTAAGCGTGTTTTGATTGCTTTAGTTTCACTCATATTTTTCGTTTTTTTCGGTACGGGATTTGATGTTTAAATTACATTATGCCGCTGTTGGACGGTACTTATGTACCAGATTAAGTTCATACCGTTTATAACGTTCATGCCGGGTTAACGAACAAATTAATTCAACTGGCATTTAAAAATGCAATTTCAGTCAGATACTTACGAAGTAGGATGTTCTACAGGTAGACCATGACCGTGTGCACCACCCTCACCCTTTTCTTTTGGAACCTTTTCCATGGGTATGTTGATTATAGGGTCCTTTGATTGAAACGACATAAATGTATCGTCCATACTGAAATATAAAATTAAACATTCTTAAATTAGTTATTCTTCCAAAATATACTATTTAATAAACTTTCCCGAATAGTTTAAAATATAATATAATATATATATAACATAAATATTGTAACATCTCTGTCAAACTATTTATTGTTTTTGTTAATAAGAATGACATGGTGTTTAGGATAGTAAACTCCATCCATTATCAATATTTCTTCATTTTTTTTTATTCTATTCTTTTGTAGGTACATACTAAGTACGTAGCAATAATACATATAACATATAATATAGAATACATAGATAGCATATAACATAGAATACATATCTATACTAATATATAAAATCCTTAAGTGACTGGCATACTGATTAATCACGATCCTGCTCAAACCACTCAACGTAAGAAGCTCAATTTTGGCATACAGATTGATTCTAGGGTGTAGAGGTTCGATAAGAAGGGATTTTTCGAAATTCCAATTCCAAGAGGGTGAAACCACCCCTCAAATATTACAATATTTTATATTTAAAAAACGGCCAAGTTTCCGAAAAAACGCTTAAACCCGTATATTTTATTTTGTTTTTCTTTTACATATTTTAAGATTTTTTAAAAATGTATACAGGGTGTTTCGAAAAATCTGGTCACTGATTAATCACGATCCTGCTTAAAGCGCTTGACGTAAATAGCTGATTTTTGGAAAACAGATTGACTTTAGGGTGTAGAGGTCGATAAGAAGGGATTTTTCGAAACTCGAATTCTAAGGGGGTGAAACTATCCCTTAAATATTAAAATATTTTTTATTTAAAAACCGGTGAGTTTTTCGGAAAAACTCTTAAACACGTATATTTTATTTTGTTGTTTTACATATTTTAAGATTTTTTTTTATACAGGGTGTTTCATAAAATATGACCATTGAGTAATCACGATTCTGCTTAAACTGCTTGACGTTTAAAGCTGTTTTTTGGTAAACGGATTGACTGTGGGGTGTAGAGGTTCGATAAGGAGGGGTTTCTCGAATCTCAAATTCCAAGAGGGTGAAAACGCCCCTCAAATATTACAATATTTGTTATTTAAAAAACGGTTAGTCTTTTGGGAAAACTCTTGGACAAGCATAATTTATTTGGGTTTTTTACATATTTTGAAAGTTTTAAAAAATCATACAGGGTGTTCCAAAAAGTTGGGTAATTTCTTAATCACGATTCTGCTTAAACTGCTTGACCTAAAAAGCTTATTTTTGGCAAAGGGATTTTTCGAAAGTCATGTGAGAAAATTTTATCCAGTTTGTATGTTAATGGAAATTCTTGCTTTGCTTTATCATCACCATTACAAATGATTAATTCGACGCGAACTAAGTCGCTGGTACACGCTAGTATAGATGCTAGTATAGCATATAATAAACAAGATCCATTAGTTTCATTCGTCGGACCAGAACAAATACAGCGATGCTGCATGTCAGTAATAAAATTGACAAGAAAACTGTAGTGACTGACCATAAAAATATTCCTAGAATTGTGTGAATATTGTGAAAATTCACAAGAACAGATATAGGTAAAACGGTTCATAATCAGTTCATAACAGTTCATAATCAACTCGTCCAATTTTACGGTTTAGCAATACATAGCAACCATATGGTTTCTTGCACTTTGCGATGATAAACTTCTAGAAAAGAGCTATTTGGATGGTTCAGTTCCCGAGTTTCAGACTTTATCTAAAGGATTCGTCTAGGAGATTTTAATGGTGATCAGAGGACTACAATAAAATCTGACAATGACAATGACAATGTCCCTTGATATAGATAGAAAAAAAATTAGTTAACCCAACGGCCGAGTCGACGAAATTGGATACTTTCTCCATATTACCCAGATCACAGTAATTCTGTTTGTAATCATCAGTTAAATTTCGCTTTTTATCGGTACACATGGCTATTTTAACAAAAATCGGTATTGCCCTCGCATTATCGTTACCTAGAACTTCAAAAGAACTCGACCGAGAAAAATCAAAGAATTTCGTTGATTTAAGTAAAAACAATCTTCGGATTGTCTCGGGGTTTTTAACAGTCTTCTCAACGAACACCTCAGTAGATTCAAGCTAATAAAAAACGGCGAATACAGACTCTATGGGAAAAATGGGGAGACACCAGAACACCTCATCACTGAGTGTGTCGAGTGTCAATAAACATTTGTGCCATGAACTTTGGTACTATTGATAAATGGAGAACTAACCTCTGTAAAACCGTCTCAGATACTGTTTTTTGTCGAAGCCCTGAAACTGTATGGTGAGCTATAACTCAAGAAAGGGGGACACATATATCTGTAAGGTCGCGGTAATTACCATTCTACATTCTACATTGTTTGGGTGAAGTTTTGGCTCAAAAGTGACCTAGGAAGATTACCGTAATTATGTTCGAATGGACAATAATTGTTTCAATGAACTATTAAGTTTGGTTATGCCTTTAATTACTAAAAAAATAATTGTACATTAATTATGTTCGATATCATCAAATCGGCCGCCAATATACCCCTCCACACGATACACGGTTGATCGATCGGCCTGTTGGATGGTCTGCTCATCTAACTCGGACCCAATTTATAACTATCGATGACAATCGATGACGGTCCGATATTTCATACTATCCGACTAAATAGGCCCAACAATTAGGGTTTGGAACCGTGAAATTAATTTCCGGTTCTTTCGGTACTTTCAGAACTCGGTATCAATAATTAAAAATCATTTTTGTTGCTGTTTTATCAGATTGAACTGACCCTTTTTGAGAAAAAAGGAAAGCGTGGGCGTTATTTGTCTAAAGCATATACAATTCCGCCAACTAGCGTCATACTTGAGAGAGGTTTTTCTTTGGCTGGCTTACTTTGCAATAATTAGATTTTGTTTAAGTGACAATACATCTGAATACAGTCTGAATACATTTTTATTTCTGAGATCTATCTACAGGGACGAAAAATCTCTTCTAGACGAACAAGAATGTTGATTTTTCTTACTGTGTGTGTGTGTGCTTACTTCCTCTCTCTTGTGAAGTTTCTATATGGTTTATTACTAATTATTGAAGTTTAAATATGTTATTTTTATTTAGAAGAATCTTGCTCTATGTTGGTATTGGTTATATTTTATGTTATGTTTTTATAGGCATTTTTGGCATTTTTAATTCAAAAAGTAAGGGTTTTTTGGAAATTTAGTTAAGTTGGTTTATGTTGTATGATGTATGTATGAATTCTAAGTTACTTGTGTTTTTTTCTTCGCTTGTATTTATGTTTTTTTGAGTTTCTCATGACTGATTAATAAATAATTTAATATTATCCTCATTAAGAAAAATTGTTATCGTTTTTACGTTTGGAAGCGATCCCTTGCTTGCTGATTGACATACCACACCAGTACTGAACAAAAATTAGCTCGTACCGAAAGCACCCAGAAAAAGTTGTGAAGCCATACCAACTGCCATACCAACTATCTGACCGAATTAAACCCTTTATAAATGGCTTTTAATCACTTTGAAATAATAGATATTAAGAACCCACGAATGACAATTTGGTAATCTATAAAAATTGCAACTTCGTAGTTTGCATCTACAGCAGTAATTTATTGATTATCCTACTGATCACCTTTATAGAGAAATAGGTAGTTAAAAATGTAAGAAAAACATTCAAATTGTTAGGTAACCATAACATAAACAACAACGCAGTGATTCCTCTCAAATTAACTGCTATTGTTCTAAACCAACGTACCATATAGCTATAGAGAAATATTTATTGGCCATGTAAAATTGGCGAATATTTTTTATTGTTATAATTACCTACCTAAAGAAAATATACAATAGTTTAACTGTAAAATGTTTTATTGTATTCTAAAATAAAAACAAAATCCAAGCCAATCTCTCAATACTGACACTATTGGAATGCTATTGAATTTACAGTATCGTTATTGTTTTATTGTTCCTTCATAAATATTGCCTTTTTAGGGGACGATCAGAGGGCGACAGAAGAAAAAAATATAGTATATTTAATTGTGGTTGTTATGCTTACAACTAATTCTAACGATTCCGGAATATTTGATAGGAATCTATTTTTGATGCGACCATACAAAACAATGGCTCATCCCTATAAATTTTTTATTTTTTCAGGTAAAAAAAACGATATTTGGAACGTATAATATGACATAAATTAGGATTGATTGACGTATTCAATTGTATTTAGTCACTTCCTGTTTCACCAGAAATGTCTACAACTTTTGATTTTTAAATGACACTCTCGGTATTTTTCACTTTCTTTGATAGAAAATGACACTATGAATAGAATGGCATATCATATGGCAACTTTTGACATTTTCGCTTAAAAAAATCGTATTTTAAATTTCAATCTAGAATGTCATGGCTGTATTAAAAACATTAATTTTAATCAAGATACCTTATTACGTATTCAATTTTTTTCGGTCAATTCCTGTTTCACCGGAAATGACTACAATTTTTGATTTTTAAATGACACTCTCGATATTTTTTTAACTTACCTATGCCATAGAAAATGCTAATAAGCCACCCTCGTTCCATCTGAAAAAGTTGAGACATGATTAAAAATCCGATTCTGTTAGACGGTCAAATCTATTTTTCCAAGGCCCTTTGACTAAAAATTAGTGTTTTTAATACAGCCGGAGCACTCTAGATTGAAATTTAAATTATAATTTTTTAAACTAAAATGTCGAAAGTTGACAAATATGTCATTCTAGTCAGAGTGTCATTTTCTGTCGAATAAAGTAAAAAAATACGAAGGGTGCCATTTGAAAATTAAAAGTTGTAATCATTTCCGGTGAAACAGGAAGTGACAGAAAACAATTGAATACGTCAATCAATCCTGATTTATTCATATACTGACGTACCAAATCTCGTTTATTTAGCTAAAAAAATAAAAAAGTTATAGGGGTGAGCCACTTTTGAGAAACACCGGTTTTTGGCTTGTTTGGATAATATATTGAAGATTTGTTATTTAAGTGCATTTGCGTTATATTAATAAGCATTTTCATTGGAAAATATCTCTATATAAAATCAAAAAATTTATATGCTTCAATATCTCTACTTTTAGTATACAGGCTCTAATTAAAACTCGAATGTAAATTGTGTCATTCTTGTATATTCGAAAAAAAAACATCATTATTTCTTTAGTAACCTTTCATATAGTTTTTAGTATTCAAAAAAAAACATAGTTATTTGCTGTAATTTTATTTCAATCAGTGGCGGATACAGAGGGGGCCCCCCCTTAAAATCTATAAATTTGGTTAAATATTAGCCTTTTGGGTTAAAAATGGCGCCCTAAAAAGCATATTCTACATTAATTTTTATTTGGATCCCCCCTAAAATAAATTCCCGTATCCGGCCCTGATTTCAATTGAAGAAGTTTCCGCAATAAGCTAATGTCAGATTACTTGTCCACTACGAACTTAAAATACCCAAATAGTATAGTTACGAGAGCTAGCAACGTCGGAAAAACAAGTATTTTACGACGTCTGGCTCTTTGATATATCTTTTACTATGCTCTCTGGAACAGCATGCGGCCCGTCTGGCTGCCGATATCCGTTGCGTTCACTACTGCGCATCGGATGAAGATCCTATATTTTTATTAGTCCTTTAAATTCTAGTATTGAATATTAATCGGACATGTCTCCATAGCGCAGTGCGTAGACTTTCCGACCACCAACCGAAGATTGAGAGTTCGAATCCGGGTCAGGTCAAAGACTTTTTTATTTTATTTTCGTTTATATTTTGATAGTAAAGTATTAAATATTTGTTTTTGAATCACCATAATTATGTTTTAATACTTTGCTATCAGAATATAAACGAAAATAAAATAAAAAAGTCTGTGACCTGACCCGGATTCGAACTCTCAATCTTCGGTTCGTGGTCGGAAACTATACGCACTGCGCTATGGAGACATGTTCGATTTATATTCAATACTATAATTTATAGGACTAAATTAATAAAAAATATAGGATCTTCTTTCGATGCGCAGTAGTGAACGCAACGGGTATCGGCAGCCAGACGAGCCGTATGCTGTTACTGAGAACATAGTAAAATATATATCAAAGAGCCAGACGTCTTAAAATACTTTCTCGAAAACGTTGCTATCTCTTAGACTAGTAGTAAAGAATTCTTTGATAGTAGTTAAAAATTTGAATTCGCATTGAGATATCAATCGCCGCCGGGCATACCATTATTTCTGATGGATTATGTAGAATAGATGAAAGATATGACAGATACGGTATGATCGAAAAAAAACTGCATCCAGATGGCTTGGCAATGATGATTGATGACATTCCCCATACCGGGTGTTGCATCGTCGGACGGGACATAGGAAATCCCATGTAAATTTTAATGGGGTCAATTATTGGCTTCCCTAATTATTTTAGAGAATAATTCTATTTAGGTCTATTGAGCACTAAAATCCACATTTCAAAAGAATAACTTCAGATATTTTTTATTAGCTCGTTTACGAGTTATCGCCGATTTCTTTTTAAATATTTCTCCTTTCTTATGGCCCTGTATTTACTAATGAGCACCAGTCAAGGTAAAAGATAACTGTCAAATGAAGTTGTCATTTTAGAAATTTACCTATTTAGTGCTTTATTATTATTGAAAACTCATTCCTACATCGGAAATCTTAAAGATGTATTTATAAATACAAATTAATATGAATTAAAACAAAATAAAGTAATCAATTACAAGGTTCATTATAGTATTATTACAATATTCAATAACTTATTAATTTAGGTATTATTAAATTGTTAGAACTTTAGGATCTAAGAAGATGTTATTCTTAATTTAATAATGATTAAATATTCCTCCATCGACTGCTAGACAATAACCCAGGCGATCATAGAATTAATTCTCTTCTTACATTCGCTAGTTGGTAAACTGAAATTCTATTGCATTCGGCAGAAATAGCATTTTTTAACTCGTCTAGATTTGGGTATTTTTTATCCTTGTATATCCTGTTTTTTAAATGGTCCCAGAGAAAGAAATCATTTGGCGAAATATCAGGAGACCTTGCTGGCCAATTTACTGTATGATTTAGGCCAATAACGTTTCCATTAAAACTATTGTCTAAATATTCCCTAACAGCCAGAGTACTATGTGCCGGGCAGCGATACATTTGGTACCAAACTTCCTGAATTTCCCTAGCGGCATCATGTAAAGCAGGTAAAATATGATTTTCGAGTAGTTCCAAATAATATTCTGCATTTAAATTTCGCGTAAAAAATAATGACCCGACAATATTGTGTCCGAATATCCCTGCCCAAACATTTACTTTCTGTGGATATGGCGTCCTTGTTTCGACAAACCTGTGTTGGTTTTCTTTGTTCCAATATCGATAATTTTGGACATTGGGTTCACTATTTAAGGTAAACGTGCATTCGTCAGTGAAACATATGTTTTTTAAAAATTCCCTCTCCGTATTTGCTCTTTCCATCATATCAAAACAAAGCGCCTGCCGCCGTATTTCGTCACCATCTCGTAGCTCTTGGTGCTGTTCATATATGAAGGAATAGTATTTATGTCGTTTCAAAATTCGAAACGCTGTAGTGTGATCTATTCCTATTTCATCCTCAAGTTTCCTTGTGCTGATCTTTCCATCGTTCTCTTCCACGCACAATAAAACTTCCAAGTCGGTATCATTTCTTGCATCTTCTCTTTGTTCCTGCCTTGCTTCACATCTGCAGTTATTTATTAGGGTACCTTTGGTCTCAAATCTCTGGATATTCCTTGCGATTGTAGATTTTCCAGGTATCGGTCTATTCGGATACAGAGCAGCAAAACGACATGTCTGACATCTTTTGATAACTATTTCCTTGATAATACCATTTAATCATCAATATTTTTTCTTCGGTAGTGTAATTCATGGCTAATATTTTCGATGTAGGTATGAGTTTTTAATAATAATAATAAAGCACTGAATGGATAAATTTCTGAAATGACAACTTCATTTGATAGTTATCTTTTACCTTGACTGGTGCTCATAAGTAAATACAGGGCCATAAGAAAGGAGAAATATTTAAAAAGAAATCGGCGATAACTCGTAAACGGGCTAATCAAAAATATCTAAAATTATTCTTTTGAAATGTGGGTTTTAGTCCTCTTCAATAAACCTAAATAGAATTATTCTCTAAAATAATTAGGAAAGCCAATAATTGACCCCATTAAAATTTACATGGGATTTTCTATATCCCGTCCGACGATGCAACACCCGGTATAATTTTACACATGAATTGACAGCGATCTTTTACAATTTTTTCAGTGCATAGCCTAAGTCCTTAAACATTTTTTCTCAACCATGAGTTTTCGTTATCGACATATCTGGGAAATAATTTTTTTAATAGTAATTATATTTCTTGAAAAAAGTCTGGATTTTCTGCCATTCTGGAAGAAAGCTCCATAAAATAAAAAATACAGACATGAACGATTTATAGATGTATATGCTAACACTCAAGTTTTCTTGAATTTGTTATAATTAGATTATGTAAAATATTTTTGTTCTTTTTGTATTTTTGCTTCTGACGACGCGACGGGTGAAGGTATATCTACTGAAACGTTAAGCATTTTTTGTGATTTACAGACTATACTTCCAAGACCATACAGACTATCCTAGGAATAAACGCACCACGAAGGTATAGACATTATTTAAATTTAGTTATATATATTATTTTTTAAGTACTTTGTGTTTATTCCTGTAAGTAATTACTGTCCTTATTCATGCATAACTGATAACAGCTTGTATACAAAACTTATTGTTATTATTTGCTAATTATATACCAATACTTCTATTTTAGTAATAAGTACTAGTAATAATTGCCTTTAGCTGCTTTAATGTAAAATAGAATTAATTAAATTTTAATATTTCATTAAACATATATTAATAAGGACTATAAAATGTTTTGGCTATAATAGTACTGAAATATAATTAAAAAACCGTTTTATTATTAAGCTTTTTCAAGTTAATTTAAAAGCAATAAAATGTTAAATTGCATGCGTTGAGTGCTGATGTCGTAATTATCTTTACGAAAACCTGATTCGTCGTATACATTACGCATGAAAGCCATGCAGTCTGATCAGCTAAATTTAATAACCAGACAGATAATGGAAATTTTTAGTCCAGGTAAATACACTCACGAGCACGAAAAACGGTTAAATTAAAATGACTTATGTATTTTAAAGCTATTTTGTTCTAGTGGACCGATATTGATGATTATTTAAAAACTGTACACCCAAATTATATGTATAATCTTTTAGCCTCTCTTTAAATTAAAAATTGAATTCTTCATCTGTCTATTGTACGAAAAAGAAACAAAATATGTGTAAAACATCCTGTAAAATTGTTTAATATTAAGAAATTTAAAAACAACTTTATGATGAAGATATATCTTTTCTCGATAGTTTGTTTTTTGATTCAACTCTATAGCTTTAGTTTTATTTGTGATATTGGCTTTTGAAGAAGGCAGTAATGATTTACAGCAATTTAAGCAGAACAAATCTATGAAATAGTTCTTATTTTATGTAATGTCTTTACTATCATTGAAATTTCATATTATTATTAGTTAGTGGCATTTACTCTAGCAGTGATGGTATGAAGTTCAGACATCACATTGATCTCTACCAAGTGTAATTAAGCGATAAAAGCCCGCCCTTGTCTTGGTAACAACACAACCAAACTTATATGGAATCGCTCATTATTTCTGACTAAATTTTTTGCAAAGAAAAAACTTGGTATACAAGTTTAAGTTAACGCTTTTTGTTGTAAATAAATATGATAATAGAGAATAAACGATTGCTGCGATTTATTTTCTTGAAAATGTTGTGTACAGTAGTGAAATCACAATTGTCCGATCAATTCATTCATTCAGTCATTTTCATTCGATCCAAAAAATAAAAAATGCCTTATGTTGGATTATAGACAGGGGAATTATACAGATGTATAGAGGGGAAGAATTACTGCTCTAATTGCTTGCCATAGTTATTTTGGCAAAATAAAATTGACCGGCTAAATTGGTGCCTTCAACATCAAAACTGGGCTATTGAGAATTGGCAAAATGTTTTTGTTTCGAATGAGACCAGAATTATTGGCCTAAGATCAGATGACTATTGAATTCGGGTTCTTTGAGCTCCAGGAAGACGAGCAAGAAATCTGCTAAATCTCTAGCAGTGATGGTATGAAGTTCAGACATGACATTGTTCTCTACCATGTGTAATTAAGCGATAAAAGCCCGGTCTTTGGTACCAACACAACCAAACTTATATGGAATCGCTCATTATTTCTGACTAAATTTTTTGCAAAGAAAAAACTTGGTATACAAGTTTAAGATAACGCTTTTTGTTGTAAATAAATATGATAATAAAGAATAAACGACTGCTGCGATTTATTTTCTTGAGAATTTTGGGTTCAGTAGTGAAATCACAATTGTCCGGTCACTTTCATTCGATCCAAAAAAATGCCTTATGTTGGATTATAGAGAGGGGAATTATACAGATGTGCAGAGGGGAAGAATTATTGCTCTCATTGCTTGCCACAGTTCTTTTGGCAAAATAAAATTGACCGGCTAAATTGGTGCCTTCAACATCAAAACTTGGCTATTGAGAATTGGCAAAATGTTTTTATTTCGGATGAGATCAGAATTATTGGCTTAAGAGCAGATGACTATTGAATTCGGGTTCTTTGAGCTCCAGGAAGACGAGCAAGACTCCAGGCTGCCAAATCTCTAGCAGTGATGGTATGAAGTTCAGACATGACATTGATCTCTACCAAGTGTAATTAAGCGATAAAAGCCCGGTCTTTGGTAACAACACAACCAAACTTATATGGAATCGCTCATTATTTCTGACTAAATTTTTTGAAAAGAAAAAACTTGGTATACAAGTTTAAGATAGCGCTTTTTGTTGTAAATAAATATGATAATAAAGAATAAACGACTGCTGCGATTTATTTCCTTGAGAATTTTGTGTTCAGTAGTGAAATCACAATTGTCCCGTCATTTTCATTCGATCCAAAAAAATAAAAAATGCCTTATGTTGTATTATAGAGAGGGGAATTATACAGATGTATAGAGGGGAAGAATTATTGCTCTCATTGCTTGCCACAGTTATTTTGGCAAAATAAAATTGACCGGCTAAATTGGTGCCTTCAACATCAAAACTGGACTATTGAGAATTGGCAAAATGTTTTTATTTCGGATGAGATCAGAATTATTGGCCTAAGATCAGTTGACTATTAAATTCGGGTTCTCTGAGCTCCAGGAAGATGAGCAAGACTCCAAGCTGCCAAATCTGTACCAATATATCAAGGGGGAACTGCAATGTTCTGGGGAGGAGGTATTATGGGGGGAACAAAAACTCCATTGTTACCACTTCAACAAACTTTAACTGGTCGGAAGTATGTTGATTTAGTGCTAGATCCAATCGTTAGACTTTGGAGAGCTCTAATTAGGGATAACTTTAACTTCATGCACAATAATGCACCTCCCCATACCAGCAGAGTGGCTAGAGAATGTCTTGAAACGGAAGGGAGATCCAACCTATATCCAACACTTGTAGGACCAGCTCAAAAGAAGAGTTATAGCTCGTCGAAACAGTGAAGGAAATCTTGCACAGCTTATTGATGCAGCATTATCAGAACGAGATACCATATCCCCACGCAACGGTGATAGCTTAATAAGAAGCATTCCAGCGCGGATAGAAGGTTTCATAAGGGCTAGAGGTGGCAACACGGATTATTAAAATTTTCAATTTTTTTTTTTGGTTTTGCTTTTTGACGATTAAGAATTTATATCTCATTTCGTTTCAGAAGCCAAGAAAATACCATTGTGTTTATTTTGGGAACTGATCACTTTTTAATTGCTATATGGATTATTTTCCATTATAAGTCTTTGGTAAGGACTGAGTTTGATTGATAAACACAAAATGTTCATACGTTTCAAAAATTATAAAAAATAATAGATGATTACATATAAGTTTGGTTGTATTTATATCAATTATATTCGTGGCAGGGCCTTTAAACGTGTTTTTGTGACTGTGTTAAAAAATACTTTTAGACGGTTAGTTCAGTTCAGCTGTCGCTTATCGTATGTCTAATTACATAAAAATGACAGAAAAACTAAAATTGATAACGGAGCTGTGGCTCGATGGATTTGCTAAAATTTGTGTATCAGTTAGTTAAAATGATGTGTAAATAAACTTGTCCGTTTATGTGTCAGTTTTCGAAGTAGCTTGATCAAACGTATATCTTCCGCACTGCCAAAAACACGACTTTCTAAAAAAGTTTATTGAGCTTTATGAAAAATAGTCATGCCTGTGAAAAAAAAAAGAAAAATAAAAAAGAAAAGGTGTGATTAGATTTAGACTTGGTGCTGATATTACAATAGGGAATTTAAGACGTTGGTAAGAACTCCCAGTTGCAAAAAATCTTAGAGTTGCACTTCTCGCATTTTAGTAGGTATCTTGTTTTTAATAACTGAAGTCATTAAATACAGTAATTCTCTATAAGCATCCTCATTCATTCGTAAATAGTTTAAACAATCGAGAGATTCAAAGTGAAGTTCTTTCATTAAATTTACATGGGACAGTCATATTCTCTTTGAAAGCCAGTCTTTGCTCCATTTACTTCTTTTCTTTCTTGGTTTCTTCAGTGCTAAAGCCAGAACAAACGCAATTTGACATTCTTCATATATGATGACTGCTCTGTACATGACAATGAAAACTATAAAAATATTTATCCCAGCATGTCCAATTTTTAGACTTTTATAGGTTAAATCTATGAGACACTCTTTTCTACATACTGACTCTTTAGGGATACTTTTGGTATATGTTTACTTTTTTAATAGTTTAATTACCACCAAATACTTTTTATATAAGAAATACTTTTGTATTTAAATGGTTGTTAATATCGTATATTAGTTGGTTGTTATTAGTAGGTACGGGGGCACTTGACAGCAGACTTTTACTGATGTTGCTCTCTGCTTTGCTGCTTCATACCTTTTGACGTCTGTTTTACTATTTTTACTCTTTCATTTGCTGTTTTTGTTATCTGTTTTACTGTTTTGGTTCTCTATTTATAGAGGTATAAAAGCTGACAGTAAAAACAGCAAAGCAGACAGCAAAACCAGTAAAAGTCTGCTGTCTGCCTCAAGTGTTCCCATACCTACTACTGTTATTAATATCTCATTTTTACACCACTTCACCCTATGTGAATACTCAGAGCATAAAATATCATATATCGACTGGTCTAAAGTTTTCTTACTTGAAATTCTGCATGTTACTTTCGGTTTAACCTACCTTTTGTTCGATGCACAGCTCGTCTTGGAACCGAACCACGGCCGATGCATGGTGCCATTGTCGCCGCCGCCGTTTTGTTTCTTCGTCTGATTACTTTGCGACTCCATTCTGCAAGGAAAAATAAAGAACGAAGAATTATTTCAGGTCAAGGTTGGATTCGCGACTAGTGCAATTACGCCATTCCATTTAAATAATATGTGACTTTGAATTGGAATTTTGCGTAGTACGATAATCCAGTTAATTGTATGTAGTAAGCACCGAACAAGAGTGAGGTAGTTCAGTAAAATGTTTACATAGAAATCTTTTCATATTTTTTTGGAATATAAAAGATTGGAAAACATTCTAATTCGAACGAGTTTATTTTAATTTATTTGTATTATTAGACACAAATGAAATTAGTAGCACAGTTAGTGATTATTGCTTGTAAACAAAACAAAAATACGGTAAGAATCGGTTAGTACGGATAAATATTGATAAATCGGTAATTCGAATATTTTTATTAAATGCAATATTTTCAATAGGGCTTAATATTGTCCAAATTACAAATAAACTGTTAAAGTTAGGTTTGTTGTCAAGTCGTCAGATAGTTCAAGTTCTTATTTTGGGTTATACAAATGATGTTTAATGTCAAATGAGTGGTATACATTAAAGTTGGCGGGTTGGAACCTTTGGTGTTACAACAAAACACTTTACTTTCAAGTACTGGACGTGCGATTTTCTAACCATGTCAGCATCATCTGTTGACAGTTTTAATCATCTACTGATGATGTTATACCAGAAAAAACAACATTTTATCCCTATCCTTATTAATACCAAGTACGCACTTAGCATCAAGTTTGATGCAAAGTCTATACTTGGTATTTTTTTAGTTTAAGTTATAACAAATTAACAAAAAAACAGCGCGTTCTTATTGGTTTTACTTTTAAACATCAAAATATGGGGACCCAATCATCAAATTCTTTTTCGAAATCAGCATTTCAAAAGTTACAGTCAAAATATTGACTACAACTATTTAATATTTTTATTTCAAAATAAGTGTTAATACATCAGATCAAATACAGTAAAAATTCTCTAATTCGGACACGCCCCAAATCGTACTCCAGTAGTTCGGCGTCTCTTATCATCCGGCCAATTTTGATATTTTTACCTCTTTATTTCCGATGCCAACAAAATTGAAAGGCAAATGAATGAAAGTCTACATTTTTCTTAGATGGTGGACGATTAGATACAGTATCAGTATGTAGTCTTTTTTGCAGTACAGTAGTCAGGAGTATCATCTAACGCTAAAAAATAGAGCCAACTAAATGACTCTTGCTCAATAAATGCAAGATATTGGATTGTATTCACAAAGAAGGAAGAACCATACCATTTCTTGCTGTTCCGAAATTTAATATTTCAGATATAAAAAAATCAAAAATACCAAAAACAAAAAATAATATCTACCAAGAACAAATAAAAAACTAAACCATGTACAAAATAAAAAATTGAAAATGAACTTAAGGAAAAAAGAATAATTTGTCTCTGGTTTAACTGAAGGGTATAATAAGGAAAAGACAAATTGAAGAGAAAATACTAGGCATTGAAAATAAAGGAAACAAATAACGACATAAGTGAAACAAAGAATAACAATGTTTTGTTGAAAATTAAACTTAGCAATGCTGTAAAATCTTTATCAAAAAGTATTTACTGGATTGAAGAAAACGATGTTTCTACCCAAGATATGTTGTTTTTGAAAAAAGTAAAAGAGAAGGCTGTTGATGCGGCAAATTCGATAGGTTTGCAGTATGCAGCTGCAGATATGTTAAGTATGCAGATAAAAATCTATAATTTTTTTAAAAACCAATTAATTAAAACCAATCAATTCAATTCAAATTAAAGATTAACTTCACATTTGTGTACATTTTTATGTTAATATTTAATGCGTATTAAGGCGTGTAGAAGTATGGATATTGTAGTAAGTAGTATCTTAAAGGTGCTTAGTTCTCTTAAAGGTGCATATATAGAATCGTAGTAAATCGTAGGTACAATAAGCACAATTTAAAAGAACAAAAAGAATTTTAACATGTTTCATAAAGCGTTTTGCGTTTTGGTTTAAATAAAAATGTGTTTAAGTTTTGAGTTTAGGTTGGAAACGATAAAGGAATGAAAAAATAACAATTATAAAAATATTCCTCCAGTAACCCGGATACTTAATTAATTCGGCAGTAGCTGTTCCGATATGAGTCCGCAGTCCGAACTATCGAAGTTCTACTATATCATCAAATATTTTTGTATAAACAACTTGTATAACTTAATATACAAGGGGTATCAATAAACGACTGATCAAAGTATTGGAAATATTGACAAAAATAGAAATTAGTGTTAATTCAGTGAAAAAAATCACTAATAGAAAAAATATGTAAAACTTAACAACTCCATGTTCCAAATAACAATTTCTAAAACACTTCCATATAATAGTTCTTTCAAATATGACAGGTGAACCATATTACTCAATTATGATGGTATATAAGTATATATTTCTTAGACAAGAAAATTACAAAAAACCATGACAAATATCTACAACAAATCATGCCAAATACTCCATTTCGAAAATTGTTATACGAAAAAACCTTCTTATTATAAAATAAAACATGGTAATTATAAAGGTATTTTAATTAATGTAGGTACTTACTATTGAAAATAAAGATATAAAAAATATACAATAGAAAGAATTCCACTTGTTTAATAAGACACACCGCTTTGCTAGAACTCGTCTACCTTGATATGTATATTGCTTTTCAACCAAGTGAAAAAAATAGATTATAGACATACTATTATATAATATAAATTGTTTTTATATAGCAATAGTTTATTGGAATATTACAAGTCCGTTGGAGAGTTTAATACAGGATGAATCGCCATATAATTTCTTTTTTAATATATTTTATAATAGTGAAGATTTAATGGACTGTGAAATAGGATTTTAAAAGAATCAACTAAATATATTTAACCTTAACCTCATAAAGTAAAATTAATCACTGGTGATATTTACTTGATTTTAAAAAATTGTTTTCATTTCGCTTGAATGAAACGATTTTTACAGGGTATGTATTGTTATCTAATCTATAATGTAAGAACTAATTTCATACATGAGAAAAACATTCATGTACTTCATAATAGTATCAAATAAATGCTAAACACTTTTCTAAAATATTTTTGATATTAGATACATATTTTCAACTCTAAATTTTTATTAATTTTTAGCTTTTGGAATTGTAGGTGCAGAAATAATAGTTCTAATGACTAGACTTATCAAGGATACTTCGGCCATAGAAGGGAACAGAAAACTAAATACTGGGTATAGAATGTGCTATTCTAAATCGAGAAAAGCAACTAAATATTTCACCTTGATTAGAAACATTTACGATACTTTAGCTATCAAATTGAAATAGTAAGGTTCCCAACAAAATTAGCAGCATTATGGTCAATACACCCAACAAAATTTATCCAAACTAGATTTTAGACAAGGCGATTAAAGATTAAAAAAATAATATTCTAAGAAATTATTAATTAACTTTTAACGAGATTAATTTAATTAGTATTTTTAATGTTATTAAATAAAGGTTCATTACCGTTTCAGAGAAAATTAAAAAAACTCCTAAAAAGTCCTAAAAATCAAAACTCGTTTCTATGGTAATATAATTCCGCTTTTATTCTTAGATAGATTGTTATTGTTAGAATTTTTATTCTTATATTTACGTGCCGTCTCTTTCGTGGAGGTTGGCGATCACATTGGTAAAATCTTCACTATTCTCGGCTTTCCTTATGAGTTCTTTAAAAGTTAGGTGAGTCCAGTTTCCGATGTTTCTAAACCAAGACAGTTTCTTCCTGCCGAGACCTCTCTTTCCTTCAATCTTACCCTTAACTATCAATTGTAAGATGTGGCATTTTTCATTTCTCAATATATGCCCTAAGTATGATGTTTTTCTTATTTTTATTATATGGAGCAATTTTCTTCCTCTGCCTATTCTGTTGTAGACTTCGGTATTTGTGATATGGGCTGTCCATGGAATTTTAAGCATTCTTCGATATATCCATGTTTCTAACGATTCGAAGCGATTCATCTTTTGAACTTTCAGTGTCCATGTTTCTGCTCCGTTTAAAGGTACGCGCACACTGACCAGAGCCGCACGCGCCGCATCGATCGAAAAAAATATTGTTTGTGTTACTATCAATGAAGGTGCGCACACTAGCCAGAGCCGCACGAATCGCATCGACGAAAATGGGGCCAGCATTGTTGGGCCAGAATGATTTTCGATAAATGCGGCTAGTGCTGCTGACGTCACACGCAATTCATTCCACTCTATGTAGGTAGCCGAAGAGGAGATTAGAAATTCAATATGCTAAGAACGTTCGCAAATTTTTTACGGCTCATATTGAAAAAAATTTAGTTCATCCTCAATTAAATATGGAAATAATGTGGATTTTTGCAAATATTATACGGCGAAAGTTATAGGTTCACAATCTATAACTTTCGATTCTTTCTCGTGATTTCTTCTTCTTCTATTAGCAAGGAGCTTATAATTATTTCTTGTTCGTTGCCATTCATTGTGGGGAAATATTAAAAACACGCATATCACCACAGACCGGACTCAAACCGCAGAAGCGACTGATGAGAAATTCGATTGACAAATACGGGTGTAGTAGGGGCAAAAAGAAACAAAATAGCGAGTAAAGGAGGGCGCGCACTGCATCGGATCGGACCGACCAGCAAAAGTGACTGCGACCATCGTACATATAGACGGCGCCGGCGTCCACTAAAACATTTCGGCCTGTAGAGGCCAGATTCCTACCTCTACCTATCTACGATAGTCGAGTCACCGCCTTCGCCGTTTCTCGCCGGACCTTAAAGCTCCGCGCGCGTACACCTTAAAGCTCCGCGCGCACTGAATAGGTATCGGCGAGAGCGAGCGACACGTAATTTTCAGTTTACGTTGAAATAAATGTAAGGCTCCGCGCGCACTGCATTGGATCGGACCGACCAGCAAAAGCGACTGCGACCATCGTACATATAGATGGCGCCGGCGTCCACTAAAACATTTCGGCCTGTAGAGGCCAGATTCCTACCTCTACCTATCTACGATAGTCGAGTCACCGCCTTCGCCGTTTCTCGCCGGACTGGTACCGATTCAGTGCGCGTACACCTTAAGGCTCCGCGCGCACTGCATCGGATCGGACCGACCAGTAAAAGCGACTGCGACCATCGTACATATAGACGGCGCCGGCGTCCACTAAAACATTTCGGCCTGTAGAGGCCAGATTCCTACCTCTACCTATCTACGATAGTCGAGTCATCGCCTTCGCCGTTTCTCGCCGGCCCGATCCGATGCAGTGCGCGCGGAGCTTAATGCGGCGCGTTCGGTACGGCTCAGTGTGAGCGACAAGAAAAAAAAGTGCGACTAGCGCGGCGCGTGCGGCGAGTGCGGCGCTAGTCAGTGTTCGCGTACCTTAATAGGATTGACCAAACATAACACTTAACGAGCCTAGTTCTCAACTCAAGGTCCAATCTGGGGTTCTGGAAGACGTTCTTCATCTTTAAAAATGCATTTCTCGCTTGTTCTATTCTGGTTTTTATTTCCACGTCGTTGTTCAATGTATTAACTATCCAGGACCCCAAATATTTGAACTTGTAGACCTGTTCTAAGGTATTGCCCTCTATTTTAATAGGAATTGGTACATTTTGGTTTTTTCCAAATACCATGACTTTAGTTTTAGAAGAATTGATCTTCATCCCGTAGAATTTTTATTAACGACATATTTTTGCTGTTTTAAGATGTTAAAGAAACACAACATTTAGTTAGTTTAATGCTACAAAAAGGGTGATATAGTTATCGGAAAATATGATACGTTAACAGCAACAAAAAAAAAATGAAATTAATCAAAATTAATAATATTCACCTATCAAAGAATGAAATCGAAAATATATTACTATAGCCTTTTTATTTTTAAGACTTAAGCTTCATTCGGAACCTCGCAATTCATGGAATAAATTAGTAGTTTCAATTACACTTTATACTTAGTTTAGGATCATTCACAATATTTAAAAAAACACATTTAAAATTAATAGAATATCCCAGCAACAGCTTTCGTTAGTCAGTAGTATCCATAGAGAAAGCCTAATATTTAGCTTATAAAACAATCAACTTTTGATTTCTTCATAATCATAGGCCAGTATAGTATAATTAGTGGAAAAGTTATAAGTTTGATGACTTTTTCTATTAATTGAAAGTGTCTACCAATAATTGTGACGTTCTGATCGCTTACATTGAAATTAAAGGAATAAACTTAAAACCACTAATTTATTCCACTAATTGCGAGGTTCTAAATAAAGCTTTAGAAAAAATTCAAACATATTTTCATGTTTTTATAATTTTCTCTAAAACGGCATGGAAATTTGGAAAAGTATTAATGGGATTAAACCACTTTAGCAAAAGCTAAATTTTTGTAACGTATGTATTTTTCTCAAAATGTCAATAATAAAAATGTTTTCCTCTGGTAAAGACAATCCAAGGACATACTGTATAACGCAAAGTAAAATAATATCTTTATCTGACTTACTGGATTCGCAAAGATACTTGATCTTCTTATTTGAAGTACAAATCAGGGTTAACACACAGACGCATTTTACTGATATTATGTCAAGGTATATATAAATAATTAACATGCAAATTTCAAATGCATAATGAATATTAACATATTTCTTTTTGAATATTTTAACAAGCGTCATGATATATTATAAAATTATATTGCTTTAACGCGCTTCAAGAAGTTATATATACATTTTGGAATGGGGAAGTGAATATGGCATATGTAGTAAATGTAGTAAATATGGCATGGCAGTACACACGATTATTTTTTACTACCTACCTAATAAAATATACCTAATTCTGGTAAATTAGCTGCTCTAAACATAAAAGTAGTAAAAACAAACCTGAAAGTGGTAAAAATTAAAAGTAGTAAGAAATTAATGATTTTATTATATAATAGATAATAAAGCCTAGTACAATTATATACGGTTTTAAAAAAAAGGGAAAGATTTTAATGTGTTGGTTTAGAGGAAATTGCATTTTACCTATATGAAATAAGATTTTATCTGCAACTTCGTCTTCGAAATTAATACTTCCTTTTTAACCCAGATGTAATCATTTTCATAATTTTTTGATGAAAGTTTCTTATGCTCAGTAAATACATAACACAATATTATTTCATGTTTCTATATGTAACAAATTTTCATTCTCTAACAAGGTCACTTTCCAAATATAAAACACTTCGTGCTTCTTACTGACGTCACTCAAAAAACCTTGATTCAAAATTACATACCCCTATGGGAAAGTAATTTCCAAAAATTGTTTCCCTCAGTGCTCAATTGCGTCACTTAAGGATATAATGTCATTTTAACAGAACGTCAACGGTTTCTTGTAGACGTATCTGTTTTAAAAAAGTAAAGTGTCCTCGAATAGTTGAATTTAAATATTTGAAATAGTTTTTTTCTTTATTTTTTGTATTTTTTTTTGCTACCGACGAGGAAACGTTAAGCATTTTTTTCTTTGTAAGGCAAATTTGTATAACAGTAAACATAACTTCTCACAAGCAATGTCCGTTTAGGTTTAACGCAGAAGTGTTTACAAAAAATAACTATAGTCTGTCCAACGAGAAGATCCTTGACAGTGATAGATGTGTCTGTCATTTTAATTTCAAAGTAGTTTATTTTATTTTACAAAGAAATAAGTTGGTACAACTGGAACGCATAGCAGGAAATATTTAAAATTTGATTGACAAGATGACAAGTGATTACTTCAAAATATTGTGAAAAAAACTGTATAAAACTGAAAAAATGTAATCGAGTTATTTTATTTAATAAAACCGGTATGTGTTAATACAAAACAAACTACATACAGAAAAAAAAAAAGACACTACATACCAAAAAATATAAAAAGAACTACTTTTACTTTCAAGCTTTATGAAACTACCCGCATTTATGATTATATTTATCAATATAACTTATGTACAAATACAAATTTGTAATATTCCACAGGAATAAATAAAACAACATAGGTAAATAAAACAAACTATTTTATTAATAATAACACCTACCAAATTTTATACCTTGAAGGTTGATTAATTAACTTTAATCTTAATTTTTTTAAACCAGTACCTCTTGACATTATTTTTCTGCAGTACTAAAATCCATTATTTACCTATCGTGTGATGTCGATATTTTACAGCTACTCCAGTTTTTAGTATGTGTTTAGTTTGATCCTTCTACCATATACAAGATGCACTTATCTACGACGACATGGTATACAAACTTTAACGATGGGGTGTATAAGACTTTCTGTCTGGGCAGCGAGTATTAACCATAAACTGTGCTCTGGGTCTACAGTTAATTTTCACTCGATTTTTCCTCCACTTGACTTCAAAAGACACAAAACACACGTAATAATACGAATCAAGGTATTACCCGAATCAAAATGCATCATCTTCCAAAACGCAGGGTATTTAACAAAAGTTGACACAAAATTATAACCTATAATTTGGCAAGACTTTGACAAGCGTCAAAATGACAAAAATCTAAAGGCGAGTTCATACGCATCGGCGTCCGTTTATCGTTCATCGTTCCGTCAAACCAATAAAATTGAAATACGATCTGTCATTTTTAAATAAACCAATAAAACTGGTTAAAAACAACAAGACACGACGCATGACGGATTTATATTTAAACCCATCCATAGATAACTTAAAAATTATTAGAAACTTTTTTTAGTAAAATAAATAGATTGGTATGGGACGTCATCTGCTTTTCTTCTGTCATCGTCTGTCGAAATCTTACCTGAGAAAAAAAACAGAGTATATCTACTTGTTATTTTGTAGATTTTCTTGCAGTGCCGTGGCGAAATACCCATAAAGGATTAAAGATTTTTTTGGAGACTTAAGGAACCTTTGTATTAAATTTCTTGCTACTAGATCAAGCTGTTTTGGGTGTGTGTTGATCTCTAGTCATTTTATGCTTTGTTATTTATATACAAGGTGATTCTTAAATGAAGTTAAATAACAAATAATTTTAGGGGCAGTAAATTTCGACCCCAGAATCTCGTTTTTGTGTTTTTGTTGATGACAAATGTTGAAAAATTTGGTAATTATTGGGAAAAGTGGAAATCGTCCGATTTTCACCAAAATTGGTATACACCCTATTTTGAGGCCGTAGATAACGAATCTGAACTTGTTTCCTGGCGGTCTCTTACTGTTTTTCAGAAAAACGGAAAATTATGCCAACTGTTACTTTTTTAACCAATTCTATGCATAATAGAGGAAAATTTGCTAAAATAAATTTGTAAACAATCTGAAAATGTTGGGTTATGCCTTTCTGACATTTAAAGCGACGTTGCCAATGCTAAACCTAAATTTAGCGCGTTTTTTTCGCCCCCTCTGGGATTACCAGATTCATGGAAAGGGAAATATTTTCCCCTACATTCCAAGGCAAAAACCGTTAGATTCTAACGATTTCTCCAACTCATTTTTATTGATTAATGTGCACGAGGTGCAGCTTTTTTCTGCGTCTGAAGATAAGTAAGTATTTAGCAATGGAGCCCTGCAATGGATGCACTTGCAATCCATGCCCATGCAATCCATGCCCTGCAATGGACGTCGGAGGTATGTATAATATAGTCAATGATGAGAGTAAACTAAATAATTTTTTATTTTCTCATCGAACCTATAAATTGTCCGAGATGCCATGTACTCTGCAAATTTTACGCACGCGATAAATTTAGATTTCGTTGCACTAATACAGTGTATTTGTCTAAAAAAAAGGGACTAAATGTACGTTTAAAATTGGGGCAAAGAGGGGAACTTTTTTTGAGAAGGCTCATTTGGACATTCAGACAATTTGTAAGTTCGTGTTTTACTGGTTAGCCCATAATCACGGGCAGAAGTAGATGATGGTCGAGCTGCAATTGGCGTCCGATACTGTTGTCAACTGGACAAATTTCTACAGGGAAGTTTGCTTAATTTGTCTGGTTGATAACTCCCAAAAGGTGGGGGGCCCAGGGGTTATTGTAGAGATCGACGAATGTAAGATGGGCAAACGAAAATATAATAGAGGTAGAGTAATCGACGGTCAATGGATTTTCGGAGGAATCGAACGGGAATCAAAAAAGCTCTTTTTGGTACCCGTTGAAGAACGGTCGAAGGAGCATCTGCTGGCGGTTATTCAAGAATGGGTACTACCGGGTACTAAAATAATATCAAATTGTTGGAAATCGTACAACTGCTTGGCAGATGAAGGTTTCCAACATCTGACGGTAAACCACTCCCAAAATTTTGTCGATCCAGACACTGGAGCACACACGCAAAATATTGACAGAGCATGGAGGGATCTGCGCGGAAATGTTCCTAAATATGGCCGGGCAAAAGATCATTTTCCCGGTTATTTGGCGGAACATTTATTTCGGAGGAAATTTCGAACACCCAAACATCAGGAGATGTACCATGAATTTTTAAATATATCTCAAATGTCTATCCCCCTCTGCCAATATGGAGCAAAATGCTTAGGTGGATTACTGTGCCTCTATTTTATTGTGAGAGTGGACGATTGAATGATGATTTACAAAAAAAAACAAAAAAAAACGCAAAAGAAACAAAATAAAACAAAAAAAAAACTGTACCAAAACCCAAACCAACTTAACCTTAACCAAACCCAATTTATTATTCTATCCACAGCTACTCTCATATATCCTAGAAAATGGCGAGCGAAATGATCCCACCCTAATCCCTTTCCTGGCAGAGATTTGTCCCGCCTCCACGTGGCCTCTGCTGGACTGCAACTTTTTTCTATTTGACATAATTACTATTAATTAATTAAGATATCTACTTAACAGACACCTCCTATTATAATGTTAAAATTCATGTAAGCTTGAATATTATATATTGACAAACTTCTTAGAAAAATGTTGCTGACGAAGTTGGACAAAACCTACATTGAATGTTGGATTATTATTGTAGTTTAATTAAATATATACTTATTTTATTAAAAAGTATATTAAATAAAACGTATTTTATTTAAACTCCCTAATCCCCCGAAAAAATACAAGACATGGTAACGTTGCAAATTTTCAGATTTCTAGATCAGGTCTAGATTATATTTGTCTCTCTCGTTGCATAGGAGAGAGAAAGAAGGATATATGAACGGTCAAGTGTCAATTTTGTCAGTTTTGGTGGAGACTTTCTTTGTTTATTTTATTAAGAAAAGTGTTTTTCAGTAAAATTTTGGGTATTTTTCTATCCACAATCAAGAACAGCTCTTAGATAAACTATAATATAATGAAAATATAGTGATATTACTACTTTATACAGCGGAAATTAAGAAAAATTCAATGTTGACATAATTTTCCGTTTTTCTGAAAAACGATAAGAGACCGCCAGGAAACAAATTCAGATTCGTAATCTACGACCTCAAAATAGGGTGTATACCAATTTTGGTGAAAATCGGACGATTTCCACTTTTCCCAATAATTACCAAAAATTTTTATTTTTCGAAATATTTTTTTTTAATGTTGAAACTTTCAGTTAAGAATTATAATATCGCAATAATAATAATTATTATCATCATTCGCAGCTTATTTTACCATTTCCAATTTTGGTGTAGCCTCCCTCACATATTTAGGTACTCTCATTGTAGTTGGGATCATTGTTGTCTATTGTTGGCTATGCGGGCTCTAGTTATCCCTGCTTAAATTCTTAATATCAATGTCCCATCTCAGGTTTGGTCTTCTTCTAGGTCTCTTAATTTTTCGTGGGTACCATGCAATAATCTGTTGACCGTCTTTCTTGCCAGATGTCCTGCCCATTGTCACTTGAGCTATTTGATTCTGTGAATGACATCTATTACCTGTGTCTTTTGTCGTATCCACTCTATTTTTTTACGACCCTTCTTAGTCATTCCCAGCATATTTCGTTCCATAAGTCACACAGACACCATAAGTAGTAGACACAGTAGTAAGGCAGTAGTAGTAGTACACCATATAAGTAGTAGAATAAATTTAGAAGAACAAAAGGAATAAAAAAATTAAGCCGTTTTCAAAATTTAAGAAATATGTTTTTTTTTTAATTATCTCAGCTATTTTCGAGTAATTTCGGCAAAGAGAAAATATAATTTTGTTATCGAGATCTACCAGCGCTGAAAATATTTGGATATAGTTAAGACTCACCCTGTATAGAGATCAAATAAAGAGATCAAACCATAATTTCAATATTTCCAAATTGCAAAAAAAAATTTTTAGGGGTGGTATATTTTAAACCCAGAAACATGTCTATGAGGTTTTTCCGCGATTTTTTTTTTAAAGTTGGTATTTTTCGAAAAAAAAAAATTTGGACTTCTTCATAGTCCTTAGTTAAAAAACATGTTTTGATAATATGGTAAATTTTGAGTTTTTTTCTTAACTTAGTCAGTCACGACTAACCTGCTATTTTTGTAAAGAGAAAATATATGTTTCTTTTATGAACATCAACCAGCTCTGAAAATATTTGCACTTATTTAAGTCCCACCTGTTTAGATAAAATTTAAATCTTAATCAATCTAAAATTTAAAATGGAATAGCAAAACTAATTTTTCTTTAAATATTAATCGTTTTTTGAATTAAAAAGGATATTATTTTTAACGGTTAATGCGGCTAAATAAAAGTCTCATTCGCTAAATCCGCACCTAGTGCAAAAGTAAAGTATTTGGGTGTATTGTAATGAATGAGTGTTTTATTTTGCTGTTGTAACACCAAAGCTTCCAACCCCCAACTGTCATCAGTTAATGCATTTGCGATTTTGTGAAAATATTTTTAAAGTAAAGTAAAAATACATATTTTTAAGAAAGTAAACAAGTAAATAAAGTATAGCTTAAAAACAACACATTATAAATCTGTGGTAGGTCAGGGTAAATCTCTTTGGTGAAATTCATTAACACCAGTTATGTAGCTATTAACCTAGATTTTCTGCAAACACGCGATTATTTTCTTTATTGTACTTCTTTTCAGTCGTTTACTGTTTGATCATTGTTGAAGAACTAAAATAATAATAATTTATTATTTGTCATATCTTTAAATTAATAATTAAATACATAAAAACCATAAAATTTGTTAATTTATGCATTAAAATTGTTATCAACAAACATTTGTAAAATTTCCGTTATTGCTGACACGTGCATTGAAAAACAAAAATTAATTAGTTTATTGGTGGAACTCAGGAAGAGATAACATATATTTAGATATATTTATATAATATATTTAACTAGAAATTCTAGCTATAAAATCTAATGTATAATAATAGTTTTATTAGATGTCATTGGTTTTATTGGCCAAAAAGCAAATAAATAAATTCCATTTATATCAACTACATCTAGATGAGAGCCACTGAAACAGAAAGTTTTAAAAGTAAAAATAGTAATTTCATAAAAATAGTATATCGTTATTGGTACTTTTTTGGATTTAGAATAAACGAAGACGATTTGTCCTTTAAACGTAAATAAATTTGCTCAACAAACTAAAGTTGTTTATAGTTTGAGATTTTGGAAAACTTAGTCTACATTAATATAAATAAAAAAAGAATTAATACAATATAACAAGTATCCAACCAGTTGTAATAAAAATATACATGTTACTTTGCACTTTGAACGTGGTAGACAATAATTCAGTATAGAAACTAAAAGAATTTCGGACTTCCATTGTCTTTATTTATTTTGCTTACACAACGTTTCGATCAGAAGTATCACTAGCCGTTATCAATTGTCAACTAATGGAAAAATCTTCAAAACTCTATTTCATTTATTTAATTAAAAAAAAAACTTTTCTTACTTATAACTAATATAGATGTATTTCGAATTAAAATTTAATTCATTTATGATTAATAATTTGGGCCAGCTTTGCCACACCTTTTTTTGGTAATTGTAACGCCTTTTTAATTAATATGTTAATACACACTATTACTGAAGTATCTATAAAAAATAGTCAATGCCATTGAAATGTTGCTTTTTATTAGGTTAGAGTTTATAACAAAATAACATATAAACATATGATATATATTTATATTTTCTTTCCTATAGAAGTAAGCTATAATATAATGTTGCAAAGTTCTGAGACCTGGAAACAAATTATGCAAAAAATTACCGTTAAGGGTTGGAACCTTTGGTGTTACACAGCAAAATAAAACGCAAAATCACCAATACACAATATTTTTTGGTGTATTGTGATGATTTAGTGTTTTATTTTGCTATGCAAAAAATAATAACATACTGACAGTAACTCTATCTAACATAAAAAGTTAAAATTATATTTTTCCATAATATATGAAGGTATTATCTCTTTTGTCGATAGTATGACAACCACTCTTCGGATGAATTTGAAAAGTACTAAGTTTGTTCTACTGTAAAAGGGGAAACTCTTTTAAATGATATTACATTTTTTAACGGGTTTTCTTTAAAGGTTTTGCAACTACGTTTACATTATCGTATTTATTTACATGAACCGTATTTTCCATACCTAAACTTCCTTGATCGGAATAAACAAACTTGATTTCCAAAACTACAACGTCTTAAATTTTACACTTTAATTAATAATGTTTAATCCTTATTTGTTTTATATTGTATTATTATCATATTATATTTAACTATCGATTTTGTATTTTTTACATAAAAGTAATTCAGCTTTAGTTGGGTTGCCCCGCTCTAGTACGTATGTCATTATTGTCATTCAAGAACCTTGAGAGCTTTGACAGTAAATGACGCTCCGCCTTTTTATAATGTTGCGGACCCGTGTGGACTCGACCTAACCTAACTATGTTAGAACCTCAAATGACCTTAACATCGCATTAAAAAATAGACACCGTAATGATTCATTCGAACATTCGAGAAAAAACGAGTTTCACTGGAATGGAGTAGTGCATACGAGAACATTCTAAACCTTCTCTATGCACCTAATGATTTATGGACTATTCGAGAATTTCTTAAGCTGTGGGTATAAAATCCGACGGCAGGAACCTGACGAGGACAGACATAAATAGACGAGTACAGTTGACGCGCTAAAATTCAAAATAAATTATTTCTAGATAAATAGTTATAAATCGTTTGTAAATAGTTCTTTAAGTCTTTTATCGTTATTGTTTTTGTTAATTAGTGTTAAATAAATTGTGCTTAAATAAATTGTGACTTTCTATCCAAACGAAACCAATAAAGAACTTAAAATTTCAACCCCTTTATATCTAAATATTTAACAAACACAGTTTTTCTATCAAGAAGTGCTGTTAACAAATAACATTAATTTTGTCTCCACGAATTCCTTAAAAAATATATGACTATCGTATCCACTTAAATTGTGAAATAAAGTTTATAGGAATTTATTGTGTTTTGAGGGCGTAATTTATTTTAAATGTTCTATACACTGTGTCCTTAGATTTCCTTATGAGGTTGTACTGGCCTCCTACTTTTTGATCATAATTTCAAATACATTACAATTCTACTTAATCGATTTTTTTTCAAAAAATAATCGAATTATTTTTTGAGTTTATTATTTTTTTTTTTCTTTTAAGCAATAAAGCTATCTGCTTGCTAAAATTATATTAATAAGTGGATACTGTAGTAGAATATTTGTTCTGTTTATATTCTAAAAGATAACAAATAAAATAAATAAATAATCTGCGAGGGATGTTCAGTATTAGATAAAATTCTAGAGATATTTAAAATATCATACATAGAAGTAGAAAAGTTTTCATTATAATAAATCTAAGTAATTCAACTAGTAGAGTTCTTGATTTCGTAAAGACATAGACTAAAGGCAATGAGATGCACTCCAGCACAAATCTAGAATTGAACCACCAAATAAAGGATTTTTAAAAGTTCAGACACCAAGTTCAAGTAAAACTGGTAATACTTTAATCTTACTATCAATGTAGGTATGGAATGAAAAGGCTAACAACAACATAACATATTTTAGCTACCAACAGAGAGGCCGATCGCGTGTATGTATATATGTGTATGTTCAACGCTTATCAATATAGAATATCTGAAGCAGACCAAGGAACTCAAGATGTATACATAACTTAACACAGCTTACGATAAAACTTGATATCAAGTCCTTAAACAAATGTAAATAGATGCTATTCAGTATCTCGAACTTTCCATTATTGTCGCGGAATATTAATTCACAAATACAATAACTCAATTATATAACAAACATATCGCATATTTTAATTATTGTCAGGTCATAATCCCCCGTATTGTCTCAGGAATTTACTTAATACTTTATAGTCATATATACATAAAAACTAATGCAGGCTTTATATGGAAGATTTAAACCAAAAAACTGGTTAAAACTAACCAGGCAAAATTTAAAGCGTAATTTTTATTTTTCATTTATTGTTTTTGATTGCACCATCTTATTAATATTTTGATGATCTAGTTTTAAAGAGTTGTGCGGTAACATAATTATAAATTTTATTTTTGGAGAGTACTTTAACAGTGACAGAATAACCAGTTTTGTTTATATGATTTTGAGTCGATTTCTTCAAATTCAAGATTTTTTTCCATTGTTACCTGTGCTATTAATGATATTTTCTGACTATTGATTTCTGCACTATATTGGTATTCAATTTGATATTGATATTCGATCACTAGCTAGTGATTTTATTTGATATTGAGATTACATATAGACATAGATGATTATTTCTAAGATTTGCAATTTGAATATAATTTATTAATCTTTAAATTTAATTACATCCAGGAAGTTAAACACGGAAAAATTTAAACATTTAAATAATAACAACTTTTAGAATACATTTGTCAATAAAATTAAACTAATCTGAATCCCCATGTCAATTTTATTTATCGTTGATGCTAAATGTCCTATTTCAATGATATTTTGGAAACTTTCCTAAAAATACAATATGTCTCGGATTGTCTGTATAAGAGGAAAAAGTTTTTTATTATTGACATTAAGTGAAAAATTAATTCTTCATAAAAATGCTTACTTGTTAGAAATTGGTTTATACTTTTCCAAATTTCCATACCGTTTTAGAGAAAATTATAAAAAACATGAAAAGATGGTTGATTCTTTTCTAAAGCTTCATTCCGAACCTCGCAATTAGTGGAATAAATTAGTGATTTCAATTACACTTTATACTTTTTAGTTTACGATCATTCACAATGTCTAAACAAACACAATTAAAATTAATAGAATATCCTAGTAACAGCTTGCCTTAGTCAGTTGTACCATAGAGAAAGCTTAATATTTAGCTTATAAAACAATCAACTCTTGATTTCTAACCACCTTTTCTCTTGACGGAAGATAATCAAAGGCCAAAATGCCATTTCTCGCAAATTTTGAAGTATAATTAGTGGAAAAGTTAAAAGTTTGCTAACTTTTTCTACTAATTGAAAATGTCTACCGCTAATTTTGACATTCCGAATGCTTACATTGAAATTAAAGGAACAAACTTCTACGCTAATTCAAACCACTAAGTGTACGGCCACACAGAAAGCGTTTTTTGCGTTTTTAGCGTAAAGCGTCTTTTGCGTCTAAAACAAAATAACAGGATTATATAGGAGTGGCCCCACTAAAAGCGTCTAGCGTTCGGCGTGTCTCGCAAAAAACGCAAATGAAAACAAATCAATTTGTTTTCTGTAGCATCTTTAGCGTTTTCTATGAGACCCCCTCATAGGCGGACGTAATATTGAATAATACAATAACAAATAAATTAAATAGTAAACATTTTTTTCGAGTATTATCTAAAAATATTTTTATAGAGAACATATACTGTTTAGGAAGATTCTATTAAATTCAAAAATTTGAAGGAAATGTTTGACAAAGTGTTTGAAATGCTGAAAAAGTAATAAATTAAAGGAATATTTTTTACGCGTAAAAAATTGTTTTTTATGCGTAAAATGTTTTTTTACGCGTAACAAATAGTTCTTTACGCGTAACAAATATTTTTTACGGGTAACAAATAGTTTTATACGTGTAAAAATAGTTTTCTAGGTGCAAAAAAAAGATTTTTATATATAAAAAATATTTTTTTTTGTAAAAATATTTTTTTACCGGTAGCGAGTAGTGTTTTAAAGTAAAGTGAGTAAAAAATAGTTTTTTTACGTTTAACAAATAGTTTTTTACACGCAAAAAAGGTTTTTTTTTATCAGAAATAAAAGTTTTTGACGCGTAAAATATAGTTTTTTACGTGTAACAAATAGTTTTACATGTAAAAAATAGTTTTTTGCGCAAAAATGGTTTTCTACCAGTAACAAATAGTTTTATATGCGTAAAAAATATTTTTTACTGGCAGGAAATAGTTTCTTACGTATAACAATTTTATTTGCGTATAACAAATAGTTTTATACACTTAAAGAATAGTTCTTTTCGTGTAACAAATAGTTTTATACACGTAAAATAAAAAAAATATTAAAAATTGTTTTTTACGTGTAATAAAATTAATTTTTTAATAAAATTAATAGTTTTTTACGTATAACAAATAGTTTTTACACGTAATAATTTGATTTACTTTTACAAAATTTGTATTAAAATATCAATATTTTTGATAAGCACGTGGACTACTCACAAATACACGTCGCGTCACTACGTATTTCTAAGCCGTTACCATTTTTCGTTAGCACTACCTCGTGTGTTGTGGCTCTGAAATTTTACTCCCAGGGCGCATAAAGAAGTGTCACTTCAAAAAAGTTTGATAAATCATGTCTTAAAATTGCGTCAGCAACTAGTAATATTTACTAGCGTATTACAAAATTATAATTATTTATTATATAATATTATTATATTATAATTAAACACACAAGTAACCACAAAACTACGATATAAAATATCTATGCATTACAAATCCTAAAAGAAATGGCAAATAATTATTTGTACACACGCCACTGGCACGAATACGAATCTGCGCTCTGGCCCGTTCAACATTCGATACCAGTGCGAGTATATCTTGTTTCTTTGTCCCCTCAACGCTAACCGCGCCGATCTCGGCTATCTTTTTCTCACAGGATTGACTGTTGGACGGGCCGGGGATCGACGCGCTTGCGATGTTATTGACATCTTGATAGAAACTGCAGACCTTCCGTGTCTTTTGCGTGTTTTTAATGGACACAAATCGCAAAAAAGGCTTCAAACAGTAAAATCGCAAAAAACGCTTGAGACGCAAAAAACGCAAAACGCTAAAAACGTCGTCCCGCCATCCTGCTGTTCAAAACATGACAGTTGGTTTTCATATACAAAAACCCATTGTTTTGTTTTAACCGCAGGATTACGGGACGTCGCGCGTCGTTGCAGCCACCCTAATTTATTCAACTAATTGCGAGGTTCTGAATGAAACTTTAGTCCTAGAAATTAAAACGCGTTTCTATGGTAATATAATTTCATTTTCATTCTTTGATAGATTGTTATTGATAGAATTATAATTAACGTCATATTTTTTGCTGTTTTAAAATGTTAAAGCAGAAAATTTATTTAGTACAATGCTACGGAAAGGGTGATAATAGCAAACAATATGACCATAATCAAAATTAATAATGAGTAAATAATAATATTGAGTTTTTATTCACATCTATCAAAAGTTGATATTTAGTCTAAAATATTAAATAAACCAATAACTTGCATGGTGTTAACCAGTTTCCTAGACATTCATTATTATAGCAATCTGAACTATATTTTATATAAAGTAAACTTTAGTAACATTGACAATATAATCGGTTTTGTTTACTTCATGTCAAGTGGTCCTTCAAAAAGAAGAATTTTCTTTAATTGATATGTTTGCATCAATTGTATCAATGTATCTTCTTAAGATTTTATTTGTTATTTACATTACATTGAACTAGTTTCAAAACTCGTAATATGGAATATACTTAATATCTAAATTTTGTTAATTTAGATATTAAGTGATGATGGACAACTTTACAATCCAAAACATTTAAGTACGCCACTTTGTGTATATCTAGTACAATAATTTAAGTATAAATGATAACTGTTCCATATTTGAAATATATTTTAGAATTATTTTGAAATCACTTTACAGATTTTAATTTATATAAATATAAAACAGTAGTAATTTATTTGTTTTTATCTATCTGAATTCATTAATTTGTAGTAGTCAACTCATATATAATTTGCACCTCAGCCCAAATATAAAATCTACCTAAGATTTGTAAAGTAAAATTTGACTATTTAATAAAATTGTCACAACTAAAAATGTTTAATCACTACTTACTTGGACAAATAACATCTTTTAAAAATCATGTCAAAGTCTAGGCTAAAGGCTATATTATGTTTAAAAATATATCTTTATTAATTTCCGTATGTTATTGTTAATATATTTTTTAAATATGTTATAGCTACCCTATCTCGGTTAATTTTGATCTGATCAAAAAAAGTATAGAGATCATTTCTATGTAATATTTGACGCTCCACAATTTGTATTAGAACTTTTTTCCTAGTTCCCGCCGGTTCTCCGAAATTTCGAAAAAATAATTTTATTAATTTATTTCACCCCTTCTCGGGGGTGAATTTAAAAAAAAATCCACAGTTCATTTTTAGATCTCTCAAAATAACTCATATCAAAAATTCAAGTTTTTACGAAAACTTCGTATTCGAAGGCCCATTTTCTTGAATTTCTTGGCGTATCATTCTTGGATTATTAAACAGACTTAGTTACACACAACAGATTAAAGAAAACAAAAATTTACATTAAAGAAAACACAACTAAAATTATTTTAAAATCCTCCTGAACTACCTGATTTTCAATACTAGGCAAAAAAAATCAATATGAATAATTTCTGCTTCATGTTTTTTATTACTTTAGTCCATTACAGCAATCTTAAAAATTGACATTTTCAACTTATTTAAGATTATTTACGAGACAGTAAAGACTATGTACTAGGATTTGCACTTATTGGATTTACTTTGTATTATTTTATTTTATCTCTGCAATTAAAATATATGAGTTTTTGAAAACTTATTTTTTTATCTATTCTGCTTATAATCGACAAGTAATATACATATGAGGAGCAAAAATTCAAAAGGAATATTATCCAAAATTTCAATTTTTAGCTTTTAGATGGCAACACATACCTAAATAGTATTGTAATTTAATCCAGGATATTTTAACATAGGTTTAGAAGGGAATAAAGATCCATTTGAATGATTTACAGAACTGGATTAAATTACAATACTATTTAAGTATGTGTTGCCATCTAAAAGCTAAAAATTGAAATTTTGGATAATATTCCTTTTGAATTTTTGCTCCTCATATACAGAGATATACGTTCTATTTTAAAGAAAACGGTATAATTTACGATTAAGAAATTTCTAATAAAGGACATACCAATTATGCTATAGTGCACACCGAACATTGCATTGTTTTGATTTCAGAACGTAAATTGGTATTTATAATTAGTTTTTTTTAAGATATGTTGTAAAATATATTTTTTTATTTATTAACTTACTAGCTGACCCGGTTAACTTTGTACCGCCGAACAGTTAAATAAAGAGAAGTGACAGTTTTCTCTCAATGTTGTGGTACGAATGACTGATATATCGAATGATCTCGAATGATTAAGAGCAATGAATTTAACAGTGGTCATTTACTTATATTTTTCTTTTGCACTTTAATTCAAATATTTTCTATGCCGGGTGCGTCTCAATAGTGGCTCACCCCCTATAACTTTTTTATTTTTTCAGATAACAAAACGAAATTTGGTATCTTAGTATATAACAAAAATTATTAGGATTGATTGACGTATTCCATTGTTTTTGGCCACTTCCTATTTATTAATTCCTATTGTATTAATTTGCCTTGATCCAAGTCTTATTGCAACCTTCAAAAAAATTTAATATCATTAACTTGCGAAAGTTTTAAAAGTACTCATTAATTCCTCATCAAAAAATATGAAAATAAGTTCCAATAAATATAGGTATGGAAATGCATATTTCATTTGTATTTTAATTTCAATAATTGTGATTAATAAAATTGCGTTTTTCTCATCAAGGAGGCCGAATTCGACAAAATATCAAGAGACTAGCGTGTACCAGTGACTTCGATTCTCACATTTTTGTCAGCATGAGAAAAAATAATATGGCGATATTATTATATAACTTGATAATATTTGAGGGGTTTCATCTCGTTGGAATTTGACTTTCGAAAAATCCGTTTGCCAAAAATGAGCTTTTTACGTCAAGCAGTTTAAGCAGAAACGTGGTTAAGAAATTACCCAACTTTTTGAAACACCCTGTATGATTTTTAAAAAATTTCAAAATACGTAAAAAAACAAATAAATTATGCTTGTCCAAACGTTTTCCCGAAAGACTAACCTTTTTTTAAATAACAAATATTGTAATATATGAGGGGCTTTTTCACCCTCTTTTAATTTGAGATTCGAGAAACCCCTCCTTATCGAACCTCTACACCCCACAGTCAATCCGTTTACCAAAAATCAGCTTTAAACGTCAAGCAATTTAAGCAAAATTGTGATTACTCAATGGTCATATTTTATGACACACCCTGTATAAATTTATAAAAAATCTTAAAATATGTAAAACAACAAAATAAAATATACGTGTTTAAGAGTTTTTCCGAAAAACTCACCGGTTTTTAAATAAAAAATATTTTAATATTTGAGAGATAGTCTACACCCTAAAGTCAATCTGTTTTCCAAAAATCAGCTTTTTACGTCAAGCGCTTTTAGCAGGATCGTGATTAATCAATGACCAGATTTTTCGAAACACCCTGTATACATTTTTAAAAAATCTTAAAATATGTAAAAAAACAAAATAAAATATACGTGTTTAAGCGTTTTTTCGGAAACTTGACCGTTTTTTAAATAAAAAATATTGTAATATTTGAGGGGTGGTTTCAGCCTCTTGGAACTGGAATTTCGAAAAATCCCTTCTTATCGAACCTCTACACCCTAGAATCAACTTGTACGCCAAAATTGAGCTTCTTACGTTGAGTGGTTTGAGCAGGATCGTGATTAGTCAGTATGTCAGTCACTTAAGGATTTTATATATTAGTATAGATAAATTTTAATAGATATTAAATAGCTTACACAATTTTGATATCAAAAGAAAAATGTCAGTGGCACACATATTTTTTTGAAAAATATTTCTGTGATAACCCATAGCATTTAAATATGTAGCAATTAGAGTAACTTTTACCCTAAAAATTTCATCTGAATCACTAAAAGTACTTGGAAGAAAATTATAAGATTAAGACTTTGACACCCTGTAGCCTCGAAACAAATTAGAATCGAACCTATGTCGATATGAAAAATAAATCTTATTTTTACTTGAGGAATCTTCCCACGAGAGATGGCACATGTTTTATGAAACACCTTGTATACTTATTTATAATAAACATGTTTCTAAAATTTTTCTATGCTAAATGGCTTTCATTTTGGACATATATGTTTTTACACGTTTATTTGTTAATATTAATAATGTTTGTACTGCTCTGATAATGTCAAAAATTTAGTGACAAAATATAGAAAATGAAAAAATAAATAATGATTTAATATATCTATTGAAAAACTTACGGAACTCATTGATGTGGGCAAACCAGCAAATCCAATTATAAACTAATCGATGTAACGGTAAAATATTCTGTCAAACAACAAAATGTCCCTTGAAAGAAATCTACGATACACAGGTCAGAACGAAATCGAACGTTAAAGTACTATCAATAAATTAACAGACCGACTACACACCGATTCCAGATGAACAGTTCAATGGTTTTTGCATAAAAAATTTAAGGTCACCGGTGAACATTGAAAAATTGCTGCTAGATAGGAAAGGTATGGCAAAATACCTTGAAATATGTACAGGTAGAGACAACACTATCGCTAGAATTTAACTGTAAAAATATGGCACAGAACTAAAAAAAATACACTGTTTTATGGTGTCTATTTGACTAGATTATAATTTTAAAATAACGTTACAGGTATATTGCTGGAAAAATCAATAATAAATGGGTTTAAAAGTAATGGCAGGTGGGTATTTAAATATATTATAACAGTTGTTAAAACAAGAGATAAGTATAGGGTGGACAAATTTCAATGCAGAATATTATGGTAACTATCCCAGTTACCATCACATTAAGGGAATATCTCAGTTCAGTTAACTATAAAATCTGAATTATTAGTATAAGGCTTACAAGAAAATTAAATATGATACTAGGGGATGTTTTTATTTAAAATTTAAATAAAAACTTTAATAACTTGACCGATATTTTCGTTTATTTTCAAGAAAAACTACAATTGTACTAAATATCGTCACCTCTCTACCTATATATCGTCACCAACTTGTCCCAATTTTCGTCATATCTTTATATGTGTCATTTCACACAAAACATTGTTTTTTACAAAAGTTTATTTAGGAATTGCGACACATTGCAAAAAATAAATCATAAACAATTAAATAATTAAAAAAATAAGCATACAAAATAAAATTTTAATTAAGAATATCTCCGATATTAGCTCAAAAATAATAGTGTAATAATAATTACTGAATGCAAAGTATTAAACATTTTTATAAAAAAAAACAAACAAAAAAAACAGTAACATCATATTAGTAAATAAATGCTTTTTAATTAGTAAATAAACTTTTAACTTGAGAAATTAGTTTTACTTTGGCATATCAGTTTAAGATATAATATTAGGTATCAGGTATATCAATAAGATATAATATCATAATCAGGTATATCATAAACACCTCTTTTATTTTTTTTAGTTTTTGTAACAATATCCCTTTTAATATAGTCCAAAATATCTTCCGAACTGTAATATTTCGCATTTTTAATATCACAGGTATTTTACAGGAAGCCTATATTAATATGGCTTATATGTTTAATGGCTTAAATTCCGTCGTAGACATCCAGTTCTCGTCATCCATTTTTAATTGATAATTTAAGGTAGAATTAATGATAAAAGTAGGTGACCAAAATTGGGCACATCAAATAGCGCATCTTCATACTGCCATTTATAGAAAAAAATTATTAAATTACAGAAAAATTAATTTTATACTGAATAAAATATCTCTGCCTATAATGACCTTAATCTTCGTCAATGGTGACGATAATACGGTACGTTCCATTGCGACGTGTCCCGATAACCGTCACCCATTTTTTTATTAATATTATAGAAAAAACATATTTTTTTATATGAATACATATAATAAAAAACCTTTTACACTGGTAATTAATTATATTTGAACCTTAGTATACTAAATTACATTATTGTGAAAGAAAATCAGGAAGACTGTTACTCTGCTTAGCTTATAGGAAATGTGTGGATTCTCGTCAACGTCTAACTACCAACTAAAATAGTCGTTATTCCACGTAAATGAAGTGCGCCATTTAAAAAAAGATGTATCGCAACGTTTCCAGATATATAAAACAACTATATAAAATTATTTATTATGGAATGTTTTCTCTGAGTTTCTTGATTTTTTAAAAAATATGGGAATATGACGAGAATTAGGACAGTGATGGTAATTGGGCATTTACCATATATTAGATTAGATATTTTGCAGTAGATATTGGCCTATTCCACTTTGGCCTTTGTTTATGATGACAAAATAGGCATAATATGAATACGTTTCTTAATCCCTATGGTTAAGAGATTAACAAACGAATCCATGGGCATCTGTAGCTTCTAGAATAAAGTACTTGAAAAATTTGTTTAGGTGCAAACTTAAAATATGCACGAAGATGTATTTCAGGAAAATATTTTAACTTCTATAAAGTGGCCCAAAAGAGCGTGAGTGGGTTGGGGTGATTTTATTTAAATAGAACACCCTGTATATTGTTGCAATTTTGACTTCCTTTCAGATCACTTTATATAATCCTAAGATATGAGTAAATATATTTTAATAATTTTAGAGATATTAATAAATAAATAGAAAATACGTATTTTACAACCTTCCTTAAAAAAATTATTACAAATACAAGAACTGTCCTGAAATCAAAACTATATTAGGTATTTACTTTGATAGTCTATGCTTACTTTGCTATAAATATCGTAATCTTAAATCATAGAGGGTATTCAAAATTCTACGCCAAAGTTTCTAAAATATAATTTTTTTTTTTGTTTTATTAGTATTATTTAGTAGGGCTTTTTCAACGGTAAAATACGAGAGAAAAATAATTGGGTGGCTTTGATGAAAATTTGCTGTAGAAAATGCCATATGAAATATAAAACCACAAATATCTGCAAAACCGTAAAAATTTTTAAAAAACTCTAAATACAAAAAATTTTCATTTTTTAATTCTCCATCCACTGAAAAAATAATATACAGGCTGTTCCATTAAAAAAACAAAGAAAAATTATTTTATATTTTAGAAAGTTTGGCTTACAATTTTGAAGACCCTGTATGATTTAAGATTACTATATTTATAGCAAAGTAAGTACATACCAAGTAAATACCTAATATAGTTTTGATTTCAGGACAGTTCTTGTATTTTTAATATTTTTTTAAGAAATGCCGAAAAATATATATTTTTTGTTTATTCATTAATATCTCTGAAACTATCCAAATATATTTACTCATATCATAGGATTATATAAAGTGATTTGAAAGGAAGCCAAAAATGCAATAATATACAGGGTGCTCCATTTAAAAAAATACCTCGATCCATTCACACTTTTTTGCGCCACCCTATGGAAGTTAAAATATTTTCCTGAAATACATCCAAGTACATACTTTAGGCATGCCTTTAAATAAAATATCCAAGTTTTTTATTCTAGGAGCTACAGATTCAGATGCCTGACTCACTATTGCCGCATCCTGTATACTCAAATTTCTTCAATTAATTAATAAATATGTAATAGTTTGAAAAAGAAAATTAAATTTAGTTTTGAAAAATTAACTTCGCTGTAAATGCAAAGTAACAATTAATTACTCCCCATTTTATCGAGCTGACAATTTTGCGATATTACTTTCAATTCAATGTAAATTTAACTTCTTCAAATAGTTTCTCAAAATTATACCAGAAGGTATGTCATTTTTATAGTTTTTATTGGCATGTAATATTCTTATAAAGATGCTCATATTCCATTTTATTTAGCAACAATATTCTGTAGACTTTTCTCCTCCTGAGTATGTAAATGTCAAGGTTGTTCTTCATATTTCAATTAATCATTTTCCAATCCAACCAAATGCATCGCTGATAATTTATTTACAGTTCTAATATCGAGGGAATATTAAGTATCTAATATCTATATCTAGAAAAATATTGATATCATCAATAAAGAAAAGAAGTACTTTATTATACAGGGTAAGTCTTAAATAAGTGCAAATACTTTCAAGCATATTTTCTCTTTACTGTTTTTCAAAAAAGTCCAAAATAACCGAGTTATTTTACTATAAAAATTTCAAAAAAATGATTTTCTGCTTAAATTTTGAGAACCACAGGATCTTTCCTGAGTTTTCTTTTTTATAAATTTAATCTACTTCCGATGTTAGGGTATTATCAAGAAATTATGTTTTTAACTAAAAACTAAAAAAAAATCGAATAGGATATTTGCTAGGATACAAGCAAGCTAGCAAACTCCTAAATAATGGGGATCCTGTACCAACTATATGGAAAGAAGACCGGATAACACCAATTCACAAAAAAGGAATTCGTGACAAATACTCAAACTATAAATGTGTATCCGTAACCAGCACAATGAGCAGAGTATACGGAAAACTGCTTAGAAACATCGTAGAAACTGAATATGGTCCACAGGAAATTGAAGAGCAAGCAGGTTTTAGAGCTGGTCGATCGTGCATAGATCATATATTTAGTCTAATCCAACTTAATGTAAAGAAGGTGGCAAGTAATACAGAGGCTCATTTGCTTTTTGTTGACATTTCAAAAGCATATGATACAGATACAGTGCCAATTCAAAAACTGTGGCACGTGCTGGAGAACTCTGCAGTTAACAATACATCGATTGTTTCTTTAATTCTCACTAAAACGGTATGGAAATATGTAAAATTACAAACCGGATTAACCATTTTAGAACAAGCAAAAATTTTTATAAAGAATTAATTTTTCTCAAAAAGTTTTTGCTCTTGTGAAGGCAATTCGGGGACATACTGTATAATATTTTGTAATCAGTGTCATCAATGACATCAAGAGAAATAATTTCATTTTGAATTCTACTACTAATGCCATAATAATTACTTTATTATATAAGTTTTATGTCAATACAATATTCAATTCTTTGGGCTCGATGTGTCATAATTGGTGTATTTTATAGTTTGGCCAAACCACAAATGGAGTAAAGTAATAAAATAAATGATACCGTATATTACTAGGAACTTTATTAATTATTCATTTCATGATCAATGACGATATACTTTTTTATTGATTTAAGTTCATATTTAACTTTATACAGGATTGAAAAAAAAATTGAATTATGATTTTTCAGATTAGCAATGCTACGTTATGAAACTGTAGACGTTTTGATGATTGTGTTCACTTTGATATATTTGTAATTAAGAAGAAGTTCTTTTAATTACGTTCATAACAATTAGAAACACTAAACCAAATTTTAAAATTAAAATGTATTAATTTTTTATTAATCAATAGATTAAAAATATTATGTCGTATTTTAATTTTATAATCCCTCCAATGAATCGGGGAAATTTTCATTCAACAAACATTATACTTAGTACAAAAATTTTTCAGCACAGCTTTACTTATCCTGTAGAAAATACAATTCCTAATTCCTATACCAAAAACTATTATACTGTATAAAATACATGAGGTTTATTAGCAAAAGTGCTTAGATTTTGGAGGTTAAAAAATTCTAATACAAATGTAATTTTAAATATAAATGTATTGTATATTATCATACAATATACAATGCACTTTTGATCATACAATTCTCTGATTATATTGTCCTTTCATAAATACGCATAATAATCATTATTATAATAAGCTGGTAACTTAATACTTTTAAAGTGCATTTTAAATGTATTTTAAGAACTCTCTATTAATATTTTATTCTGACCTATTTTTAAATTTAAGTTTTCAAATAAGCAACCTGTGTTTCCCAATGGATATTGTTTCACTTTCAAAATAAAACAAAAATATTATGATATACCTACTTCTTCATTATGATATACCTTTCTCTTTTTTTTAGATACCTTAACTTTTATATTTATTAATCCTTAATATAATTTAATAGTACATTATTTACAAACCAATAATGATTTTAGTATTAAACACATATTTATAATAAAATCGATTAAACTTTCAAGATTAATTTTAAAATTAGTGGTTTGAATTAGCGTAAAAGTTTGTTCCGCTAATTTCAATGTAAGCATTGAGAACGTCAAAATTAGTGGTAGTAATTTGCAATGAGTAGAAAAAGTTTACAAACTTTTATTTTTTTCCAATAATTATATTTCTGGTACATATAATAATTTAATACCTAATAGTTCGATCCTAGAGATTAAAAAAAATAACGATGGATGCAAACTAATTTAATTTAAATTATTTTTTTTTTGTTCAAAAAAATTGCAGCCAGAATTAAAAAACAAGACACATTTAATGCGTAACGCTATTCGTACACGGCTTAAGCTAAAAATTACCATTCTTTAACTATTTTTTTCTGTATTTTTCATGTAATTTAACAAATTTTACAGAATTTTCTTCTGACCACCTACTTGCCGATATTTTAAAAGTACCACTTCAACGTCAAAATTTAAACAATAATCAACTGAGACTTGAATCAACTTACTTGATCAATTGACATGACTTGTCGACCTCAGCTGGTCATATTGCATTCATGCGAATTGAATTCAAGTGACTTGATCAATTCACTTGAGTCGTGTAAACGCGCCTTATAGGTATACAGGGTGATTCACGGCCGTGGCACGTTAGACGTTTATGGAGAACCGGTGAGAAGAATGTTTTAAAAATTTGGATTTCTGCATAAAGACACCTGCTCCGTCTGTCTAAATTACTTTCAGCATTACAATGTTGCTGCTTCATACTAAAATATATATATTTTTTGAAATTACTTCCATATCTCAAAATTTTTCTATTATACTAACCTCTGTTATACTAAACCTCTGTAATAGTTTTCGAGGTAAAAAATAAAACATCTGTAAAATTAGCAAAAACATGACCTTGAATAAGCATTGGTTAAATCATAAATTCGGCATATTGAAAACTAAAATTTGGTTTATAGGTTAAGGAAAGTCGAGATATTCGATCAGTCTAAATTAACTCATTGGATATCAAACAGGGAGATCAGAAAAAATAATTATTTCCGTTTGTTACAAAATTGTTCAAATTATTCTTATTTTAGATTCAAGTTTATGTATATTATTTAAAAAATCGAAACTCAAATAAAATTTCTTTACAACGATATGTCATGTTCCTATACCTAAACCTTCTGGTTTCTTCAGTAAAGCCATTTAAAAGATAACAATTAATCTGGTTTGATTGAGGTATTGGAACATGATAATATAATATATCGTTGAAAAGCAATTTTATTAGTCTTTTGATTTTTCAATAATACAGAGTGTCATTGAAATGGTGTAAAAAATCGGGGGGTGATAGTACTCCTAAAAATAGTAAAAAAAGTTCCTATAAGTATAGGGCGGAAAATGCATATTAAGGGAGTTAGGGGTTAGGGGCAATGAAAGAGTGAATTTAAAAAACGGTTGTTTTGAAATTGTAGGCTTAAAAAACGAGATAAAATTTCGAAAAAAATGCTTTGCCATAAATTTTGACCCTAAATGAAATGGTGATACTGAAAAATTATTTGGAAAAGCGGAAAGGGTAGTTTTTGCAAGGGTAGGGGGTTGTTTTGTAAATAACTTTTTTGAGGTTATTTTTTTTGCAACGTGGGTTCATTTTTTGAAAACTACATATTTTTTCCTACTTGTCGTGGAAATCTAGTGGATTATTTCGTTTTTTAAAGCAATAAGATATTTTAAAAATCATAAAATTTTGATTGTTCAATTAATTATTTGATAACTACTTGGTTACTTTTGAACCGCCATAACTTTCATAAGTTTATGTTGATACCAACCCATCAGAGCAAACTCTTTGCATTCAATTTTCTCGAAAACCATCGCTCTGGGCGATGTGCAACAAGAGTACCTTTTTTGTAGAAAAAAGTATGTAGTTTTCAAAAAATGAACCCACGTTGCTAAAAAAGTAACCTCTAAGAAGTTATTCACGAAACAACCCCCTACCCTTGCAATAACTACCCTTTCCGCTTTTCCAAATAATTTTTCAGTATCACCATTTGATCTAGGGTCAAAAATTAATGCAAAGCATTTTTTTCGAAATTTTATCTCGTTTTTTAAGCCTACAAATTCAAAACAACCGTTTTTTAAATTCACCCTTTCAGTGCCCCTAACTCCCTTAATATGCATTTTCTGCCCTATACTTGTAGGAACATTTTTTACTATTTTTAGGAGTACTATCACCCCCTGATTTTTTTACACCATTTCAATGATACCCTGACTTAAAGTTGAATTTAAAATAACAAAAATTTGAGCAATTTTATAACAAACGGAAATAAATAATAATTTGCTCTGTCTCTGTAATATCCAATCGGCTTATTTAGGCATATCGAATATATCAACTTTCGTTAACTTACAACCCAAATTTCAACTTTAAAAATGTTTAATACATTATTTTACCAATGCTTATTCACGATGTTTTTGTCAATTTTACACATACTTTATTTTTTATCTCAAAAACTAGTAGAGGTAGGTATAGGTTAGTATAATAGAGAAATTATGAGATATGAAAGAAGTTTCCAAAAATGTAATAATATACTGGGTGTTCCATTTAAAATAAGAAAGATGCTACTTCTGTTCAAATGAACACTGCAATGTTGAAAATATTTTAGAAAGATGGAGCAGGTGCCTTTATGTAAAATCCAAATTTTCAAAAAAAATTCTATCACCGGTTCTCCATAAACGTCTAACGTGCCATCGCCGTGAATCACTCTATAGACATTATTTGTAAAGAATTATTTTAATCCGTTTAGTTTTTGTGAATTAATAGATAATAACAAAAAGACACATTTTAAACTAAAAAATATTTAAAAAATTAAGAATAAAAAATATATTTTCCCATTGCCGGCTTTTCGCATTAAGCACATGTCACTTATTTACAAACAAATCAAAGACCTACCTTTGCGCTCTCTCTACTGTGTATCGAATATTAGTGTCGCTCAGCTACTCCGTTCAGTACCGCTCGCGCTTAACTGAACCCGTTCTCACCTTCACTAAGTCACTTTGTTTGTGCGACCATTTCTTATTTTAATGAATGATCGTGGCAGCATCCCTACTACCTACTCCTATCTTAATTCCGTATTGTTTCAAAATTTAACGTGCGTGTGTGATATAGTCAGGATATCAATGTTGTATCGGGCGTTGATAAAGTACCTATACCGCGGAAACGAAAAAATACCAAAAGTAAAAATAAAATTGCTGCCTGAAACAGCCTCTCCAGCTCCAAACCGGTGTAGAAAGTAGAATGTTTAGGAGAGGGCTTATATTAGATTAGATTCCTAGAGGTGACTCTCGGACTGATCCACTGCGACCTTCTCAGATCTATTGTGGTACTCTTCTGATCCTTCGATTATATTCTCCAGTCCTATCCTTTTCACAAAGTTAAGCATCTTGGAGACTGAACCCTCCATGTAGCTCACTGGCAATGGCTTATCATTGCCTATTACCGAGAACCGCACATTTGCCAGCCTGTCGCACCGACATAAAATGTTCTTTCGTTTCTTCTTCAGATTGGCAGAACATAACCTACACATAGCTTCGTCTGTCAGTCCCATCAGCTTTAGATGCCTATTCAGCTTACAATGTTCTGTTAGTAGACCCACTACAACTTTGACTGTCTTTCTTCCTTGCTTATCAGGTCTAACGTGAATTTTGGCTAAGGTTCTACAATGAACTTTTTTGCCTGAGTGAGTTTCTCCACCATTCTAGAGATTTGTTGAACACCCATCGGTTCTGGGCCTATGAATGGCATTGATGAGCCTTGCTTGGCCCTTTCATATGCCTTTTCTTTACCCTTGTGACCCTCGTGCCTTGGTACGCAGGCCAACGTAACAATGTTACGTCCGCCTAAAGTATTCAGAGCACGCATACAGTCCCACACTAATCTAGAATTGACCTCCGCGGAGCCGAGTGCCTTTAGCGCTGCTTGGTTCTCTGTGAAGATGGCCACAGAACGATTTGTTCTTTGTTGCCTTATTAATTTGCCGCCTCCACAGATGCCAGCTCTCCATCTTCGACATCAGCCGTACCAAAGTTTATGGCACGAATGGTTGTCCTCTCGGCGCACTCAGTGATGAGGTGTTGTTTCGCCGTTGTTTCTTAGCTTCAATCTACTGAGGTGTTCGTTAAGGAGACAGTGTCTTATTAAAAACCCCGTGACAATCCGAAGATTGTTCTTACTTAAATGAAAGAAAATCCTTGATTTTTCTCGGTCGTAAGTTTTGAGGAACTTTTTCGATAGTCTTAGACCGGTTGGAGGATTGCCATTCCAGGTCACAGATGGAGTCCTCCAGGTTCTTCAGTTCCGCTTTAAGTTGATTTCCGCAGCTGATTTCCGAAGCAGAACGGTTCTGATTCAGTTAGTGGAGTGTTCGCTCCTTTTCTAGCTAGATGGTTTGCTTTTTCATTGGTACAGACCGGTACAGTTTCGTATATTTCTCAGCCATTATAGTATTTTTCGAACTTTATGCACCTTCTCCCATCCACTTCATCTTGAAGAACACTAGACTGCAAAACCTAAAATATTTCCGAGCCCTGGCGTCATTCCTCTTGATTCGTATGTAGAATGACGTCCTAAATCCAAATATAGCTCCCGTTTCCTTCTATCATCATTTTCGGTGGAGTCTCTATATTTATTTATAATTTTTTTATGAATTTAATTTGAAGAGGTAAACAGAATTATTTTAGATGTAAACAATAATAATATCTCTCTATTTATTTGGCGCTTGCTCTCTCGTCCCATAAACCAGGAGTACCTGGCCAACATGCTTGCATTCCACTTTCCTGAAAATCTCTTCTCCAGCTTAGCGATCTCTTGATGAAACCGTTCCTCGTACTCATTCGAAACTGTTCCTAAATTTTCAGGGAAGAGGTCCAGGTGTATGTGAAGGAAATGCACAACATAATCATTACTTTATGGAAAAAGTCTACCGCTTTACCAGAAAGGTTACGTTTTCAGAACACTAATATATCTCTGGTATCCTATAAATAACAAGGTAGATGACAAAATAATCCTTTTCATCGTACCAAATAATAATCCTTTTCATCGTATCGAAAGTCAGTAAAGATAGGTAGGGGGTCTTCTTCAAAAATGAGGGGTAAAGAGAAAAACGGAGGTCATATTTGAATTCAGGAGGTAACTTTACGTCGGAATAGACAAGGATGGTGTCAGGGCCGATTTTTGGTCCCAAAACAGGAAATGTAGTATTTGGTGCCTCGCATTATGTATCCGAAGTAACTAACCTTTCTGGTCTTGAAGGTATTTAAGAGTTTCCGACCTGTATTAAGCAATCTAAGAACTTCTTCTTTGCTGGTGTGTTCGGTCCAGGAAATCTTAATGAATCTTTGGTAGCACCACATTTTACAGATGAGCAAAAAATTGCAGCGATTGGCTCTCATAGAAAACTGCGATTGCAATTTCTTCTATTTGCGAGTTTCAATATAGGCAACTTATATAGCTGCGATTTGCGACTTTGTTGCGATTTGCGATTTTGACGAATTTTAAATTTTTAGGAGAATTAGGAGTTGAGATTTACGATATTATTGACATTCGCAATTTTATGGTCTTTTGAAGTATTTTATAGTAAACTGCTATTGAATTTTCGGTCTGATATTATTGATTTATAGAGAAGGTATTATTTGCTAGTAGGGCCACGATCATAATATACAGGGTGTTTTTCAAGAGTGGTTCACCTCTATAACTTTTTTCTTTTTCTAATAAAAAAAAAAACGAGATTTGTTATGTTAGTATATGACATAAATTAGGATTGATTGACGTATTCAATTGTTTTGGCCACTTTTCGTTTCACCGAAAATGTATACTCTTGATTTTTAAATGGTACCCTCGGTATTTTTTTACTTTATTCGATAAAGAATGGCACTCTGAATAGAATAGCATATCATATTGCAACTTTTGACATTTTCCCTTAAAAAAATCGTATTTTAAATTTCAATCTAGAATGTCATGGCTGTGTTAAAAACACTATTTTTTAATCAAGATGCCTTCGAAAAATAGATTTGATCGTCTATATATTATATGATATGTCCTTCTATTCAGAGTATTTTATTCAATCCAATAAAGTAATAAAAATACCGGGGGTGTCATTAAAAAATCAAAAGTTGTATTTATTTATGGTGAAACAGGATTGAATACAAATCAATTGAATACGTCAATCAATCCTGATTCATGTCATATAGTAACGTACCAAATCTGTTTTTTATCTGAAAAAAATAAAAAAGTTATAGAGGTGAGCCATCTTAAAAAAAATTTCTTTTAGATTTTTTAAGAAGTGTAAAAAGAATTAAATAATTGAGAATCATAAAAGAATAGGTATGTGTAGTTGCAAAAGTTTTAATACCTATAATGTGTTGCAGATGTTAAAAAAAACTTAAAAACGAAACAACTGATTATTATTAACTCGAACTGTTAAACTGTAGATACATACACAGACAATTATATACCTAGTAGAATATTTAAATATTAAGATCGCAATTGCAGTTTACATTCGCTGCGATTTAAAAATCGCAATCGCAGTTTCAATTGCGATTGGAGAATCCCAGTTTTGCTCATCTCTACTACATTTCAAAAGCTTCTATTTTATTGATATTATCGCATAACTAATAGCGTAATGTTCAAAATCGAGTTTGCATTGACAGGTTTCTGTTAGTGAGAGTGGACTTTTTATTGCTTTACGTGCAATTTCAATCTTTGCCTTCAACTCTTCGTCACTACTCAGTCAGCTTCTTAAATATCTGAAATGTGGCACTAGTTCAATATTGTATCCGCCGATTGTTATTGGCGGAATTGGATTTTACCCACAAAGATTCATTTTGTTTTCTTATATATTTATATTACAACATCATATGCAACTAGTGTTATATATGTTGGAAGCAGATGCCGAATTTCGGCCAATGTCCGAAATAATTAGACATATGGCGATTTGTCCATACTAAACTTGCAAGGGTGTTAATCTTTTTTTGGTATAATATAACAACAAAAGATTAACACCCTCCGCATAGAAGTTGAAACCAGTGCAATCAAAACTCTTCCGCGTAACTTTGTGGATATAGGTAGTAGGTATATTTAATTATAATCGTCATATGTCTAATTTTCGGCATCTGCCTCCAACATATACAGTGTCTAGCAGCGTTTGCAAGTTTTCCTTGTTTTCTGCAAAAATGGCGGTGTCTTCTACATCACGGATATATAGAAAGAAAAAGTCTGTCAAAGGGACTACTTAGTCAGGGAAGATTTCAACAGTTGGGTCCAGAAAATACAGAAAATACTATTTACCTGTGAATTAAATTGATATGACTGTCACTGTTATGTATCCTTTCGTTGAACAGCCTATGATGTGGTTATTTGGTCATTTCACTGCAACTTTCTCAGATTAATTGTGGTCCTCTTATCTCTTTATTACTTTTACCGCTCTTTTCAAAAAGTTTAATAACTTCCTGAGACTGAATCTTCCATATTATTAACCAATAGCTTATTATTGCTTAGTACAAAGGACTGCATTTTTACCAGGGTACTGACATTGAATGTGTTATGCACATGGATTCGTCTTTTAATTCTGTCAACTTCAAATGTTCATTGAGCTTTGAATGCCCATGCAGTAGTAGACTCACTACAATTTTAGTAAATTTCCTAAGGTTGCTTATCGTAATTACCGTAAATTTTGGGGAGTGTTTTACTCTACTCCGCTTGCTTTGCAAAGTTTCTAATTGATTTGTACTCTTTATTTGGAAAGTAAATGTTTATGGCAGTTTTACTGTTTCAAGAATATCAAAAAACTCTCCAGAATTGTCCTTACCAAGAACTTCAAGGATATATAGACCTTAGATTTTTTGGCCGGAAATGTGAGCACCCATATGGATTATATTGAACTTTGGCAAAACTGCCAAACTATTTTAGAAAAAAAAAAATAGAAAGTAAAACGTTCCGAATCTTGACATATTCAAAACTAATTTAACAATTGAAACAAATGGTTAACAAATAACAATAACATACTGTATCTCAGCTGCAGCGAATTATGAGATGTAAAACAGATTTCATTCCATTCTAATTTTTTTTTGACTTTCTTGGGATTTAGGTTCGGGAAAAACGTTTTCATTTGGTTTTTCATTATCTTTATTTGGTTTTTAAAAGAAAACAAACGTTTCGGCTAATATGATAGCCTTCATTAGTGTTGGGTCTGTAACAAAGTACAATTTTAATTTACTTGTCACAAAAATCTATGTCAATTTTTTTTTTAGAGAAAAAAAAATACATTTATAGAAATCACGAACACATAGTTAAAATTGAAAAGTCAAGCAGTGTATATGCAAAAAAAAATTAAAAAATCAGTGCTACAATGTTTATGTTGTAAAAACAATAAATCTTTACAAATAATATTTTTTTTTATTCTTTATTCTATTAATACTTATACCATATACTACTTACTATCACTTACTAGTAACTAGTATTATTTGGATAATCACATTCGTACGGATATGGGCAGTTCTATGCCCACTGTGACGTCGTTTTCATTGGATCACACAGTATATCTATTACATAAAATTATTTATATGTCAATCACGTGCTATTTTAAATAGTACTTTGCATAAATAGGAACATTATTTAGTTCTTACCTTTATATTGCTATGTAAATAAGTTTGAAATTTTAATACTGATTACAATTATTCTGCGAAATCAAAACCATTTATGCAAAATACGATTTACTTCGAATTTGAAATTTATATTGTTATGCAAAAAACAATGGAGCTCCCTGTTTGAGGGGAAATTTTATGATTTTTTTTATCAAAAAACGTAAAAGCGAATAATTTTTAAACTTAACAAAAACACCTACCTAAAATACCGCATGATCATACAAAAATGAAATGGCGTCTGAGGTAACACGAACATTGTCGTTTTAATACGAAAAATAATATTGTTTGAATGCCATCGACCGTGACTTTTTATATGTAAAATTGTATTGTACGAATAGCAAAGATCGGTATTTCCAAGCCAACACGACGCTGTTTATTTGTAAGCATCCCTTTTTCGATCTTTACAGCTTCTTTAGTAGCCAGCTAGTCATCTTCGCTTGAATTTGAGTAGCTGCGTTTCATCTTCCACGTCTGTTTTCGAACACATAAGGGGACAAGCACAGAATAGTGAAAATGACGGTGCTGCCAAAGGATTTCCAAGAGGTTGCTCTGACCACCGACCAGCAAACGTCTCTAGAAGCTATACCGGACGAAGTAGAGGCTATCTACAAAAGGGGGGGGCATGATCCTCATAGATTGTATACCTACCTCAAGAATCGGCGAATTGGTTGGTGGAAATCGCACCTAAGCTTAAAAATTGACAAGGGCCGGAACTGGTTGCAGTGAAGGGAAAAAACATCCCTAAAGGGTCGGCTATCACGGTCTTTCTGCCGAGGATCAAGGGGAAAGACACCACCTACCTGCTGAACCTTATCGAGGGTCAGAACTTAAATGTAAGGACATCGAGTTGGCGAGTCATTAACTCGAGGGAGGAGGGTCATGGTCAGGTCCTAACAATAGGAATTGACCTCAAATCTAAAGAGGCAATAGAGAAAGAGGGACATATAATATGACGATGATACAGGACAACACCCGTATCAGGTCTAAGGAGAGACTAAGTTAAAGAGGTGGAGAAAATTGGAGACAGATCCTCCAGCCTACACCTCACGGGTACCCAGCCGGAGGCAAGCTCCTCGACTGTGAAGGGCACGGAGGGCCAAACTCCAACCGTGGAAGGGTGTGTACCCTCGGAGGAAGAACATCTGTTTTCAGAGGAGGATGGGAAATACCCTGTCCCCTCTAGAACAGGGGTATGATGTGTGTATGTGTGTGTAATATGTAGACTGTGCATGTAATGACTCAAGGAAGGGGGGCACAATAGATCTTTAAGGTCGCAGTGATTTACCCCCCGTCTCACTCATTCTACATTCTACAAGCACAGAATAAGATATACCTCCTCTGGCACAAGACTTGATAGTGTTCATAAACAGAGCTTCAATAAAGCTCAGAATCCGATTTGTTACTACTTGACTGGCTGACTAGTGAATAGTCTGAAGTTTGATATTTTGCAATGTTATATACGTACAAGGTGAACCAAACTGGACACTTTTAAAGGGAAACACCATTTTCCATAGATTTGGTTTGGTTTGGTTTGGTTTTTAAATGCGTATTTTTAACAAATCGCTGTAACTTTTTAGCTAAAAAAAATTGGCTGGAAATTTTGTATTTTTATAAAAACATTTCCAAAACTCCTCTTTTACGTAGAATTTAATGGTTAAAGTATAATTTTTTTAAATTAATAATATAGGAGTTAGCAATAAAAAATTTGATTTTTTATATGGGACAATTTGTATATTTTTAATTCATTGAAAAGTACATAAAATTGCTTTAATTAATTTTGCAGGGTTTCTCTTCGAAATATAAAGTTTTTAAAGCCCACTTTAAATAAGTAGGCTTTGAACGGCGCCTGCTGTAATCTGTAATGCAGAAAAATGCTAGCTGTGAGCAGCAATTAAAGCGAAAATAATATTTGCAATGAGAGATACATAATTTTATAACAATTTAAACTATATTTAACAACAACAACAACAATACATTTAAACTAAATATGTCTAATAACAATAATAATAAAACCAAAACATAAGATTTTGCTACAGGAGGTGTTCGAAATGTCGACCATCTTCTGTTATGCAGAGACAGGATCATTTCTGAACATTTATCGCGTAATTCATTAACTCAGTGAGGGTGAAAGATACCCTCGCATAACCACTAAGTACTTCTAATTCCTGTCGAGATTACACGGGCAATTTAAAAACAAGAACCTTTAGTCTTCCGCAAAGATAAAAATCCGTAGGTACTAAGTCCGGCGGCCTCGACGGCCAACGACTGGGACTATTATTGGTTAGCTATTCAATTATTCTCGAAATTGGCTGCAAAAAATTTGTGATAACTTCAGCGCTGTGAGGCAGTGCCTCATCATGCTGGAAAAATATGTTTTCGAGTTCCATTAGGAGCAGATCATCAATAAGAGGTCCAAAGCCTACTAGCACAGAATATACAGGGTGAGTCTTAAATAAGTGCAAATATTTTTACAGGTAGTATATTTCCACCCCAGAAACACGATTATAAGTTTTTTTTTGCGAAAAAAAAAATTCGAATTTTTTGAGAAAATTTTTGGATTTTTTTCTTTCGTTTTTAGTTAAAAACATAATTTCTTGATATGGCAACATAGGTAGTAGATTAAATTTAGGAGAAAGCAAATCCAGAAAAGATCCAGTGGTTCCCAAAATTTTATGAAAATTTTTTTTTATGAAATTTTCAAAGTAAAATAACTCGGTTATTTTGGATTTATTTGAAAAACGACAAAGAGAAAACACATTATTATGTCTCTTCTATCTAGATCTATCAGCCCTGAAAATATTTGCACTTATTTAAGGCTCACCCTGTATAGCTATAGATATTCTGTGCTACTATAGTTAAAAGTGGTGAACTTTTAAAAATTCTGTATTTCGAAGAGGACTATAACAAAATATCAAGTATGAAATACAAAGTTAATCTTAAGTTCTTTTCACTTAATTAAAAATATACACGGTGTCCCAAATATAAAATCAACTTTTCTGTTAATAACTCTTAAATTATTAATTTTAAAAAAATTATACTTGAACTATTAAATTCTACGTAAAAAGGAGCTTTGGAAAATATTTTCATAAAAATACATACGTGTTTCCCTTTAAAAGTGTCCAATTTGACCCAACTTTTATAGGGGGTTTGAAATTTGACGTTATCATGAGTATCTTGGAAACCAAAAATGATTGAAACTGATGAATCAAAGTTTGGTTTGATGCCAAATTCCAGAAGAATAAGGATATGCACACGGCCAAGAAATTCTGCTCCAACCAGCCATGAAGTGGATCGGCACCAGTGTGGTATAATTATGGTTTGGGCTAGAGTGGGTATTGGCCGACGCACTGATCGCGTTTTTGTTGAGGGGTTTCTAACGGCTGATGCTTGTCATGACACGACATTTCTTTAAACCATTGCTTTTCCTCAGACAGTAGAAATCGGGAAAGAATTTGTTTTAATGCAGGATAATGCACGTTCGCATGTAGCGAAAACCGTGAGGCTTTTTTTGAATCACCACACCTTTAGACCCTGTTGCCGTGGTCTCCCCAATCTCCTGACTTAAATCCTATAGAGCACGTATGGGATGTGTTCCAAAGGCGTGTTTTGAATCGTGCAATCGTGTTCGAAACCAGAGCGGAGCTGGAAAATTGTTTAAGAGAGGAGTGGCAACAAATTAACCAAAACGAGATAGACAACTTAATTAGAGGTATGCCTCGATAATGTAAAGCTGTTATAAACAATAGAAGTTGTTGTACATTATATTATACTTTGTTTTTATTGTTTTTATTTTAATATTAAATTGGCTAATTTTCTTTCCTATTTGCACATTCTGTATAAAATAGCTAATTAGAATTAAATGTTTTTATTTTTGGTATAAATCCAGACATTGTCTAAAATTGGATTTTTAAAAGTCCATTTTTAGGTAAGCTTAATTAAAGTTTAATTTATGTATGTCCGTTTTTTGTTTCAGTTCTTCAAACAAAATTTACTACAAATATTATAAAATTCCATCCCAAAACTTAAGACATTTTTGAATATAACCACACTATATAAACTATCTTTTTTTGAGAACTGCATATTAAATATTTGTTTAAAACTTTTGTGAATAATAATCTATTAAGCTAGTATTTAAATTCATTTAGATTTAATTTAATATTTTTATTACTTTTTATTGCGGATAATGCTCATAGAATAATGCATTTATATCACTTCAGCTAATGCTGCAGAATTTTTAGTGAGCGCTAGTTAAACATGCAGAATTTGCAGCTGTTATAAGCGTATAAAGTATAAAAATGATATTAAACAAAAACGCAATAAGTACGGGCACTCAAATAAAAGGCAAATTTCATTTCTTTCGTACCAATAATACTTAGCTTAAAATGAACTCATAGTTATTTTTTATACAAGACGATAAAATGGTATTTTATCGTCGACTGAAGAGATTAACTCACGAGCGATGAAATCGCGAGTGAATTAATTTCGGGAGACGATAATGCAATTTTATCGTCGTGTATAAAACAATATTTTTTCCATAGCGAGTTGCGTTTTAAAAAATATTCAGAAATTATTATTTCAAGGAATTTATTACGAGTAGAAAAAATATTGTGCTGGGTTGGCGTTGGTTTCTATGTAATTTGACAAATAAATAAAGCTGTCTCTTTAGTTGTCAGTTTTGAGTCAATATTTTTTAATTATCTTTCGTGTCGATTGCTAATTGAATTGGAGCCAGAAATGGCTCAAAACGGAATAAGTAAATTACCAACAGATATCCAGGCTGAGGCGACAAACGCCATATCCAAACTACTTCCATTTAAATCCCGAATAACTTATACAAACATTTTCAAAAATGGAAACAATTAAACAACGTGGGAGAAGAAATAAAGTTTTTCACCTATCCTCGCTGTTAAAGTATTATTTAATCTACTCTTGCGGTTAAAGTACTATTTTATCTACTATTTTTGATAGATATAAGGCAATTTTAACAGTTGCTATGGAAAAAATATTTAAATCATATTTAAATTCAATTTGTCTCTGATTCAATGTGGATATTTATGATGGATATTTACTACTATACAGGGTATTCCTACCTTTTACTACTATACAGGACCTATTCTAAGTAAAGAACTTAATATGAATATAATATGTCCTAATCGTCTTAACTTTTCAGATACAGGGTGGTAATATTTTCTAGTTTTTTTTATATCTCTGGTGATTTGATACACGATTTCCACGCATCAAAATGCTTATTTTTATATAAAAAAATTGTTTTATTTCTTAGTTTTCTTCCAGATTCCAGATGCAGAAATGTTTTCCGCATAATAGTCATCAGCATTTTTAGCGATTGGGCCCTGAAGAAAACTGACTTTATTTTTTTTAAGCATGCATCTGACGAAAAAATCAAGAGATAAAAAATGTTTAGAACTGAATGGAGATTTCGAAAATAATTTTCATTTAAAGAGAAATCAGCGGTGTAATACTTTTTTTAAGAATTTTACCACTCTGTATCTCAGAAATTAAGATGATTATAATACACTTTCATAAGTTTTTCTGTTAGAATAGGTCCAAAAATCACCCTCTTAAATATTAGCATGTCATTAAGGAACATCCTGTTTTGAAATATTTTTGTCAAAAATACCATTTTCAGAGCAAATGATTATTAATAGTTATTTACAGTACAAGTGTGTTTATGAACATGATTACAACAACGAGTGTGAACGATTAGAACTACGAGGGCGTAGACCGAGTCGTTCTAATCACACGAGTGTTGTAATCATGTTTAAACGCACGTGTCATGTACAACGTTTTATCTACAACCAAATAATAAGAAAATGCTGTTTTAATTTTCGTTTATTAGTCGCCCACCTTTAACTATGACATTTGTCACATTTTTTTAATTATAATTTTTTATTCTGAAAAGTTTGTTTGCCCTGTCAAGTAAACGCGAGCACTTTTTGCCCAGAAAAATCATTTTAAAAATTAGAATTGTTTTGAAGAAGTGTAAAAAATGTGTTATTAATATTTATAATAATTAGTAGTAGGAATTTGTATCAAAAATTAATATATTTAGATGTTCATAGTTGATTTTCATTATTATAAAAACTAGTTGTGTTATAGATAACGTAACTGAAATACTAAAAAAATAGTGATGCAAATAAGTTACTTGTATTTTTATAAAAGTCTTACTCTATTAAGTATAGAGTAAGATTTTTTGCAATATTTAATTAAATGATATACAGTGTAGTCATAAAAATGCTACAAATATTATTTTAGCAAAACCATAAGCAAAACCATAAAAATAGAATATAGTGGGGTAATATCAGCTTTAATCATCAGCAGATGATTAAAACCAATGACTAAAGAATTCAAGGACAAATAAAACCCGAGAGCAAATTGTTACCATGGCACCAAACAGTGCCGTGGCCATATTTTTTTCTTAACTTAGCTAGTTGAAGGGATATTTATATTTTTGATAAATGTTTTGACTACGCCTATGATGTAGGCGGTGGCATCATACTAATTAATTACGAAAAAAACGTATTAAAATGTTAACAAAAGGTACAAAACTAGTATCGACGTATAGCACACATCAAGTACATATAATATCAGAAAAATAATTATCGAATTCAATAAGAAAACTTAAGAAAACGCTAAAAAGGTGGAGCGGACTGTTTATTTACCTATGAAACGTAACTCCTGGCTCTTTCTTGTCACTGCTGGTTTTACATTTGAAAGGTGAACAACTAATCAGGATTGTAATAAAGTTTATACAAAGTTCACTACACACGAACTATTAAAATTTGCTAAAATTGTCGCTGGTGACCAACTGATGACTCATTGTTTGCCAGCAAAAGAAAAGGCGTCTAAGGTCACAAATTCTGCTGCAGCCCGTATAGGGGCGTTACATGTCCTTATATTCTTTAGTCATTGATTAAAACTTTGAGTTTTAATCAACTGCCAAGGTTGCCTAACATGGTTAGCAAAACGCACCCGTCTAGTGTATGTCACCTGTCAAATAAAGTATAGTAAGTTGTTACAAATGAAGAGTTTTTGTGTATTGTGGTGAACTAGTGATTTATTACGCTATACCAGGGGTCGACAAGCTGCTATATAATAAAGTCTGAACCTGTCCTCAGCCGAATTCGGTTCGAGAACAGGGGCCTTATTCTGTAAGGATTTTACCGATCGGTAGAATTTGTTCGGTTGTGACGACATATTCGATTCGGTAGCACCTTTGGGTAGCACATAAAGCTAGTCCGTAGCTCCGAACCGAACGAAAACCCTATCGAATCCTCAGTTCCCTTACCCAAAGCTCTAATTGTCTTGGTAACTAATAATAATTATTCTATTCAACAATACATTTTTCTGTCAGGGGTTTGATAGTTTCGAAAAAGGGCTAGAATTTGCGTGTTATTGCAAAGGTTTTATTTACGATACACTCGAATTTATAATTTAAATAGTAGGAATGATAGATGTAAAGTGTTGAATAAAGTAAAAATTTGTAGTATTTGTCAGGAATATGGATATAATCAGAGCGCAGATGTTGGTTAAAGGGCTAAAAAGAGTACCAAACATATACTTTCGTTTTATTAAAATGTTGTATTTTATTACATTTATATTGTGATTATTTATTAGGGGCTTTTTCAATTTAGAATGAATACAATTAAGTTTTAACACAAGTTTTAATATAAAATAATTCTAAAAATGTTGTTTTATACATTATTAGGTATAAACATTATATTAAACAAAATTGAATAAAAAAAAATTCACTATTTCTCCAACCCACATCCTCACGACGACGTCTTGTAGCCTGAAAAGAAAAAATGAACTATTAATCATATACACAGAGAATGAAGCCACAAAATCCTTATCCTCATAAAAAAGTATATTTTACGTTTCTGTACACTATGTATATTTTAAAAGTATATTTGTTTATCAGATTCACATCTTCATTATATTCGCAATGGCAGTTGCTGTATTCTGAACAGCAACTGATTCCCTTTTCTATTTCTATATTGCCAAAGAAGATTCAACAGCGAGTATTCTCCTTTTTTTCTGCAAAATTTTCATGTACTTATACAAAGCGAAGCGAGGCTTCTCTCTGCTGCATAGTCACACAGATTCCCTTCGGTGCCTAAAAGAATATTTAATATTAGTTACTCCTTCTGGAAAAAAGATCTTATTTACCTGTAAATCTGTCATCATCACTTATCCTCAAACCTTTAGAAAAAGTTGAACAGAAGCGTTATAAAAAGCAAAATTTGAAAGCGTCACTGTCACTATCACGCCCTACTGTCATGCTCTAATTATGATTGTTTGTCGGTTGCTTCGAAACCGAACCGAACGGTTACCGAAAAACGATACAGAATCGCAATGCTCGCAACTAAACGTAACATTCGGCAGCTCCATCGTTCGGTAGCGAACCGAATCGAATTTTCGGATCCGAAACCGAAAAAGATACAGAATAGGGTCCCAGATCCAGAGTGCACTAATATTTGTAGTAATAGTAGTATGAATGCAAGGTATTTTTAAATTTGGGTTTTTCATGACATATGAGTTTACATTGGGGTTTACCAGCATTTTTTTTTAATATTACACATACCTACCAAACTATTTAAATTCTAAAATAAAAACAAACATTCAACATACCTACTTTTATGTTAAATGTAAATATTAAAACATAAAAAATGCAATATTTTTTTTAATAATTAAGGTACTATGCAATGCTCTAATTCTCTAGTGTTGCAAAATAGTGAATTAGGCACAAATATAATTATATCATAACTACACCCTACCTTGATACAACTATCTTAATGGGATTTAAATTGTTTGATATTGATTTTAATTTTTCCCGGAAATGAAAACTATTTATGCAGAATACAATTTACTTCGAATTTGCAATTTATATTGTTATACAATGTCAGTTTGTAAACAGGAATATTTATAAAAATAGCTTGTAGAATACATAGAAATAAAAATATATGATATCAATAAAAAAATAAAGCATTCCTGCGACAAGCATAAAATAAACTATATACAACATGCATCTCACGTTACTGTTTAAACTAGTATGTATTTACCTTATTTAATTATTTGAATTGTTCTTGATGAGAATTATTTAAATTTTACTTTGGTGATTATAATGGAAATTTATGAAAATTGAGATAATTGATATAACACTAATAAAGTAATTAAAATATATGTTAACATTAAAATAAACTTTAGATCGGTATCTCTGTTGCTAAAACACAAAAGGCATACAAAAACGTAAAAAGAGTCTTACTTCTTTGAATTTTTCAAACCCGACTCTGTGATTGATATTACCCCACCAGTGGCGTAACTCTCATAGGGCAGTGCGGTGTGAAGCACCGGGGACCCACAGGAACTTGGAGCCCCGCAGAGCCTTCCAAAAAAATATTTAACAAAAATATACATTAATTTCTATATCCTAACCTAACCTAACCAAAAATATCTTGCAACGAGACCCCCAGTTGTTAAGTTACGCCACTAGTCGATATTAAGCGCTAGAATGATAGAGCGTATGCAATTTTTTATGAAAAAAGCTACGAAAATTGATCAACTCATGATATATTTATCTTAAGAATGCCACTATACCTCCGAATCAGCTACCTTCCGTTTCCCTTCCATTTACATAAAATATATCATGTAAATGAATAGTACAATGCACACTATCCGGTCCGTTTCCCTTCCATTCCATATCTTTCCCTTCCATACAATATTCTGGCGCAAAGACTGATGTGTATAGTGTATAGTCCTAGCAGTCAACTATTAAGCTTGACCAATCAGGTTGGTTAGCGTGGTTATTTGGAGTGTGTTAATTCATTCGTGTTTGTCAATAACTCTAACGTGATTGGTCGGGCTTAACAGTTGCATGCTAG